>NC_054700.1:47007486-47324323 GCF_016097555.1 Gigantopelta aegis
CTAAAAAATTAGGTTTTAAGCAAATTTTAACATCTTTTTCGACTAAAAATTATTTACAGCCCTTGTATTTATAGCTAACTTACGCGTCAGAGACAAATGATTGTCAGGTTAACTATACGTCACAGTGTAATCGATTTCGATCGTGCTGGGGTTTTTTTTTCATTGGATGCATAGCATTGGTGACTTGGTCACCACATAGGAGCAGCCAGTCGTATGTCTTGAAATTGTTAACACACGTACATGTGTAAACAAGTATGCGTTATAAAAAATAACGACTGATGTTGTCACCAACAGGTGTGTAAGACGTGGTATTAATCACATGTGGATTCTCAAGAATTCCAAAGATTTACTTGAAATAATTCACTCTCAATCCAGATAAAAGTTCACTAATATTCACCATCTGTAAATCAGAATGTCTGACTAATCAGTATAAAGAAATCTGGCTAAAACGTTTAACTTTCTGCTGTATTGATGAAACTATTTCACCTTTTTATTTTCATTGTTAGACGGAATGACGGACTTGACAGCTGTGATGGCAGTACTCTAATTGAAAAGGTTCACCTTCATTTATTGTCCATTCTTCTACCGTTTCCCATAGCACTAAATATTTAGAGGACACATATACAACAAGTGTTCGTGTGTTTTTGACTTAAGATGGCAAAATCGCAAATGTTAATAACAACATATTTTATTTTATTTCAAATGAAGATTGCCAGTAGAACGGGTTCTCGTTGCCACTAACAACATACACCACTGCGGACATACATTATACAAGCATTTATTGTTACTCCAAAATTGAAAACATTTCCGTATCAATTGTGTGCTATATAACCGCATCTGGCTGTAGTACAGGTCCGAACCACCTGTTCAGAAACTGATTTACACCGACCGCCTCTTTCGCTATATACCCACGTCTCAAGAAGTTAATGTACAATATTACAAAATATCATGGGCAAAATCCAGCCAGTAGGCTTTCCATTAAAAATACAAATTGTTTTAATTCTCCACACTTACTAGAAGTGAATATGTGAACCACAACATATGTCACAATTAAGAACTATAGTGGACCGTGATCAATCAACTCTCACCAAGAGCCAACTGTGTAATGAGACCTATGTCAAACTTTTGTCTTGAAAACATGATAATGATGTGTCTTTAATCATTTCAAATGGTAGAAAGAGAAAGAGAGAATACCCTTTTAACATGCCCCTATACCACTAACGTTTCGGGCATGTCCATCCAAATACGGTCTCTGGATAGCCAGTGATCTGGTCCGGGACAGAATAAACGGTAGAGCATAATACTTTCCCCACACATATGAAGTGAAGTTGAGCCCTAATATCGAATATCTTTTTTGAGACGTAGGAACTATCGCAGTGTTGCTTAAGAAGGTGTATATTTGTTTACATAAGTTTTGGTCTTTTAAAAATATTTAAATTTTAAACGGAATAATTGGGTTGTGAAGAGTGTCAAAAAATGTGTTGTTTGGTTTCATTGTTTTACTAATAAATGACTTAATTGCTCTTATTAAAGAAGCATATATCATTCTAAGAAGTTATCTGTACTGGACAGGAGATCTGGCGCAAATCAGAACTCGTGCCCAGGATCGGCGTGCCTGAACCTGCAGTGGATATGTGCACGTTAACAGTTTTCCTTCCTTCCTCTATCTGGGATCAATCCGTCTATTTCTCATTCCAGCCAGTGCACGACTGGTATATCAAAGACCGTGGTATGTACTACCCTGTCTGTGGGATGGTGCATATAAAAGATCCCTTGCTGCTAATCGAAAAGAGTAGCCCATGAAGTGGCGACAGCGGGTTTCCTCTCTCAATATCTTCTGTGGTCCTTAACCATATGTCTGACGCCATATGACCGTGAATAAAATGTGTTGAGTGCATCGTTAAATAAAACATTTCCATTTCCATTTCCTTCCTCTAATAAGTTGGATTGCACTTGATATGTTGTTATGAATGTACTAGTCCATTACACCTTGAATAAATACTATGCATTGTTGAAAATAATTCTTATAAATGAAAGTTTTGCCACTTTTACTGTTTGACAGTGTTGTACCAAATATTTGTGGTAAACAAAAACCCACCCCACAACCCCCACCAGACCCATTACGTAATGAGAGTTACAAAAATAGAGAAATCACTGCTTATACAAATCTGATCATCATCATGTTCCTGAATGTGAAGTATTTTATTACTGGTCAACACGTTTGGTACAGCATAATTACCGTAACGACTTTTACACGGATGTACACGGCCCAAGATGTCCTGATCTTGGGCAGTGGTGAGTGACATTTTGGATGTTACAATGGCGAATCACGGAAACAAACAAAAGTTGGTTATCTATTCTAAATACATATATTTAAACTCAACACTGCCGGCTTCAACAAACGTCCCTTGCATTTAACCCAATGTTCGGTTTACGCTTGAAACATGAATGTGAAAAAAAAAAAAGAGGAAAAAAGCAATTGCATACTAATTATGCATAATACTCGTCAGAAATTTTACTGATAAAAAAAACTGGTGTTTTAAAATTTGCGTCATGTTTCTGTGCTTTGTAAAATTTTATTTAATTTGACCTTGTGCATTTTATGTCATGTAAAGTGAAAAAATATTTAAAATACCGTGTAAAAAGATTGTAAAAACAATTGTTTTGCTTTGTAAACGATGTCGCCATTAGCTGAATTTTCACTTGGATCGCTTGGCAGTAAATGACGCAAATATGTTTGGCTGCAAAAGACAATTTACTATAAAACCGCCCACTTTTTTTACTTGTAAAAAAACAAATCGAAAACCAATAAGCGCCCCAACCAATAATAACAATTAAAATACATCTTACGCACAATCCTCCGCAAACTCACTCAACTGAGCAGAAACCGATTTGAGTACAACCAAGTGTGTGAAAGCCATCAAGACCGCATGTAGCACGATGATTTTTTTCTGCGCTGACCAGATGCGCAATACGTCTAAGGATGGAACCTCCTCAGGCGCCATAAAACAATGACATGAAAAAACACCCCTGTTGTAGTAAATCCTTCGAATTTAAAGGGACAGACCCTAGTTTTTAAACACTACAGCATATGTTTCACTATTAGAGCCGTTTATGATCACTGAAATCAAACATTACTTATATTGTATTGCTTAGATTATTCATTTCCGTACAACCGAATTGTTTCTGGTCATCCTGGTGTTTCCAACACCACAAAATGCATTTTTCACATAGAGTCGCGTTTTAATCTATTTTTAAAGGTATTTCAACATCACAGACTCTTGTTTCACTGTTGTATAAAAATGTGTTACAGGTTTGTAAATTAATAAAACTTAATGTCCATATTTACGGTTTGAAACTAAGGTCTAGGTGAAAAATATGCCTTGGTGTTAAAGAACTAGGGTCTGTCCCTTTAATATTTAATGAATCTTAATTACCGTAACGACTCAGATCCCCAGTCTAATATTCAATGAAGTCGTTCTTACCGTATAAACTCCAGAAGATTCGTCGTTTACGTCTGGAACTGCAATGTGAATGAGCAAAGCGACTACGGTTCCGTTCATAGAGTGTATGACCAGGTGTGCATCAAAGTCGAATCTTCCTTGTCTTATTTTAAAGAACATCACGTAACAAATACCTGAAAATTAAAGTTTGTGTTGTTAAAGTACCAATCATTAAATTTCCGTTACTTTCATTACTGTTTCATTACTAACGTCATCCCATTGGTCCAGCCGTAGCAACGTGAGTTTGTTCATTTCTCGATTAACGTAAAAATGTATATTGGCACTTTGTCTTACTGAGCGTTATATTGGCACTTTGTCTTCCTGAGCGTTATATTGGCACTTTGTCTTACTGAGCGTTATAATAGCACTTTGTCTTACGGAGCGTTATATTGACACTTTGTCTTACTGAGCGTTATATTGGCACTTTGTCTTACTGAGCGTTATATTGGCACTTTGTCTTACTGAGCGTTATATTGGCACTTTCTCTTACTGAGCGTTATATTGGCACTTTGTCTTACTGAGCGTTATATTGGCACTTTGTCTTACTGAGCGTTATATTGGCACTTTCTCTTACTGAGCGTTATATTGGCACTTTGTCTTACTGAGCGTTATATCGGCACTTTGTCTTACGGAGCGTTATATTGGCACTTTGTCACTTTGTATTGGCACTTAATCTTTGGTTTAAGAACCAAAACATTATTCAAAATAAAATATGAACTTTTATTATTATTATTAGCAAGTATTATCTGTTCAATCAATCAATCAACCATTTGACTCGTGCTTATATCCACTGAAAGTTCAAGCACGAATGTATTGGGCACATTCTTCGAGATTCCCCGGTGGATGTGTCCAAGACAGAGGGGTTGGTTGGGTAATAAGGCTGTGGAATTTACAATTTTAATTAGAAGAGAAATGCATGTACGTAAGCGGGATCGACCGCGTAGGCTGTAGGCCCCATGCATGTGGTTGAGTTAAAGAGCATCCTTTTTATGGATGCCTCAATAGCTCAGAGCGCATCGTGGTTATTCTTGCAATTTGCGGACGATTCGGTGCCACAGGTTCGAGTCCCAGCAACGACATGTGACAATTTGTGAGGCCAGAAAGGATTTAATTATCCCCTGCGCCAGTGCGTTAATATCTATGTATGTAACAGTCAACCTCGACATTCATACAATATACAGATATTCATACATCAATACATACTAGCCAGTGCCAGGTCTGCCCACTGTTTCATGTACGTAAGCGGGATCGATCGCGTAGATTTCAGACCCCATGCATGTGGTTGAGTTAAAGAGCATCCTTTTATGGATGCCCCAATAGCTCAGAGCGCATCGTGGTTAGCCTTGCAATTTGCGGGCTATTCGGTGCCACAGGTTCGAGTCCCAGCAACGGCATGACACAATTTGTGAGGCTAGAAAGGATTTATTATCCCCTGCGCCAGTGCGTTAATATCTATGTATGTAACAGTCAACCTCGACATACAATATATAGATATTCATACATCAGTACATACAATCATATATATATATATATATATAGGTATGTATGTATGTATATATGTATGTGTGTATGTATGTATGTATGTATATGTATATATATAATGCATTATAATAATAAACTTTGCAAACAGAATTAAAAAACCCACATTTGTTCGCGTCAAGCTTAAATATGAAATGAATTAGTCGCAAATACTCGTGCTGGGGTGTCGTTAAACATTCATTCATTCATTCATTCATTAATCACAAATAGACAGGACTATTATCTGTTAGTTCTGTTACGTTCATCTGGGTATCCAAAAAAGAAGAAGAAATCATCCGCAAACGTCTGTGAGAACAGCTTCGCCGATTCACACAGTATGCGGATGATTTGGTTTGTTCATACCCCAATGAACATGACAGAAATAACAGACACTAAATAAGAGTACACGTAACGTCTCCTCATTTGTCCTGGTGTAGGTAGCCCCATTGTCAAATCATCATTGTTTTTTATTCGAAGTCAATTCCCCGTTAGTTGTTTGAGGTCGGCTTTAATGAACATCACATCACATGTTAACGGCACTATTAGCTACTTCTTGTTCCAGCCAATGCACCACGACTGGCATATTAGCTATTTCTCGTTCCAGCCAGTGCACCACGACTGGTATATCAAAGGCAGTGGTATGTGCTATCCTGTCTGTGGGATGGTCCATATAAAAAGATCCCTTGCTACTAATGGAAAAAAAATGTAGCGGGTTTCCACTAAGACTACATGTCAAAATTAACAAATGTTTGAACATCCAATAGCCGATGATTAATCAATCAATGTGCTCTAGTGGTGTCGTTAAACAAAACAAGCATTATTTATTTATTAGAGCACACGTAATGCTTCCTCATTTGTTCTGATGTAACTAGCCCCATTGTCCAATCAACTAAAAAAGAAAGCACAATTTTTTTTTAGTTCCGCCGTAACGTTTTTGTCTGAGATTTTGTTTTGAAAGGAAAATTAAGAAACTATAGGCATTAATTTTCCTACGGGATATATACCATCGAATGTTATTCTTCAAATCTCGGTTAGTTTTACTGACATTTGTGGCAACTTAAGTCTTTTTCCGACCACCAGTTTGAAAAGAACTGACCGCTAAGAGACGAGACAGCTTTTACCTACAATCAAAACGTTGAACAGCTAATTGTGAAAGATAACAACTGTTTAACATTAAAGGGAAAGACCCTAGGTTTTTTTTAATACTAAGGCATGTTTTTCACATATACTCTAGTTTCAACCCGTAAACATGGACACTAATTTTGGTTAATTTACATTACTTCTCAGACGCACGTGCGTTTTTAAAAACAAGAAAAATGCATTTTGTGGTATTAGAAGCATCAGGGTGACCAGAAACACTTCGGTTGTACGGAAATGGATAATCTAAACAATAAAATGTTTGATTTCAATGATCATAAATGGCTCTAATAGTGAAAAATATGCCTTAGTGTTTATAAACTAGGGTCTGTCCCTTTAAATGATGTTTATAACTGAATTATAATTACCTTTTGGATGGTTGCGACTGGTACAAAACCTGCCCTCTATGGAATCATCGTCGACTATCTTGGTGACGTCAGTCGTTTCTTCTGCTAGTCGAGACGAATGAACGCGTTTAGGAGTAGTGGTGTCACTACCGACGGTGGGATTGGCATTACTCGTAGTGTCGTCTGCTATTGCTACAGTACCACTGGCATTAATTGCAGTACCATTGGCACTATTCGACGTACCATTTATATTATCCACAGTGACAATGACATCACCGACAGTGCTAGTAGCATGATCGGCAGTACTAGTGGCATGATCGGCAGTACTAGTGGCATTACCGGCGGTGCTAGTGGCATTATCGGTAGTACTAGTGGCATGATCGGCAGTAATAGTGGCATTACCGGCAGCACCCGCAGTATTATCAGCAACATGAGCGGCATTGCCATGTGAAGAATTAGAGATCTTGGTTTCCTCTTTGTTTGATTCTGTTTTGACATTTCCAGCCAGGACTGGCTGGCAGTTAACCGTCTGGTTGGCAGAGGAGTTTGTCTTAAACGTACCACTACCAGATGCCATGACTGTTCCATTTAAACAGTACGTTGTGTTGGTTCCAGAGGTCATCGTTGGAGTAGACGTGACATTTGTGTCCTTAGATGCCATCTCGATAGGGTTTGAGTTCCAATCATCTGTCACGCCAACAGGCTTTGTCACTGGTGAAATGGAAACAGTTTCATTCGTTTTGTCAAAAGGTAACCAGAAAGGCCAGTCTGAAATTAATACATTATGTCACAGTTTACAAGATCTAAAACAATCTATAAAACAGTGTCATGCAGTGTATTTGCTGAGTATTGCGTTTCGTGGATGATTTTAAGGTCGATGGAGTAAAGCTATTTCCAATCTGCCTTTAAGCAGAACCAAATGAGAGAGAGAGAGAGAGAGAGAGAGAGAGAGAGAGAGAGAGAGAGAGAGAGAGAGAGAGAGAGAGAGAGAGAGAGAGAGAGAGAGACAGACAGACAGACAGACAGACAGACAGTGACTTCTTGTCTTTATTGAGATTACATTTGTATAGATACATTTTAAAGTGCTCATTTTTTAAAACTTGAGTACAGAAATGTCAGCAAAGATATCTGACTATGATCTTAGTTTATTAGGACTATTAGTACTTACCTGTCATAAGACAGTGATCTTTGTCAGTTATTGCAGAGCATATTTCATATTCTTTGCACGGACGGTTCATACAGCTAGCATGGTATGACTGTAATACAAAAACACTTATGAATTCTTCTATATTCAATAACAAAATATGGCCAGAACCCATGCTAAATCTAAATGACAAAAATAGATATCGCATTCAAAAACGCACCTCTGCACAAGGCAAAGTCACATGGACGTTTTCGGCAAGGTCGTGACAGCAAGAATTAAACACTTTCGTTATTTGTCTATAGGTGGACTCTCACAGGACAGTACACCCTTCCTGGGCCCGTGCTTATAAAACTTTTAGAGTCAAGACTCAATCTCCAATGACGTCACACGCATACAATTTGCATGGCGTTGTCATGACGTTAGTGTCTCAGACTCTATTAGAGTCTCGAGTCTTAGACTCTAAAAGTTTTATAAGCACCAGGCCAGGTCTTCCTCCAGTAGGACTGCCACTTGCAGGACTAGTTGAACAAATTTAATTCATTCATTTATTCATTTCAACTTATTTTCGTGCTGATAACCAATTAAGGTTCAAGCACGCTGCCCTGGGCACAAACCTAAGCTATATGGATGTCTGTCCAGGACAGAGTGTTAGTGGTTAGTGAAAGAAAAGTCTATGTAGTGGCCTTACATCTACCCACTGAGTCGTTGAACTCGCTCTGGGTGAGAACCGGTACCGGGAGGCGAACCCAGTACCCACCAGCATTACGTCCGATGGCTTGACCACTACCCGTCCGAGGCCGGTCCAAATTGAAATGAGCTCAGTGTATAATATTATATGCAGATTACAGCTGTGGTGACATGCACTCGTGAATCACTCTAGACAAAAATGTGTGAAGGGTTTAAATTTATGAAAAGAATTTAGAATGGCTATGGCATTCTAGTGGTCGACGTTTGCGATGCTTTGTGGCATGAAGCTTTTTTTCCGACCTGTTTTTGTAGGGACTCCTGGATAAACACCTGAGCATTTGGGCGGGACGTAGCCCAGTGGTAAAGCGCTCGCCTAAAGCGCAGGCGGTCTGGGATCGATCCCCGTCAGTGGACCTGTCTTTCATCTCATCAACATAGTAATAGAGGTGGGGGAGAGACGTAGCCCAGTGGTAAAGCGCTTGCTTGGTGTGTGGCAGGTTTGGGATCGATCCCCGTCGGTGGGCCCATCGGGCTATTTCTCGCCACAGCCAGTGCACCACGACTGGTACATCAAAGGCCGTGGTATGTGTTGTCATGCCTATGGGATGGTGCATATAAAAGATGCTACTAATGTAGCGGGTTTCCTCTCTAAGACTATATGTCAAAATTACCAAATGTTTGACATATAAATCAACTAATAAATCAATGTGCTCTAGTGGAGTCGTTAACAAAATAAACAAACATTTGCTAATGTCAGACAAAAATCTATTTCTCTCTCCCCCCCCCCCCCCCCCCCCCCCCCCCCACTCTCAAATTATGTGTTAATAATTACCTATTAGAAAAAACGTCACATGGGTCTGCTACATAACGTAATTAGTTTTGAAAATCATGTTTACCTGATGACACACCCAAACAATGGATTGGAATGGGGACGCTGGATAAAGCTCGGTGGTATAGAGATAGGATGCAGTATCTGAGCACCGTCGGAACCCTCATCACACAGTATTCACGATTCGTATATCAAAAGCCGTGCTATATATTACACTATCCTGTCTATGGAAGCATACTGACAAGCGACATATTCCAAAGTGTATGTGATGTTTCGGTATAAAATAATATGAAAGATATAATTTGTATGCGTATCACTTTACCATATAATGCCGTGACTACAAAGATGAAACTTTTTTTTTTACAACAAACACACTCACATTTATCACCAATCACAGAACTTCACTTCTCTATCAAAAGTGCACCTCAAATTTTTACCCAGCCGGAAATTATTTGGTTTAGTACTACCTACATTATAGGTTTATACAATAATTAAGTTTTGCTATAGTATCTGATCATAGTTTTGTGTGAAACTATATGCATTTTCATCGTCCTCTTGGCTTTGACTTGTACAGAGATACGAAATGGAATGTAATAACGGTTTGGTCGTTCATGCTGTAAGAAAGCATTACATTCTGGTAGGAAACTTAGGTTTGCATTACGGGACATCTTTTACCGTATGGACTGTAACGACAGTATCATCTTCAGATGAAGCAAAATATACCGAACCATGGGTGTAATATTAAATATACTACTCCACTTTCCGAAGGACATTTTTAAAAAACCTGCACATTCAAAGCAACTACATTTATTGGGTTCGATGTATTGCATATCTATTTATAGTCATGCATTACTATAATTATCAAATGTCGCACAAATTTACGATGTGCACAAATTATTTATCATGGTAAATGTTTGGTATACCACTAGCGAAAGTTGAATAGTATATAATTATTATGTTAGCTTCTATTCACTTTACCTTGTGTACAGAATGCTGTCTTATTCCATATTGTCGAAATTCGGCGGTGGCTTCTTGGAGATTTGTCCTCAGGTCGTCTGTGTGCATGTTGATAGGGACTGTCCGTGATCTGTCGACGTCATCATCATCATCATCATCAATGACATCATCAACATCAGTGGCAGCAACAGCATCTGGGTCGTGCTGGAGAAGACTACATAGTTTGGTCTTCACGTCGAATGTAATTCTCTTGCATGGTTTTGTAGCCCAGCACAGATTGAAACACTGCGGCGTGTTTCGGGTTGGAACCACCAGCAGTAGCTTCTCCTGGTTCAGCTTCCCTCGACATGGCGGGCTGAGGCAGACGATTAGAGTCAGCAAGGCAAACCTCAATCTCATTATTGAGACCATGTGTGCTAAAATATTCCAATGAAATAACGACAACTCTCAGAAGACAATAGCTATAATTAAAGCTATGCGTGTACCACACCGGTATACCTTAATTTCAATTTATTACCGTCGGGTATTAGTAAGAAAGAAAGAAAGAAAGAAAGAAATGTTTTATTTAACGACGCACTCAACACATTTTATTTACGGTTATATGGCGTCAGACATATGGTTAAGGACCACACAGAGTTTGAGAGGAAACCCGCTGTCGCCACTACATGGGCTACTCTTTCCGATTAGCAGCAAGGGATCTTTTAGTTGCGCTTCTCACAGGCAGGATAGCACAAACCATGGCCTTTGTTGAACCAGTTATGAATCACTGGTCGGTGCAAGTGGTTGACACCTACCCATTTACACCCACCTACAACATTGCCTCGACTGGAATCCGAACCCAGTACCTACCAGCCTGTAGACCGAGTAAACCAGAAATCGTCCAATAAAATAACAAAAGTTCATGGCAGACTTTAACTATAATTCTAAATGAAAGTAACGTTATGGGTATATAGGGACACGCAACAGTGCGTATAGAAAACGTATTAGATTTCATTCCATTGCAACTTATTATCGCGCTTATCCAATTAAGGTTCAAGTATGCTGTCCTGGACACACACCTCAGCTATCTGGGCTGTCTGTTCAGGACGGTGGGTTAGTTGTTAGTGGTTAGTGAGAGAAAAGAGGGTGTAGTGGTCGTACACCTACCCATCGAGTGGTTAAAACTCGTTCCGGGTGGGAGCCGGTACCGGGCTGCGAACCCTGTATCTACCAGCCTTATGTTCGATGGCTTAACCACGACATCACCGAAGCCGGTTACCTATTAGATAAACGATTGTGAATAAAACAACTATCGGCAGTAAAACAATGTTTGTGTACAAATATAAACAAATCAGTCATTATGTACTTAAACAATTTTTGAAAAACTGGGACACCCACACACCCACACACACACACCTGCAGTTCCATCATAAAACATTGTCCATTAATTCTAAATGGTTTTATGGGGTCCTACTAATATACGTGTACTTACCATGCTGCTTGCTCAAAAGTGTTCAAGCTCTTTGGTCTTACTGCATATATTATCTGCACCAATACGATATTTAGTGCTGCATTATTAATGGAAACAGTTAAAGGGACAGTTCTGAGTTTAAAACCATCGTAAAATCTTTCCGACCAATAGAGTCTTTTCGTTGACGTAGCATACAAATTAAATACATTTTCTTATTTAAAATATCTGTGTTTGTATTTACAAGGTGTTTGCTGTTGTCCTAACTGGATTTTACCTCCTAATAATTTCGTACGTACGAAAACAATATATATATATTACGAATTAAAGTAAATTGAGTGCTACAAACATTAGTATACACCGCAAACACATTCGATATACAGACACTGGTATTCTAAACAAAAAAATGTGTCTAGTATGAAATAGTAGGCGCATACAAGGCTCTGTTATCGCAAACATGTTACAATGGCTGCAAACAGTCCCTTTACGGCAACACGCCACCATTCGCCGTGTCGTTACTTGCTGTAGCAGCTTAATATAGTCCGGTTTAGGAAATAGTTCCTCATGAAAAAAATACTACAAAATTCTTATATACTTTTTGAAATCTTTCTTTGATGATTACACGTAGGTTGACCTCTGTAATATTTAAATGACCCAATGCTTTGGAGTAACTTGTTATATGTAGTACTAACTAATAACAACAACTGTGTAAGTGGTATGGTGCCAGTTGTATAACAGCAACACGAAGCGGTGACAAATTCCGTGGTCAACCTATGTTGATTTTTTTACACGGTACATGTCAGTTGAGCGCACTCCCTAAAATTAGTAGTCACATGGCCCTCTCGACAGTGTTGTATTTTTCACACCATATATTCTGACGTAGCTATGGTATTGAACTGCATGGAGTAATTAATGGTGGTGTGTAACCTGAAACATGTTATCCTATATGAGCAAAAAGGTCATAGTAATATTTCACAATTATTGTATTCGTCGACAGTAATTTAAAAATGCACAATAAATTATAATTAAATTATAATAAAAATAAAAAAATATTTAAAAAAGCACACACAAAAATAATGAACCCTCGTTAGAAATGGAAACTATTCTTTTCCATACAATGACTTATTAATAAGTGATAACACTGTAAAATATCAAGACTAAATAATATATTAAACACTGTATACAGTGTTGCTAGACTAAAAAAAAAAATCGATAATGGTTTCAAATGTCTCTTTCATAAACTTTAAAAACACTGGAAAAACCACGCAAAATAATAAATTAAAGGGGTATTCCTGAGTTTGCTGCATTGTAAGATGTTTCCGAAAAATAAAATACTTCTACGACTAAACTTGCAATTTAAATATATTTTCTTGTTTAGAATATCAGTGTCTGTATATTCAATGTGTTTCTGGTCATCTTAATATTTGTAAGAAGCCCAAACTGGATTTTGTCTTCAAATAATTTCGTACGTACGAAAATTTTTATTTTAAAAAATAAAATGAAATTTAACTTAGTACAAATAGTAGAACGACCAGAAAGACATTTAATATGCAGTCACTAATATTTTATGGAGAAAAATGTATTTGATATGTAATTACAGTCGTTAAAAAGTCTCTGTTAGTCGATAACATCTTAGAAATTGCAGCAAACTCAGGAATGTCCCTTTAAACACTTTGTGTATATAAAATTGGTAATAAAATGTACAGTCGATAATTGCCTTTGAAATATATTTGTTTTATGAACCTAAAACACACACAACTGCAGCAATATCAGGTACCAAAGTCAATTTATGTACGAAATGTTTTTTAGAGTACGAATGTATAGATGCATGGATATCTATATATTGTATGTATGTCGCGTTTGACTAGTACAGGGCCGTAGCTAGGATTTTGTTGTTGGGTGGGTGGTGGTGGGGGGGGGGGGGGGGGGGGGGGGGGGGGCATCTGAGTAGTTAATAGTCTAAAACTCCTTAAATGGTTAAGAAGAGAATTTTCTTTAAGTTTCTATAATTTTCTCCTGATTTTTCGATGACGTAGCCCGCTAGCTACGGCCTTGTACATACATAGATATCAATGATCAAGTAAAGTTTGTTTTATTTAACGACGCCACTAGAGCACGTCGATTTTTTTTATCTTATCATCGGCTATTGGACGTCAAACATATGGTCATTCTGACACTGTTTTTAGAGGAAACCCGCTGTCACCACATAGGCTACTCTTTTACGATCTTTTATTTGCGCTTCCCACAGGCAGGATAGCACAAACCATGGCCTTTGTTGAACCAGTTATGGATCACTGGTCGGTGCAAGTGGTTTACACCTACCCATTGAGCCTTGCGGAGCACTCACTCAGGGTTTGGAGTCGGTATCAATGATCAATGCACGGCCAAACGAGATAAAAATAGGTTTTATATCCCACAGACAGGAGCGTTTAACATAAAGACTACATGTAGAATGAACATGTCTTGTATTTCATCATGATGCTGATGAGACGTTGAAGTCTGATGGAATTATATTATCCTAGCCGATTATCCTAGACAGTTATTTCAATCACACAACAAATAAATGTAACATTCAGCTCCAGATATGATTTTATTAGGACTTTGTCACTGAATAATATGTATTTTGTTGTAATTTGCAATTCTTACACACCCGTTGGTTAAAACATCATTCGTTACTTTTGATAACACATACTTGTTTACACATGTACGTGTGTTAACAATTTCAAGACATACGACTGGCTGCTCCTAGGTGATGACCAGTTCGCCAATGCCATACATCCAATGAAAAAAAGCACGATCGAAATCGATTATACTGTAACGTTACACACTACATGTCTTTTGGTGTCCGGTCTCCTTTAACCTGACACTTATTTGTTTATGACGCATACGCTAGCTACAAGTGCAAAGGCAGTAAATAACTTTTAGTCGAAAAAGATGTTAAAATTTGTTTGAAACCTGGTTTTTGAGGATATTTAAGAACTAGAATAATACATGCGTGTCCATTAGATACCATTTATCTTACAACTCGTCGTTTAAAAAATCCGGAAAAAATTATAGAAACTTAAAGAAAATTCTCTTCTTATCCGTTGCCCCCCCCCCCCCCCCCCCCCCCCCCCCCCGCAACCAAAAACCCTAGATACGGCCCTGAAGGTTAGTATTTTCTGCGTTCAGGCACATGCATGCATTTAGAAAACTAACATTTCCGCGGATGCGTTGTTCAACATTTTCAATTTCTAAAACAACTGAACTATGCACAGTGGACGAACACTGTTTAATATTTTTTTTAAAAGAAACAATCAGTTTGTCCAGCATTCCGGTCCAGTCCGCGTTTTACCAACACCCATCGCTAAAACTTGAGCTATGTTAAAGGGACATTCCTGAGTTTGCTGCATTGTAAAATGTTTCCGACTAAAATAAAATATTTCTACGATTAAACTTACATATTAAATATATTTTCGTGTTTAGAATATTAGTGTCTGTATATTCAATGTGTTTCTGGTCGTCTTAATATTTGTAAGAAGCCCAAACTGGAGTTTGTCTTCAAATAATTTCGTACGTACGACAAAAATGTTTTTTTTAGGAAATAAAATGAAATTTAACCTAATACAAATATTATAACGATCAGAAACACGTTTAATATACAGCCACTAATATTTTATGCAGAAAAATATATTTGATATGTAATTACAATCGTTAAAAAGTCTCTATTAGTCGATAACATCTTAAACATTTGAGCAAACTCAGGAATGTCCCTTTAATACAGATCTTGGCATTACGTTTATACTAGTGAATAGATTGTAAAATATCAATTTTCTAATAAATTGATTCTTAATTAACAGAATTTATACAATTATTTACAATTGTTACGAATGAATTATTTTTTTACTATTCACTACAGTCGAGGCACATAAAATTTAACGTAGCATACCTTTTGCAGATCGAATATATATATATATAATAATTGAAAAACAATTCTTACAATTGGGGGCTTAAAAGTAATAAAAATTAAATAATTTTCCTTGTTGATCTGGCACGCGTGAGGTCTTGTGACACACACCGAAAGTTAATTATCTTCCTCCATTTTAAGTCAATTTCTACGAGTCAAGTGGGCCCGATATCGGTAATTTTAAGGAATAAACTTATAGTCGGTCCAACGGGGAACGCTTTTTTTCATACTTCGAAGTTTCCTACATGTTATTTATTTCTAAGTCGATTTTATTTTGTAAATTAGACACAAAAATAGGCCTAGTATTTATTTTTTATTTCCAAAACACTTTTACTGGTCTTCTTACGTCAAACTAAACTAAAATTATTTTAAAAAAAACACTTTTGTATAAGGACTATAGTAAAATTAATGGTTTTAGGGGTTTGTAAAGTTTTGTATTTAGATATTTACTTGTCTGAACTTTATTGTTAATGGAAATGTTCACTAACTGAAGAAAAACCTCACAAATGAACGACAATCGGACAACAAATCGGATGTTAATTGCGCGAACAAAACATAACACAGATAGGGACGTTGACGACTCTTTACATTCCAACAAAACATTTATTTTACCCAAAGTGCCGTTATGCAGCTATGATGATGTACAAGTCCCTTTAATTTTCAAATAATCTTCAAAAATATGCAAAGCGAGGAAAATGGCATCTTATTAAAACGCATTGTCATTGGTGTTACTAATGGTCATTGGTGTTACTCAGTACCTGGTAACACCAATGGCACGTAACACCAATGACAAATAAGTAAATAATTAATTCGTGCTCTCTAAAGAAATAGTTTAGAAAACTGAAAAAAGTGCATGTTGTAGCAGACATACGATGTCTATAATAACATACAAAAAGTTTCTTAAAATGATTAACCATCACATAAATACGATTGTAACACCAATGTTTGTGAATAAACCTACTTTTATATTTTGACAACACGTTCATGACATTTGACGAAAACTATTCACAAGTGTTCATATGTCTACTGTTTTTGACAAATATGTTTGATGGCCAATATCTACCGGTGGAATCTTTCATCCAGAGAACATTTAGTTTCTTTTGTTTTCTCATAAGTATATATAGTAACACCAATAACATAAAACTCCAGGGACAAGCTTATATTGCCCATCATGTTTTAAATATGTAAAATATTTACAAGATTCCTTTTTTAGCGAGTAAGTCAGCCATCAGTACGTGTTACATTACAGTTATTTAGTGTTATGTCTTCTGTTATATATTTTAATGTATAGTGTTATGCTTGGGACAGGCAACACCAATGCCATTTGCCATTAATCCTGAATACAATCTCTATCAAAGCTGATTACCAGAGAGAAAACAAATGCTATGGCAGGATGATATTATTAATAAGGTATCGTTAAAGACAACACATTTAATTTTCTATATATAAATAAAAAAGAAATTGCGCAAGGACATAAAAGTGATACTTTCTGTAGAATGACCCCAAGCCCGTAGCCAGGATTTTTGAAGGTTTTTTTATTTTTTTTGGTATTAAAAGGGCACTTGCTAGCACATTGTCGGTTTCAGCATGTTTCAGAGGGGCAGGACATGACTCGGGGGGAGGGGGGGGGGGGGGCTCTAGCCTAGTTTGAAAGGGCACTTCAGAAAAAGGGGGTTTCGTTCATTAAGAGAGTAAAACAATTTAAAATACATGGTGTTCAGGCGCGTGTTTGCATGAATTTGTGCAGGGGGTGGGGGTGGGGCGCCTAGTTTGAAAGGGCACTTCAGAAAAAGGGGGGGGTTCGTTCGAATCCTACGAACCCCCCTGGCTACGGGCTTGGACCCAGATATATATTGAATTAGATCATTAAGAGAGTAAAACAATTTAAAATACATGGTGTTCAGGCGCGTGTTTGCATGAATTTGTGCAGGGGGTATGGGGGGGGGGGTCTACACTGTGGTGAGCGAAGGTTATAGGGGGGTTGAGTCATACTTTCTCGGAAAATATATTGTGAAAAAAATAGAGAAAAATGTGCTTAACCTTGGAGGGGTTTCGACCCCCCCCACACACACACACACACACACGCCTGGAGATACCATTAACTTTTAAACAATAACACTTTAAAATATATATTACCCATCATCCTTACTCCAAAAATGCGTTTTAACATGAATTTTGAAGAAAAACAACAACATACTGAATGGTCCCGTGTTAAAACCCTGTCGGCTTTTTTCCCCGCCACCAAGGATGTGACCTTTGACATAAACATAATTTCAGTGACGTCCGCAGCAAAGACATAAAAGCCCGTGCAGACTATCCGCGGGAGTTCTTGTAGTTTGTTCACAGCAGATGTAACAAGTATCTAAGATGGCGACCAAAGATGTGTCGACACGTCCCAAATATCTGGCTATGACTACAGCTGCAATAAACAGTCTTGGGGAGAAAGGCGGTTCGTCCCGACAGGCCATTTTAAGGTATATTTTGGAACATTACGACACCGTTACTAAAAACGAGAAAATTGTGAACAGTCATCTCAAAATGGCGCTTAGGCGAGGAGTGGAAAATGGGGACCTCAAGCAATCGAAGGGTACGGGTGCGTCTGGCTCGTTCAAGATAGGTGAAGTGGCCAAAGCAAGGGAAAAAGCTGAGGCAAAAATAAAAGCTGGGAAAGAAAAGGCTGACGCGAAAGTAAAAGCTGAAAAAGATAAAGTGAAAACCGTGAAAAAGAAGACTGAAAAAAAAGAAAAAGTTACCAAAAAAGTAGACAAAACGGAAGCTAAATCAAAAGGCACAAAAACAGTGGTGAAAAAAGCGACGCCGAAAGCCGCGAAAACCAAAACTGTCGTCGCTACTACCCCAAAGAAAAGTGTCGCAAAAGCTGCTGCATCAAAATCGCTGAAAACCCCCAAAAGAACACCCAGTGCGTCGAGTAAGACGAAAAAGCCGACAGCTGAAAAATCTGCCAAAAAGGTGGCCATCAGAAAGCCAAAAACTCCAAAGAAACCAACAAAAAAGTAAAGACTAACAACAACCTACACCAGCTAACAGAAGAACAGTCGAACTTACTGGAAAAGAATTTAACAATTACATTTTTGATTACTTGATCACACGCAGGACGTGTCCATTCATGATTGGTGAATTTTGAAGTACTTTTCTTTATTCAGTCGGATTTCTGGCGGATTTCACATGGGTTTGTTTATATTGTGTCCACGTCTTATTTCTGGTGCATTTGCTTTATGAAGACTTGTGTATGTTGTATATCCAGTGTGTGGGAGTGTTTCGTGAACTAGAGTGTATATAATGTACATTTAAAAGATGGAATTTGAATGAAACATTGTTTTATGGATTTTGAGTATGAAGGACAAGCAAACTGAACAAATATTTTAAATTTTTTTCTTTGTATGTTTTAAATGTGAATAAATTGATATCTTTTGTAACAATTATAAGATGTTCAACAAATATTTTGTTTTTAATTCAGTGTGCAGAATATGAAAAGCATTATTTTGTTCTAACCATAGGGTCATAGTTAAAGGGACACTCCTGAGTTTGATGCAATTTTTAAGATGTTATCGACTAAAAGACTCTTTAACTATTATAATACATGTAAAATATTTTTCTGCATAAAATATTAGTGGCTGTAAAATTGTTCTAATATTTGTACTACATTAAATTTCATTTTATTTTTTAAAATAAAACTTTTCATACATACTAAATTATTTGAAGATAAAATCCAGTTCGGGCTTCTTACAAATATTAAGATGACCAGAAACACACTGAATATACACACTGATATTCTAAGCAAGAAAATATATTTAATATGTAAGTTTAATCGTAGAAATATTTTATTAGTCCGAAATATCTTGCAATGCAGCAAACTCGGGAATGTCCCTTTTTAAGTAACAGTATGGATTTAAGGTAGGTACAAAGGGGTCTGTGCACCACTCTATTTTCAGTAAATAAATATTACCTTTTTATAAGGGTATCACCACTTTGGAATGTGGTGATACTGTGTCCCATCACATCTTTCATTGGCCAAAGGAATGCCATTAGTGAGCAATTCTAGACTCGCTGTAAAAAAAAAAAAAAAAAAATTGATCATATAGTCTGCCTGGAAAGAACGGGGCACAGCCTAGTGGTAAAGTAATGTTGCACAGTCTGGGATTGATCCATGTTGGTGGACCAGAGAATATATATCAAAGGCTTTGGGATCGTGCATAATAAAGATCCTTTGCTACCAGTATAAAAATGTAGCAGGTTTTCTCTGTCAGAATTAATAAATCAATGTGCTCTAGTGGTGGTGTCTGTGTACCCCTCTATTTTTAGTAAAATATAAATATTTTCTTTGTATAAGACTGTCACTGGTTGGAAGGGTGGGGGGAGGTGGTGGACCATTTAAGCCATCTGGAGTTCGTGTTTACAGAACTTGCTGGTACAAATAAATAAAGAAATCTTTTATTTAATGACTATTTTATTTATGGTTATATGGCATCGGACATGGTTAAGGACCACACAGATATTGAGAGGAAACCCTCTGTCGCCACTTCATGGGCTACTCTAAGATTAGCAGCAAGGAATCTTTTATATGCACCATCCCACAGACAGGGTAGTACATACGATGGCCTTTGATATACCAGTTCTGTTGCACTGGCTGGAACGAGAAATTGCACAATAGGCCCACCGATGGGGATCGATCCCAGACCAGCCGTACATAGAGTGCTTTACCACTGGGCTATGTCCCGCCCCTGTTGCAAAGAATGAGGGAATGATCAATTGCTCCCCTAACTTGGATTGTGGGGCGGCCGGCACCATTTAATATTACCATTAATTTATTGTAGTCTTCGCCAGGAAATGCGAGTGATCACTCTCTCCCCTCCACACTCGCCTGGAGTGTTTTAGGAGAGTAGGGAATTTAAATTTTATTTGAATTTATGCGATTGCTTTCCTAGATCAACTTCAGGAGAGTGATCTTCAGCTTGGCTTTATTTTCCTCATGGTGAATACTGACCATATTGAGCATTGATATTTCATTTCATTTCAACTTATTTTGATGTTTAAATCCAATTAAGGTCAAGCACGCTGTTCTGGGCACACACCTCTGCTATATAGTCCAGGACAGTGGGTTAGTTGTTAGTGGGTTAGTCAGAGAGAAGAGGGTGTAGTAGCCTTACACCTACCCACTGAGCCCTCAAGAACTCAATCTGGGTTGTAGCTGGTATCAGGCTGTGAACCATGTACCTACCAGCCTGTAGTCCGATGGTTTAACAACGACACCACTGAGGCCCGATATTTAATACTTTTTTCTTTTTTTTATCTGCCAAGGGGATCTAAAATCACTCCGGTCTCAAGGGAGGTGCTTGTGTCGCCAGATTGAACCACCTCGGTGGATCGATTCAGCCGATTGGCTTTTCTCGTTCCAACCAGTGCACCACAACTGGACAAACGCTGTGGTATGTGTTTTCCTCTCTGTGGGGAAAATGCATATAAAAAAGATCCCATGCTGCATTAAAAAAAAATATAGCAGGTTTCCTCCAATGACAAGAAGTCAGAATTACCAAATGTTTGACATCCAATATCCAATGATTAATTAATCAATGTTGAACAAAACAAACACTTGTCATCTGTTTTGGGATTAGACTATTTCTAGTTTCTAGGGGCGGGACATAGTCCAGTGGTAAATACCTGATGCGCGGTCTGTCTGAGATGAATACCAGTAGGTGGGCCCATTTCTTGTTACAGCTAGTGCATCACGACTGGTACATCAAAGGCTGTGTCATGTGCCTTCCTGTTTGTAGGATGGTGCATATATAGGGTGTATACTACCAAATCAAATCCCATAGACGATAATAGTAACATATGTGGTTAAAACTCCTATCTGCAACACCACGGATATATAAATACTACCACCCCTCACACTTAAAGTGTATCAGAAAAAATTGGGGGTCAAGCTGCTTGTTTCTGAGATAACGGGTAGCATCTATGACTACCCTAGTTCCGCACAAAATTCAAGTACTTTTTTTTCAGGTACCCCATACATGTTTCAAGCACAAGGCTATGTGACACATTGGTACTAGATGAAATAAAATTGCATATTTTTTTTACCCAGATGAAACTATTATTTTTTACAACCAACACACTCACATTTATCACCAATCACAGGACTTGTGGTGTTAACTTCTATCAAAAGTTGGGTGCACATCGAACTTTGACCCAGCCGGAAGTTATTTGGTTTAGTACTACCTAAAAGATCCCTTGTTACTAATGGAAAACATTTAGCAGGTTTCGTTTCTAAGATTATATGTCAAAATTACCAAATGTTTAACACCCAATAGCCAATGATTAATAAATCAATGTGCTCTAGTGGTGTCGTTAAACAAAAACAAACTTAATGTTCCAGCAGTGCTCCACAACTGGTGTAACAAATGCTGTAGTATATGCGATCCTGTCTGTGGGATTATGTGGGATCAGAAAGCGTTGCCCATTGTGTGGTGGCCGCAGGTTTCCTCTCACTATCTGCGTGGTTTTTAACCATGTCTGACACCATATAACCGAGAGGCGGGATGTAGCCCAGTGGTACAGTGCACGGTCAGTCTGGGATCATCCCCATCGGTGGGCCCATTGGGCTGTTTCTCTTTCCAGCACCACGATTGGTATATCAAAGGCTGTGGTATGTACTACCCTGTCTGTGGGATGGTGCATATAAAAGATCCCTTACTGCTAATCGAAAAGAGTAGCCCATTAAGTGGCAACAGCAGGTTTCCTCTTTCAATATCTGTGTGGTCCTAAACCATATGTCCGACGCCATATAACCGTAAATAAAAAGTGTTGAGTGTCGTCGAATAAAACATTTCTTTCTTTCTTTCCATGTAACCGTAATTAAAGTGTTTAGTTTTGTTAAATAAAACATGCATTCCTTCCTTCTGTTCATGATAAGAAGTCTGTTTTTCAATGCCACAAAACTATATCACAGTAATATTACTGTCTCCCTTTTAAAAAAAAAAAAAAAAATCTTTCATCTCATCAACATAGTAATAGAGGGGGGGGGGGGGGGGGGGGGGGGGGGGAGACGTAGCCCAGTAGTAAAGTGGTTGCTTGATGTTTGGTAGGTTTGGGATCGATCCCTGTCGGTGGGCCCATTGGGCTATTTCTCGCTCCAGCCAGTGCAACACGACTGGTATATCAAAGGCCGCGATATGTGCTATCCTGTCTGTGGGATGGTGCATATAAAAGATCCCTTGCTACTAATTGAAAAATGTAACGGGTTTCTCTTCTAAGACTATATGTCAGAATTATCAAAAGTTTGACATCCAATAGCCAGTGATTAAAAATCAATGTGCTCTAGTGGTGTCGTTAAACAAAAAACCATCAGGAAAGCACATACCACGGCCTTTGTCCAGTTGTGGTGTATTAATTGGAATGAGAGAAAAACCAATCAGCTGAATGGATCCTGCGACGCAAGCACCTCAAGCGAGCACTCTACAAACTGAGCTAAATCTTGCCCCCTTTGTTTCAAAGGCAGGTATATAACTCCAAAATTTTAAACCTTTTCATATTTAAAATCATATTGGTATATTAGTCACCACAAGTTAAGGGCCAGTATAAATTTTATTTTACTTTTTCAAAAATCAAAATCAGGGGCAGTGATAGGCAATGAAAAGTAGGTTACAGACCTGAATAAAACATTTCAGATTGCAAGTACATCAGCCTTTTACTTACAGCTTGTTTGGTTACTGGTAGAAAGCGTATGGCAACTGTATTAATAAAAAATCCAAGATTGTCCGATGTTTTAAAACTCTTTTTTTTTTTATGACTAAGCAGGGTACCTGCCTGCAAACTGCATGGTGCATGTGAAACTCCTTTTTTTTATATTAACAGTTTTCATGTTTGATTATCATTGGGAGGGTATACATTTCTTTGCAATCTGGCTTCAAATAACCATACCACCAAAATGTAAACTGAGCATTCTGGACTGGTCGAGCCCTGTCATGTCTGAATGACAGCATATCCATGAGACAAGTAGTGAGTTGTCTGCAAGTGAGCCATTCCGTCATCCATTAACTGCAAGAGTTTTTCCATACCACTGGCACAGCGAATGGGCTACCAATCTCAGATGCAGTGTCCACATTGCCCGTAACTTCTTGTAACTAGTATATTATTCCACGTTGCCCGTAACGTTTTGTAACTAGTATATTATGACTTATGCTTGGTATTTTGTCAAAACATATTATCTATGTGTGTGAAATATTATGCTATATTTTCAACATAAATATGATTTTAAAACTTACAAATGTAAGTGCAATCTGGTAAAATGTACCTCGCATAATAAAATATTTTAAATTTTTTAAACAGTATTCTTTAGAATGAGAGTACTGCTAATAAGACAAATAATAAATAATACAGTTGTAAAATTGTAAAAAAATATTTATTTTTGTAACATAATATATAAAACACTGTATTAAAATAATGTATTATAGATAAAATCATACAACTGAATACAATCACCTCGCATACATTAGTACATGCAAATACAATGCATCCTCCTACAACAAAACAATATGAAATGTACTTCCAGGCAAAAATTAGGGCGCTGTTGTTCAAAGCATAGTTAAATTAATCCTGAGTTTGTCTAATATTTTTCTTTTTATTATTTTTACATAAATATAAAATAAACTTTAGATCTGAATATATATGGATAGTTTTTCGAAATCAAGTTTTAACATTATCTTTTCAATTATTATTTGTACCGATTCTGATTAGTCATTGGTTTTGAAAATTTCTATTAACTATTGGTTAAGAGGTGTTCTCATTATGTAATTAATAGCACCGACTTGTTGCATGGGATCAAATTGTACTACATACACCTAAATCATGATGACTTTTAGTCTTATATGTTCTGATTTTGGTAGGACCGATAAGTTGGTGCAGCTAATCTCATAACGAGAACACAGCTTTAAAGCTAACTAATGCTCGGAACACACCAGCTGACAAATCCCACTGATCATATGTTGTCAGTTTCTCTCATGGACCTGTCAGGTGTAAATCGTGATAGGAGCATTAAACATTCAGGGGTGGGAATTGGCGAGCTGTAAAAAAAAAAGGGGGAAATCTAGTGGGGACCGGGGTGGTGAACTGTAAAAAAGAGGAAATCTAGAGGGGTCCGGGGGCAAGGATGATTAAAATGCGAGAAAACACAATGTTCCATGAGAGGAAAATTCCCACCATGATCATTGTTTGGATGGTGTCTACGCAGTCGTACAACAAAAAGCCATCCTGATCAACAATGTATTACCAATTAAAAACATGACTTGTCAGTGACACTCATCGGCTGGTGTTTGTACACAGGAACTGCCAACCACCGATCTGCAAGACAGTGAATAGGGTACGTAATGTTTGAATAACTGGACCAATAGTTTTTAAAGTATATTCTGTTATCTTCATAAACAGACATATTGGTACTGTAGTGTGAGAAGATTTATGCATCACAGTGGTGGATCTAAATGTTGCGACAGTTGTATTTTTATTTTAATTTTTACGTTGTAGAATCCGAAAAATTCCTTCGGGAACGTTTGTAGCCTTTGGCCACATTTCATTGGAACCCACCCCCCCCAAATAGATTTTCTGGATCCACAACTGCATCACAAAACATATCTCATTTACTTGAAATGTATTTTGTTTTAATAAATGACAGAACTGGTTTTATTTAAACCACCAAATCCATGTAGTTATCGAGCGACCGTCCAAAACTGTTGTGAATGAGCCGAGGTTCTTGTCCTCCACCGTTACAGGAATTGACCCTGGATCCCTGAAACAAAAAAAATGTCAAAATTAAACTTTCTTCTGAAGTTGCAAACCCAATAATTTTTTGTCTTCTAACGGTCCAACAGGGGGGTTTACTATGGGTTTTGTCTTCTAACGGTCCAACAGGGGGGTTTACTATGGGTTTTGTCTTCTAACGGTCCAACAGGGGGGTTTACTATGGGTTTTGTCTTCTAACGGTCCAACAGGGGGGTTTACTATGGGTTTTGTCTTCTAACGGTCCAAAGGGGGGTTTACTATGGGTTTTGTCTTCTAACGGTCCAACAGGGGGTTTACTATGGGTTTTGTCTTCTAACGGTCCAACAGGGGGGTTTACTATGGGTTTTGTCTTCTAACGGTCCAACAGGGGGGTTTACTATGGGTTTTGTCTTCTAACGGTCCAACAGGGGGGTTTACTATGGGTTTTGTCTTCTAACGGTCCAACAGGGGGGTTTACTATGGGTTTTGTCTTCTAACGGTCCAACAGGGGGGTTTACTATGGGTTTTGTCTTCTAACGGTCCAACAGGGGGGTTTACTATAGGTTTTGTCTTCTAACGGTCCAACAGGGGGGTTTACTATAGGTTTTGTCTTTGTCTTTCCATCTGTCCCACATTTGGCAATGCCTCAAGCTATTGAGCTAAACTTTTGTGTACATAGCTCTATCATAATACTGAGATACAGACCAAGTTTGACTTTTGTGTGGATTTCATGCCCATTTTTGACAGTTATGGCCCTTGAATTCTTACTTATATGTCTATAGGTGTATTCAGTGAGACAAACGTATATCACCAATGGTTGTACCCTCCATGTCAAACATCAGTTCTTTGCTAGACATTGCAGATTCAGGGGGGACTTTCATGGGGACTTTATTCCCATTTTTACCAGAGTTATGGCACTTGAACTCATGAATTCTGGCTTAAATGTCTACACATGTATTCAGTTACACGAACACATATTACCATTGGTAGGTCCCACCATGTCAAACATCAGTGGTTTACTGGACATTGCAGATTCAGGGGGATGTGCATCCCCATTATTTCAAGGTCCCATGGTTTTAACAAATACTGCGATACACCCAAAAACTATTTGCTGTTGCATTAATCTGGGGTGGGATTTAGCTCAGTTGGTTGGGTGCTTGCTTGAGGTGCTTGCGTCACAGGATCGAACCATCTCAGTGGATCCATTCAGCTGATTGGATTTTTTCTCATTCCAACCAGTGCACCACAACTGGACAAAGGCCATGTTATGTGCTTTTTTGTCTGTGGGAAAGTGCATATACATCTGTCACAGATGAGGAGACAAGGACTTGGGATATGAAGGTGGACAGCAAAAGTAGGTGTGTGGTACTAATGGTTAAAGTTTGTTTTGTTTAACAACACCACTAGAGCACACTGACTACTGGATGTCAAAACAGTATCAAGAAATAGCTCAATAGACCCATAGATGGGTTTAGAGGTTTTTGTCACTGGCAGGCTGGATAAAAAAATTATTTCCATTGGTGGAGCATCTAATTTTGGCTTTTGTAACTTAAATACAGTGAAACCTGTCTACACCGGACATTGAAAATACCAATATCCTGTCAAAACAGGCCAAATTTCATGGTCCAGAATTTTCTTACTTAAACCATGTATTAAAAAACCCTGATAAAACCGAGACCTGTCTATTTCAAAAACTAGACTGATTTTTTTTTTAGAAATAAAAAAATCCTCAATGAATTAACCTGAACAAACCGGCATAGTATAAATGAATGAAGAGTCAACTTAACAGGGAAAAAAACGACTTTCAGAAAACAAAGCAGACTGGAATTTCTGCTGTCCAGCATCCAGTGTTATATCATGGGTCACAGAGTTCTATGGTCTCAGCCCTCTAAACACCACATCCTGTTTAAACCGGATATATCTTAGGTCTCCAGCATGATCCGGTTTAGACAGGTTTCACTGTATATGTTTATTTGTTTCAAAAGTTGTTTAAAATTGCTGTGAGCATTTTGCCTACAGCAGAAACATTTTTAAATTGCTGTACATTGTAGTTAACAAATTCTAAAGTTCGAGGGGCGCGAGATTTAGCCCAATGGTAAAGCACTCGCTTGATGCGAGGTCGGTTTGGGATCGATCTCAGTCAGTGGGTCCATATTTCTCGCTCCAGCCAGCGCACCACGACTGGTAAACCAAAGGTCGTGATAGGTGCTATCCTGTCTATGGGATGGTGCATATAAAAGATCCCTTGCTGCTAATAAAAAAGAGTAGCCTATGAAGTGGCGACAGCAGGTTTCCTCTCTCAGTATCTGTGTGGTTCTTAACCATACGTCCGACACCATATAACCGTAAATAAAAAGTGTTGAGTGTGTCATTAAATAAACCATTTCCTTCTTCCTTCCTTCTATCTTAAGTTCGAGCCCTGTGCATTCAACTAACACTGTCACTCCATGACATTATGAAATGCTATCCAAGGCAATCACCTATTTACTTTATTAGTCTCATACCTGAGGGGACTATAGGTTTCATCTCCATCCATCTGTCTGTCTATCTGTCAATCCGTCTGTCCCATATATAGTTTTCTGAATATGTTTTTTAGAATGCCTTGAGATATTGAGCTGAAATTTTGTGTATAGCTTTATCATGTACTGTTACGGATCAAGTATGACTTTCATAGTAATTTACCCGTTTTTGATGGAGTTATGGCCCTTGAGCTTAGGAGATATGAATATGTGTTTTCTGAACTTTTGGTTTAGAAGGCCTTGAGATATTCACCTGAAATTTTGTGTATAGCTTTATCATGTACTGTTACAGATCAAGTTTGACTTTCATGGTAATTTACCTTTTTTTGACGGAGTTATAGCCCTTCAACTTAGGAGATACAAAAATTTGTTTTCAGGACTTTTCTTTAGAAGGCTTTGAGATAGTGAGCTGAAATTTTGTGTATAGCTTTATCATGTAAAGATATGTTTGACTTTAATGGCAATTTACCCATCTTTGATGGAGTTATGGCCCTTGAACTTGAAATTATTTTTTGGACTTTTGTTTTGCAATGCCTGAAGATAACCGAGATGAAATTTTGTACATATATAGCTTTATCACGTACTGTTACAGATCAAGTTTAACTTTCATGGTGATTTTACCCACTTATCATAGAGGTATGGCCCTTGAATTTTGAAGATACAATAAATTATTGGACCAGGTAGGGCACATGCATTGCTTTAAAGTACTCTCAAAATCAATCTAATTAAAATTAGCTCCACTATTACATGTGGATCTAACAGCAGCCCGTTGGAGCTCATGTCCAGTTGACCTTTCATTCGTCCAATCAAAACCTTACTTGCAAAATCATGCCAGTGATTTGAAAAGAATTTGAAAACATTCGGGATTATGTCGGAAACTAATTGCAATATAACATTTTATATAAAATTCGTTCCAAGATGAAAAAATAAACCGTGATGATATAGCCATAAAATCTGTTTATACTAGTATACAATCCAGAGTTTATTACTGCACTTTTCCCCCTGTTTTTTCAATGTTGAAATAGACCAACAAGTTCGCCTATTACATAAATAGCTCGCCCGGTATTTTTAGAATTTGTATGCTCCCGAATAACACTATAAAAGGTGAAGTGCAATTGGTTGATATTTAAACTGTTATTTATAGATGAAATGTCACCTGGACATGGGAGTCCACGCAATGCTGTTAGATCTACTGGCTAGACCCAGTAGAGCTAATTTTAATCAGATTGTCTCAAAATGCTTGTTTATTATGACATAATACATGTATAGCATAAAATACTCACTTATTTAAAACGGTTACTACAATGGAGTCATCTGGCAACAGAAAAGCGACAGAATGAAGGTTTTTGTTGTCACCTGTTAGTTTCAGTTCAATTCTCTTTGAACCAGGCACAACATATTTACTGGGGGAAAAAAGAAAAAAAAGAAGAAAAAAAAGAGATACACATTAATTAAAGACACAGTAACACAGATTATATGACTTGATATATACATTGTGCATACTTTTTTCTTCAACTACAGTTTGCAACTAAAAGCCGTTTTGCAAAATTTAAAAGTCAATATTATCTAAAATGAACAAAGTTGTATCTTCTGATTTATAGCTAGCTAGACGTAATTAAATTAGGCCTACATACAGTGAAAGCCCTAAAATCCTTTATAAACCAGAAGTTTCTAAAAACTGAATGTTTTTCATGATCCCTTTTAGGATATCAGTAGAGAAAATAACCTCTCTAAACTGGATACCCAGTGGGTGTCCCATTTTGAGGGGTTTCACTGTATGAAAATATTGATATCAAGTGAGATATGACTTTTTATCTGGTGAACATTTGGGTGTATTGTATATATCTCGTATGAAGTGTGTATGGGTTACTAAATGACATCATTTCAGTAACGGGCGAGACATAGCCCAGTGGTAAAGCGTGATGCGCAGTCGGTTTGGGATCGATCCCTGTCAGTGGGCCCACTGGGCTATTTCTCGCTCCAGCCAGTGCACCACGACTGGTATATTAAAGGCCATGGTATGTGCTATCCTGTCTATGGGATGGTGCATATAAAAGATCCCTTGCTGCTAATTGAAAAGAGTAGTTCATGAAGTGGCGACAGCGGGTTTACTTCTCAATATCTGTGTGGTCCTTAACCATATGTCTGACACCATATAACCGTAAATAAAATGTGTTGAGTGCGGCGTTAAATAAAACATTTATTTTTTTCATTTCATTACCGTATTTGACCGGAAATTAGCCCATGTCTTTGAATAAGCCCCTCTCCATTTTGATAGCATTTAGGAAATTAGGCCCTCGTTTGTAAATAAGCCCACCCCCAACTTCGTCACCTTATAAATAACACAAAACTGCAAGTTTGCTCAAAGTTCATTGTAACACAATCCACCAGTGAGATTTAGTAGTCTAACAGTAACAGTGTGTAACATTGTTTTCAATTTCATGCCTGCAGTATTTCTTTGAAGTACCCAAACCCAAGTCTGAACTAAACCAATGTCTATTTTTACCACCACACTGTGTCCGCAGTTAATGCTAATTAGGCAAATACCTTATTCTGATTGGCTAAGAACAATGGCCTAGATTGACAATTCTTTGTAGTGTAAGCTGGCTGCCTGTCAAAACGTAATACACTATTGATTTGTTGTTTTAAGTCTTCTCAGCATTAAATTTTGAATGTAAATAAACAACACTGGTAAGTAATTGTAACATAGAAGGTGCGTTTCTGATAATTAGATACTAGTAAAAAACAAATTGTAATTAATAAACTATTATTTATTAATAACAAATGGAACACTAATTAATAGATGTGCTACTGGACGTTTTTCATTTTCTTCCTAGTTCATTTAATTATTATTTATTTTAATTATTAGTTTTTTTTAGTTTTTTTCAACAAAACTGGCCCCTTGTCTGGGAATAAGCCCACCCCATGCTAAGCTTACAATGAGTTGTCTTGGCCCCCTGGGCTAATTTCCGGTCAAATACGGTAAGTGACGTCATCTTTCTTTATCTGACCTATATGCATGTTGAAAGTAATTATCAGATTTTACATTATTTGAAGGTGGGTAATAAATAAAATATGACACTCGTATTGCTCCATATCATGTTTATGAAACTTGTGATCTTCCCATGGTATCTGACCTGACTCTAATATGGGAAGTTCAGTCATTTAGAAAAATTTTATCAAGCACAAATGAGAGTTGTATTCTACATGTATATTATGTATTTGATGGAATAAAACAAACAAATATGTTTACATTGTATTGAGACTGCAGAGAGGATTGAGCATTTTTAAGACAAAAACTTAAGTTTATACTTGATCCTTCCACTACACCATATTTTTTTATGTAAAGATTTTTTTTTGAGATGAGAGTTAAGTAAGTACACATTGAAATATATCAAAGCAATATTTGATACACTCCCTCCCATACAATCTCACACACAGAATTGATTTTTATAACAAGTTCATCATTTGTGGAATAAATCTATAAGTATAAATAAAAATTATAACATACCTAAAATGGCCCATGGCATAAAACATTGGTTGCTTATAGAACTCCCCAGCTTTAGCATTTACTATCACAGGACTGTCGACAAAATTGTTCACCCAATTAGGGCCTCCTCGCATATCCAAGGCAATGTTCCAGTCAGTCCAACCAGTAACCCAGTGGTTTATATCCTACATGCAGGTATAAAATAAAATATGTGTCGTAAAAAGAGTAGCCTATGTGGCGACAGCAGGTTTCCTCTAAAAAAAATCTGTGTGGTCCTTAACCATATGTCTGACGCCATATAACCGTAAATAAAATGTGTTGAGTGCGTCGTTAAATAAAACACTTCTTTCTTTCTTTTTTTGTATAAAATATTTAAATTATTAGTCAAGGACAAAATTAACATAAACCCAGTGGTTTACATCCTGTATATAAAATATTTAAATTATCAGTTTACATAGACCTTAAAATAAACATGAACTAATTTTACACAGCATTTTACAATGATATTTAAAAATTAATAAACATAAACTCAAAATCATAACAAAGTTAACTGCAATCATAAAGTAGGGTAACAGTCTGTTAAATTGAAAATTATGCATTAATTATCATAGAAACATGTTAATAAATATAATGTAAATCTTAACAACGTTCACTTTAATACAATAATAAATGTAACTTGCTAGTCTGTTGAATATGAAGAAATTTTTACAAACAATAAATACAAAATTAATAATTAACATAATACAAATTTTATAACACCAAACATTTTTCTAAATAATAAAACAAGCATAACCAGGGTTAACATAGGTGTAAAGGAAATGCTTTCCAGGAATTATAAAGCACTCTTGAAGCTCATTTCGCAATTGCAGGTGTTCATAAAAATTGATACACAACAGAATCTGTTAGGTCAAGTTCAAATTTACAAAAGAATTTACAAATTCTGTTTTATCAGAAATATGCTTCAATTTATTCTACTTCATCTTAAGTTCTAAACTAAAAAGATTTCTGTAAAACACTTGAACATAATTCAAGCACTTTTTAAACACCATCATCAACTCAAAGGACTTTGCAAACACGTGTAATTCATATTTTTTTAGAAACCAGAACAGAAATATAAAACCACTGCACCTACATGTATGTTTGAACCTTAAATGGATATAAGCATGAAAATTATTATTATTTTTTTTTTTAATGACACAAGAGATACCTTGGTAATAGAATAAGCGTAAATGTCTGCTCTGTCCAAATGTGGACCTTACATGGATATAAACATGAATATGAGTTTTAAAAAACCCAAATTATTGTAAAATGAAAGATATGTCAATAATAAAATAAGCATAACTTTCTGCTTGGTCTCAACTTGAACCTTAAAGGAAAGGACAATTAAGGCATTTGGCCTGATCAGAGTTGTTTGATTTAAATCATTTGATTTAAATCACTGCAAAAAAATCATGCATTTCGATTTTTTTGATTTTTATTATGTTTCATTTGATTTTTATGATCATTGCATTTATTTTTATTCATTATTTTGTAAACATGTGATTTATCAATTAACTTGCAGTACAAAAAATGAAGTGTTATTTAAAATCAATTGTTACTTACGCTAGATAATTATTTTTACATATATTTATAATTGAATTGCAATTAGATTTCAACACCATGTAGTCTAACAAGTCATACTGATCAGTGACAATTCCCCCAAATCTATGGTTGGGATGATCCTGGGAGATCAACACAATAGAAGGTGTCAAGTGAAGCCACTCTGCTTCAATGTGGTAAATTGGATGAATTTGGGGATGCTCTAGAGTCAGATCTAACAGATGTGACTTGAAGTCACTGACTTCACGTGTCAAATCACCTTATATAGCCATCCTGGCTAAACACCAAGTACTTAAACATTAATTCAATAATCCCCAAAATGCATTTTGTTGCCTCATTTCTAGATGTTCGAGGTATTTTCTTTCAGAATGCAGTGAAGCTTCCAAATCGTGTATTTAATAGGGAGCAAATATTCAATTCAGAAGCTCCAAATTAAAGTAAAAATTTTAAAAATCAAATAAATCTGATTTAAATCCAAAAAATCCAATTTAAATTTAAAAAATCCAATTTTTTTTATTTAAAAAAAAAATCATGATTCTTTTCAACCCTGGGCTTGGTATGCATATTCAACGATATATAATGCACATTATTGCTTAATATCAACAAGTATAATCATATAGTTAATTAATAAAATGGTTAAATGTGAAGGCTATTATATATAACGGGCGCAGCCATTTTGTACAATCCCAGTGAATACGCCCTCTGGTGAGCTGATGGTTACGTAATATCTAACGTGTCACATCAGGAATTAGTCTTCGAACTGAAGAAACAAAACATACCTGATTTTTGCGGATGCATCACAATGTTCTGTAATAATATCCATCCCACTAAGCCGGCAACAAGTAATATTATTCATTGTCAAAGTGTTGAAATAACTGTATTATGGTTTGTACATAAATTAACCCACGTACTGAAATAATAATCGGAGTGTGTTCTTGGCTAATTGGTCTTTCCTTTCCATGGCCTGTACCTGTGGTTGCTGATTGGCAAGTGTATATTTAGACGGTCCCCAGACACTGTGTCTAGACACACTAAAAAGACGTGCCTCTTTTATTAAGATCACAAGGTATTGTCTAACAGCCGCGTGGACGCCCCTCAAATCGTAATGGACATTATCACTTTAGTACTGTAAGTAATTCTGTAAAACCCTTGATTAAGTAGACTTTCCCATCTAAAATCACAAAACTGACCAATTACGTTGTCCCAAAGAAAAAAAAATTATCACTTGGGTATCGTGAGTGGTTGTTTTTGCTCGAACGTACCATACCAATAGGCCTAATAATAAGCATTTTTTTCTTTGGATTTTTTTAAAGAGAAAAATACTATAACTCCATTTTGTTCTATTGATGCAAATTGAAATATATTTAGTTAAATAGTTTATTATACTATCAAGTCATTTATATTGTTTTACAAGTCAGGTTGACGAAAGCGAAGCACCTTGTCGTAAATTAGAGCATTTGTTTACACTGTGCTTAAGAGGAGTTCGACGGAGCCGACGTCACTTCACCCCAAGCTATACCACCGGACGTCAAAAAAACAAAACAAAATGGCTGCCCCCAGTTACCAGGAATAATCATGGTTTTTTATTAACTCTAAAATTACGTGTTTTTCATTTGTTAAAGTGTCAGTATGTGTTGGTGGTCCAGGTATGCATCTTTCCAACACACAAGGCTCTTATTTGAGTTTACCCTCCCTTTAAATGAATATAAGCATGCATATGATTTTTTTTTTTTTTTTTTTTAATTATGAAACAAAAGATACGCAATAACAGAATAAGCATAACACTCTGCTCTGTCCCAACTTGATCCGTAAACGGATATAAGCATGCATATGATTTTATTTTTTTTAAATTCAATTATGAAACAAAAGATACCTCGATAATAGAATGAGCATAACTCTCTGCTCTGTCCCAACTTCCAAGAATAACCTTCTTCAGCTGCCAGGGTTGTGAGCCTTGGCAGGCTTCAGTTGCGAGGATAAACTTGGATGGAAATGCAGCGTGAGTTTTGTCTAGGATAACAGCAGGGGTGAGGAAATCCCAGTACCAGTGTACTCCGATACCTGACACGTATTTCTGGTTGTCCGGGTTCGAAAACACCTGGTACAGGTAACACAAGAGTTTGTGAGTGCATAATACAGGTATAAAAAAAAAATGTAGCAGCAAAACTGTGGTTGAGGTTTTCAGGACTTGCTTTTCAAGGTTTTGTCTTTTTAATTTTTTTATTGGTATTACTATGACAGTGTCACTTTGTGGTTGTCCAACAATTATACAATTATAATTACAAACTTTCCACTGTTATACAATTTACTCTATTCTGATTGGAGGAAGTCACTAAAAAACTGAATGTTATCCTGCGATAAACCTCAGAAAATGAAAAGAAAGAAAGAAGTGTTTTATTTAACGACGCACTCAACACATTTTATTTACGGTTATATGGCGTCAGACATGGTTAAGGACCACACAGATTTGTTTAGAGGAAACCCGCTGTCGCCACATAGGCTACTCTTTTTACGACAGGCAGCAAGGGATCTTTTATTTGCGCATCCCACAGGCAGGATAGCACAAACCATGGCCTTTGTTGAACCAGTTATGGATCACTGGTCGGTGCAAGTGGTTTACACCTACCCATTGAGCCTTGCAGAGCACTCACTCAGGGTTTGGAGTCGGTATCTGGATTAAAAATCCCATGCCTCAACTGGGATCCGAACCCAGTACCTACCAGCCTGTAGACCGATGGCCTAACCACGACGCCACCGAGGCCGGTCTCAGAAAATGATGTCATTACATTAAATGGGATGTCATTATGTAAAACAGGTCATAAAAAAGACATTCAAAGCTGATTTATGTATATTATAACTAAATAAGTTGTGTTTGTAATTATAAATTTAAAATTGTTAGAAATTGTTTGTGAATTTAACAATGTATAATAGTCACAAATTTAGTATAAAATAATTTTGCTACACTACTGGATTTTATACAATTTGTGACTGTTATACATCAATAAATTCACCAAAAACTAAGAAACAATTCTTATATAAATTAAGTAAATTTTTACTGACATTCCCCACCCCCATTTAACATGTATTTTGAAATAATACATTCTATAAACCCCTACTCTTTTGAGTATTACAGTACATAATTGCTTTTATTACCCATATGGTTACAAATATCTTGACACATATCAAAGTGTTATGTCCCACTTGGTGTTACGCCAAGTGGGACATAACACTTTAACGTCATCAATTGGCACACTACAACCTCACAGGAATGTCAAACAAACAAGTTGAGTGATATAAATTAAGATAAATTATGGGTAATAAATAGGATATTGAACTTGCTGCCATTTTTGTATCATATTTATGTCCCTCGTGAAATAATTTTCATTTAACTTGCTAAAGCTCGTAACAACTGAACATTATTTCACTCAGAACATAAATATGATACAAAATGGAAGCTCATTTAATATCCTCTAAAACTGTGTCTTTTGAAAACACTCACACTATAGGTGAAAAACTTATCAAGTGGAGAGAGACTACGTCAAAGGCCCCACTATTTTCAACTTTAGATTTATTTATTTTATTTATTTATGAGAACAGAACTGAGAGAAATAATCGACCAGCAGGTATAATACCAAAAGAGTGATGCTACAGAATAGATCAAAAACAACTTTTTAAAAGGATGTCAACTTGCCGAGAAGAAGAAAAGCAAGTCCTGGTTTTAAACTAATCCACAGATGGAAATGGCAATTTTGGAAAAAAATAGCTTTCAATCTGTGCATATTGTCATCAGTAATATGGGACAAAACATCTAAACCATGAAATGCAAAGAAGTCTCAACTTGTGTTTATGCAACTAGTAAATCCAAAATGGCACAGTGATTAAGCTATAAACTCTTAAGACTTAGAAGGTATTGGGTTCGAATCTGCTTCCATCCACAGTGAGTTTGAACAGCTCAGTGGGGAGATGTAATACATATTGAGGGGAGTGATTAATTGCTCCCTGAACTTACATTATGGGGAGCCAATTTAGATATTACCATATTGAGCATTGATATTTAATCCTTTTAATTTACATTCTAAAGGGGAGCTAAAAATTACTGTCCTTGAACTAGATTCAGGGGAATGATTCGGAAGCTATAGAGTGATAGCTCCCCTTAAATGTCAAAGTCTGTACACTAATTTCTCTCTCACTAACAAAGTAGAGTTCCACCATTAACCCATACTGGATAGACAGCCAACATATGTCCAAGATTCTTAAAAAAACCCACTAGTTGCATCAAACATCGGCTGTAACATCTTCAATTTAAGCTTTCACACAAGGTTCAAAAAATAATATCCTGCAAAAGCGGTTATGAAAAAAGAAAAAAACACTCCGAAAAAAACCTGGATTATGTCATAACAATACGACAGGCCACGGTCCAAGCTGCCCAAGAGAACCTTCCTCTCCCAAGGCAGTTCGCCGGTGCATGCCTCGGAACCAAACAGAGAATGGTTTGGAAATTTGTTGTGGACAAAGTCCAAGGCATTTGGTGGTACAACAGCATCAGTATACCAATGGATGGCCACTCCAGATACATACTTAGCACCAACCTGGTCTGACAGCACCTTTGAGACACACAGTACTAACTACATACATGCTTATAAAACAATTTAGGGTCACATTTACAGTTATTTTTGTCTTACACAGACCCTAGTTTTTAAAACACTAAGGCATATTTTTCATTATCACAACCATTTTTGGTAACCAAAATCATACTTTGCTTAGATTTTATTGTTTAGATTATTAATTTCCATACATCCAAAGTGTTTCTGGTCATCCTGATGTTTTTAACTTAATATCACAAAATATATTCTTTTAATATTTTTAAAAATGCACATGCATCTATTTTAAGGATATTTCACAGTTTCAAGAAAAACAGGCTTTGTAAATTGGCCCTTAAAGTCTTTAATAATGTCTTAAGGCTTTAAGTTCATAGCAATGCCATAAAAATTGCATGAGCGTGACATAATTAAAGATTTGAGTCTAAAGTTTTTTAAGCACGAACAATGGAGATCATTTCTTAACCCTTATCCTGCCGCATTCTTTTTGCTAAATTTAAAGAATTTTCACCTGTTCTACATTTCTAGTAATTTTATTAAAATCCATGGGCATTTTAACATGAAATTACACCCATATATACCATAATGATCCACCTACGTAATGATAGCATTTTGTAGATGGTTATTTTATTTATGTTACCATGGCAACAGCTGCACATTTCAATATACAATTTTTTCATTAATAATTAAGAAAACATGAATAAAACACTACTATTTTTCTTTTAATTTAAGTGTATGCTGTGATTTATTAAGCATAGTGATTGATTTAAAGAAAAAATTAAGCAGACTGCCATTTTTTTCAGAATATTAGGGTGCAATGCACATACTGTCATCAACACTTTTTTGTAAATTATGAAGATAATGTCCAACATTAACTATTATACATTTTTAGTAATATTATTAAAATCAGTTGACACACAGTCACTGCTTCACACAGTCACAATTGTAAAAAAAAAAAAAAATGTCCATTCATCTAAAAAATGTTTTAAACCCAAAGAAACAATCATCAACATGTGAGCCCTAATTAAAATTCAATATGTACCGTATACATAATGTGTATCCAGTGTTGAACACTTATGCATGATACAAAATAGATCTAAACGGTCACCTGAGTAAATTGCTGACCACAACTACCAAACACATGGAGTGCGGAGCACCCATTTTCCTAGGGTGATTAAAATGACCAAATTCATGGTTTTGGGTTTTCCATGGGTGAGAGCAACTACCAAATAAATTTGGTTGGAAATGGTCTAGTATTTCTGAAAACATAATAGTTTAAATGCATTTGTCTATATGATAGATGGTTTAATGAATTTGTCTCCTACCTGAGGGGGGGGGGGGGGGGGGGGGGGGGGGGGACACAACATTAACGAAATTCGCAAAATTGATATTTGTATGGTATTCCTGGACACGATAATTGGCTTAATTTCCCCTATTTGTGCCCCACCTTTAGGAGAGGGGTAGAATGACCAAATTCACAAGGAAATGGGTCACGAATATGCAATTTCTATATAACTATTGTGATCTCCATCCCCACCTAGGGGACATTCACAAGTTATATACACTGGTCATCTATTTGCCTTTATATATTATTTGAATACTATTCAGGTATAGCATTTCGGGCAAATGAGCTGGCCTAAAACCTTTTCACCATGTATTTCCATCATTTTACTCTGACACAATATTAGTTGTAATCCATGTAAAAATATGTAGTGATTCATTTGCAACCCTATATAATAATAATAATAATAATAAATTCTTTATTTAGTGAGGGTAACACAGTTAGCAAAAGCTAATCTTCCCTGAGGCCCTCAGGTACAAACAATACAGAATTACAATGCATACATTTATGAACAAATAGAAAATACATATATGGCAATAAACATATGTACAAATGATATTATTTTAGAAAATATTTCTTGAGTCTATATTTAAAAACAGCAGTATTTGGCGATGATCGGATAGCTTTAGGCAATTTATTCCAAAGTACTGGTCCAGAGTAACTGAAAGCATGTTTAAATAAAAGACATTTTAGGTTTTGGAATTAATAGATTTCTATCCTCTACATTTCGAAGGTTGTAGGGATTGTTTTCTCCAACATATATTAATAAGTTTGAAAGATAGTTTGGGGCTTCATTGTATAGACATTTATAAATTTGTAAACATTTGTGATAGTGGATTCGTGTTTCCATTGTCATCCATTTTAACTGTTTAAATAGTGGGGCAGATGGAGTAATAGGATCTACATCTAATATCATCCTTGCAGCTCTCTTTTGCAGTTTTAGTAAACGTTCTAATCCATCCTGATTACAGTTTCCCCAAATTACACAGCAGTAATCGATGAGTGGTAAAATATACCCATTGTAGAAAAGTTTTCTTGCATCTAAATTTAAATACCTAATGATTTTTGATAACAGATACAGACGTTTAGAGATCAGGGAAGACACATGTTTAAACCTGATTTGTCCATTTTAAATTATTATCAACTTTAATTCCTAAAAGTTTTTCGCATTCAGTGTGTTGCAGACGTTCTGAATTTATTATAAGAGAAATATCATTTTGGATTGTAACTTTTTGTCTTGTTCCTATAGTCATATATTTGGTCTTTTTGGTGTTTATGAACATTTTATTATAGGAACACCATTTTTCTACACTATTCAGATCTTGCTGTAGTTTATCTTGAATTTGAGTAACAGTTTTCCCTGACATGAACATTGTTGAATCATCTGCATACATACTTGTGGTACAATGTTCAATGTATAGTGGAAGATCATTTATGTACAGTATAAAGAGAAGAGGTCCTAGTATGGAACCCTGTGGAACACCATAAATAATGGATTTAGGTTCTGATGTTGCCATTCCTATAGTGACTTGCTGTGTCCTGTTAGTTAAATAAGATTGGAACAAGTTAAGAGAATTCCCTTTGCAGCCATAAATGTTTAACTTTTGAATCAGAATTGAATGGTCCACAACATCAAAAGCTTTTTTGAAATCAAGAAATATGATTCCATTTAGATTTCCTTCATTCATTTCATGTAACCATTTATCAGTTATATCAATAAGTGCTGTTTGGCATGAGTGTTTTGGTCTAAAACCTGATTGAGATGAGTGTAAAAGGTTAAATTTTGTTAAGTAATCATAAAATTGCATGGAGATATGTTTTTCTATTAATTTGGACAGTGTTGGCAATACAGATATTGGCCTATAATTTGTAGTTTCAGTTTTGTCACCAGTCTTGAAAATTGGAGTAACTTTAGCATTTTTAAAACATTGTGGATAAATACCACTGTCTATTATTTTGTTAAAAATAAATGTTAACGAAGAAGCAATTGCCAAGGATATGAATATAGCTGTTCATGGCTGTAACTAGGATTTAAACAATGAACCAATGAGCATGGAAGGTGCAAGACACCATTTTGTGGTCATTTCAGGAAGGTTACATATTTAAAACATAGTATCAATAAACTATTTTTATATTATTCCCCCCCCCCCCCCCCACCCCAATGCATTCCTCCCACACCAGGGGCGGGATGCAGCCCAGTGGTAAAGGGCAGCTGGTTTGGGATTGATTCCCATCGGTGGGCTCACTGGGCTATTTCTCGTTCCAGCCAGTGCTCCATGACTGGTATATCAAAGGCTGTGGTATGTACTATCCTGTCTTTGGGATGGTGTATATAAAAGATGCCTTGCTACTAATGGAAAAATGTTGGGGGTTTTCTCTCTAAGACTACTAGTATGTCAAAATTACCAAATGTTTGACATCCAATAGCCGATGATTAATAAATCAGTGTGCTCTAGTGGTGTCGTTAAATAAAAAATAAAACACACACACACACACACCATTGCCTCTACCCGTTAGCTGAGACCCTGCTGTTTGGCAGTAAAGCTAATATGAATAATAATTGTTGTTATCTAGATTCAGGGATTTTCGTTCAACTCTGGCAGAAATCTGCCTGCATCCCCAACAAAAATGAGAGCCCATATGCTTAGGACTATGCCGCTTCATTCATTTATTTTTTTAATTTTGGGCCCTGTCGCTTAGGCCCTTGGAGAGGGAGGTCAGAATGTGTTTATCTGTGGCACAAAATGTAGTTGGAACTGATTAAAAAAAAATTAAGAAGTCAAAAACGTGAAACGTTTATGCGTGACGCACAGTAGTCCGAGTGGACGTAGAAAATGTGCTCCCTACCGCAATAGGTCACTTGAGATGTCACACAAGTAAATGTTTAAAACATTATTATCGGAATCATGAATTTATATTTGTGCAACTTCTTCTGACATGTTTATTGAGGGAGTGAAAGAAGAAAAAATCACTGGCAGTTGGTCCCGCGAAGTATTGTATCTGGGTCAAGTGTCGATAATATAGGTCAACTACACTTCGAAGTTTTTGCGATTTTTCTTTGATATTTTTATCAACAATATAGGATCGTTTTATGATTTGTGATTATTACATCCTGAATACAACATTTTAATTGCATTAAATAATTTGTTTAACGATTTTTGAGACAAAAACAATGTTTCGGGTTGTTGCCTACACAACAGTGTCCGCCCTGCTAAAGTACGTGGAATGTTTTTCTTTTTAATTGCTATTTTAAAAAATTTAGTTATCACCGTTTTTTAAAATAAAAAACGTGATTACTTACTCTGAATCTATTGCAAACCATTATCCTACTGTAATTTTCACATTTTATATAGGTCCATATAGTTACCGCACGATTTTTTTCGGGGTGTTGCGTAACACGAAAAAGGACCGTGTCGATGTTCTAAAAAACGGTCGATAACTGTTGCATGGAAAAAAATTTGGACCTCGCGGTAAGGGTGTGTATACCCCCGACGCATCCACACCAATTGGTACCGTACAGGCCTGATGTACTAATCATAAGCGTACGGGATCCCGTTTTGTTTTGTAGGGGTGGGAGAGGGAGAAGGGCAGGCTAATTTGTGCCCGAATTAAACGAAAATACCACCAACTAAAAAACAACATTTATTAGTTTTAGCATTACTGCCAACCAGCTATATATAATATAGGGTTTCAAACGAAGCACTACACAATTTTACATGGATTTAATTACAACTAGTATTGTGGCTACTAGTACATGATGAAAAGGTTTCAGGCCAGCTCAATTTGCCTGAATGTCTCTGTCGTATTCGCCCAAATTTCAGATTTTGGTACTAATAAATTTATCAAAATACAATAGATCCAACAGTGCAACACAACTACAGTTTACCTCATGATGATTAATTTATCTTTATAACATTTGCAGATATGTGTGCAGGGAATGGGTCGACACCCCCCCCCCCCCCCTTTCCGGTCCCTGCTCGAGCAGATTAAAAAAAAAAAATTCAATACATATTCCGGCGGAGCATTACAGAAATCCCCTATAAACTTCGCTCTCCAGACACCCCTAACTAAAATCCCAGCATACATGCCTGATTTTTAAAAGATTGTCATCCACCATACAACATTATTACAAAACATTCACTGTTTATATACGCTTATTCATAAAAAGCCATGCATGGCACCCCCCCACCTCCACACACACCAAATCCTTGGATCCGCGACTGGTACAGTAATAAAAACAAAAAACCGGTGGCGCCACATAATTATGTGTGACACGCAACGAGAATGTTTTGTGATTGGTTATTGAAAATAATGTAGGTCACGGTATTCTGCAGACTACTTCAACAGATATTCGTAACCTATCGTTTGTAATTCATTTTTTTTAAATGAGAACAAATATATATCCACTCAGTAGTGATTAATACTAATGTGAATGTTGAAAAGGAAAAACAGGCAGAAAAACAACACACAACAAAACAACGACGAACACCGAGCACATGTGCGTATTCGATCATATAGTCGACGTAACTGTTCAAGTAAACATAGCTAGTTAGAATATCGTCTGCTGTAGTATAAGTAACCACGTTGTAATTATTAATAAAAACAGTTAGCCGCACATGCAAGCAATGTGTACTATTGCTGTCAGATTGTATGGCGGGAAATGTGTTGTCACATGACCTGTTGTTTATAAATAGAAACAGGGAAATGGCGCTTTTCGACGACAGTTTATGCCGTCAGATTACAATTATTTGATTGTGTTTGTACCTTTTTTAGGCATTAAAAGTGATACTTTTTCTAATTTAATGCAACTGTCATAATGTAGTTCATATATAATAGTATATTATGACAACTTTGTAGACATAAAAGAAACCGCTACCAAAAAAAACAAGAAACCATAACAAACAATAGCACGCGCCATTTGACGGGTCATTTTTGTTTTTAAAAAAACATAAGATGTACAACAGCAATTTAGCAAATATTTGGATATGTCATTCTAAGACTATTTATTGACATTTTCTTACTTTGTTTTTGACAAAAATGTCAACAATTAATTTAGAAAACGATTTTTAAATGAAAACAATGCAAAGTGACGTCATTGTGATGATGCTTGACATGTATACACGTTAACGGCAGGATAAGGGTTAAAGGGACAGTCCTGTGTTTGCTTCCACTCTAACATATTTCCGACTAGCAGAGGCTTTTCAGTAAGTAAAATTACATACCAGTATTAAATACCATTTGCTTGTTTACAATATCAGTGTCTGAATATACAGTCATTGCTTCCATTTCTAGCTATGCAAGATATTAACATGGGGAGTATTATGGCATTGGTAATATATGATGTCATTTTAATGTGAGTTGCTTATCTGAGGTCATCAAACAACTGTTTTAGATTGATATTTTGTTATTATAACCTGCATTATAAAAGCTATCTTGTTAATTTGTGAAACATACTCACTCACTCACTCACTCACTCACTCACTCACTCACTCACTCACTCACTCACTCACTCACACACACACACACACACACACAGTCTCACACACTCTCTGTCTCTCTCTCTCTGTCTGTCTCTCTCTTGGCGGGACATAGCAGAGTGGTAACACGCTCACCTGATGCGTGGTCAGTCTGGGATTGATCCCTATCATAAGGCCCATTGAGCTATTACTCGTTCCAGCCAGTGCACCACTACTGCTATATGAAGGGTATGTGCTATCCTGTATGTGGGATGGTGCATATAAAAGATCCCTTGCTACTAATAGAAAAAGTAGTGGGTTTTCTCTCTAAGACTCTTTGTTACAATTACCAAATGTTTGACAACCAATAGCCGATGATTAATGAATCAATGTGCTCTAGTGGTTTCATTAAACAAAACAAATTTTAACTTTTCCTCTCCATCTCTCTCTCACTTCTTTTCCTTTCCCACTGTCTCTCTCCCATCCCTCTCAGTCTCTCTTTCTCTCCCCCTCCTTCTCTGCCTCTCTCCCCTTCACTTTTCCTCTCCCTCTCGGTCAATGTCTCTTCCCCTCTCCCTCTGTTTCTCTCTCTCTCTCTCTCTCTTCCCCACCTTCTCTGCCCATCTTCCTCTCTCCCCCTCACTTTTCCTCTCCCTCTCAGTCAATGTCTTTTCCCTTCTTCTATGCCTCTCCCTTCCTCCCTCTCCCTCCCTCTGTCTCTCTCTCTCTTTCCCTCCTTATCTGCCTCTTCCTCTCCCCCTCACTTTTCCTCTCCCTCTCAGTCAATGTCTCTTCCCCTCCTCCTATGCCTCTCCCTTCCTCCCTCAGTCTCTCTCTCTTCACCGCCTTATCTGCCTCTTCCTCTCTCCCCCTCACTTTTCCTCTCCCTCTCAGTCAATGTCTTTTCCCTTCTTCTATGCCTCTCCCTTCCTCCCTCTTCCTCCCTCTCCCTCCCTCTGTCTCTCTCTCTCTGCCCCTCCTTATCTGCCTCTTCCTCTCCCCCTCACTTTTCCTCTCCCTCTCAGTCAATGTCTCTTCCCCTCCTCCTATGCCTCTCCCTTCCTCCCTCAGTCTCTCTCTCTCTTCACCTCCTTATCTGCCTCTTCCTCTCTCCCCCTCACTTTTCCTCTCCCTCTCAGTCAATGTCTTTTCCCTTCTTCTATGCCTCTCCCTTCCTCCCTCTTCCTCCCTCTCCCTCCCTCTGTCTCTCTCTCTCTGCCCCTCCTTATCTGCCTCTTTCTCTCTCTCCCCCTCACTTTTCCTCTCCCTCTCAGTCAATGTCTCTTCCACTCCTTCTCTGTCTCTCCCACCCTCTCCCTCCCTCTCACATACACACACATTCAATGATACAACAATATCAATCTTCATTTCTGCATACAGTTGTTAATAATCATAGCTAATATTTATGAAACATCTCCTCACCGTATCTGTCCATTCTGACAGCAGGATCCTCTGGTCGTCGAGCATCATCAAGCTGACGTCAGCGTAGCCACTGCTGTGAAGTGCAGGTCCCAGGTCCATGGCGATGAAGTCACGCTGTAGCTCCGGTGTCCACCCCATGCACTGGAATGGGAAGTTATCGAGTTCACCGTCAGTCGGTTCATTCTGCGCAGTGAGGCCCCACAAAGTGATGTTGTGTTTCCCATACTCTTGAAGAAATCTAACACCAAGAAAATATTACATAGAAGATACGCAAGAAAAATATTACATAGAAGATCCACAAGAAAAATATTACATAGAAGATCCACAAGAAAAATATTACATAGAAGATACACAAGAAAAATATTACATAGAAGATACACAATATTAAATACATTAATCAATATTGGTTTCAGTCACAAAGTGATGCTGTGTTTCCTGTACTCTTGAAGAAATCTAATGCAGCGTGAAAATTATACCATGAAAAATATACTGATTTTAATTCAAGAGTGATGTATTTTTTGTATTCTTGAAGAAATCTAATCCAAGAAATACCAAGTGAATCTACACCACATTAAAATATGATGAGTTCATTTCAAAAATTGATATACACCAATTTCAACACAGTAATACGACAATCGAGTTTCCATCAAAATGCAATCTATGTTCATTAAACAGGATTTTAAAACTGGGCTTCATGTGACATAATATGCTACGTCATGTTGAGGCAAAACCATGTCAGTGTAGTGGTCTTACATCTACCCATTGAGTTCTTAAAACTTGCTCTGAGTGGGAACCGATACCAGTGTGCAAACCCTATACCTACCAGTCTTATATCCGATGGCTTAACCACGACACCACCGAGGCTGATTTTGCAAATGAACACTTCATATATTTATCAATACTGATATGAATCACAAAGTGATGTTGTGTTTCTCAAATACTGAAAGAAATCTAATATAAAAAATACTAAGAGAAAGCTACAAAATGTCAAACTAACTGTAACATGTGATAAGAATACCTGACAAAGTAGTTGGCCCAGGTTTTGTAATACTTCCCACCTGGTTCTCCAATCAGCCGACCTTTTCCTGTCATATTTTTATTTGTTTTCATCCACGCTGGTGCACTCCAAGGACTTCCAAATATAGAAATACTTCTTTGGCTCAGTGCCTTGGCCCTTTGTATAATAGGAATCTAAAACAATAAAAGTTATCAATTAAATTAAATTTTCAACATGCATGGATTCAGGCAGGGTCCAAGGGGCCTGGTCCCCACTCATTTTTGGGCAAACAATATATATACAGAATACACAAAAAATTAAACCGTATTACGTCCACCTGTCAATGACCTTCAAATTCTATTTTCAAAAACAATAACAGGTATTGGGTCCTCTCTATTAAAAAATCCTGGATCCGTGTTTGTTCACCTTAATTTATAAATACTGATTTATAAAAAATAAAGTGAATTAATTGCAAATTCATATTAAAAACTAATTGTAAATTATTATTTTTCAGTCTGTAATATGATTATTCATTTTAAAATTGTTTTAAAATTTCAGTTAATGAATGAATATTAAATTATATATTATAAAAATCCCATCTTATTTCCAAAACATTATTTTCCTTTTCCCAAACACATTTCAATGTCTTTCAGAGCCAAACACGACTCCACAAAAAGCGGTTACAGTAAATATGCACTTGCTACAAACCTTATACTTCAGATCCTCGGGTGCTAATGAAAAGTGAGTCAAGTTGAAATCCATAGGCGTGTCATCGTAGGAATATGGATGAGTCGAAAAATCACAGCTTGCCATAGGAATGCGTCCAACGGTGTACTCAATTCCTGCAACCAAACAGAGTCTTTATTTAATAGAATCTCAGCACATTTTAAACTACAACTATCTGATGTCCATACACCATGATCATTTCAGCACTCAGAGGGAGTTAAAAGTTTTTGCTTAACGACACCACTAGAGAACACTGATTTATTAATCATCGGCTACTGGATGTCAAACATTTGGTAATTTTGACATATACATGTAGTCTGAGAGGAAACCTGATACATTTTCCCATTAGTATCAAGGAATCTTTTATATGCACCATCCCAGAGCCAGGACAACACATACCATAGCCTTTGATATACCAGTCATGGTGCACTGGCTAGAACAAAAAGTAGCCTAATGGGTCCACCGACGGGGATTGATCCTAGACCGAATGTGCATCAGGTGAGCGTTTTACCACTGGGCTATATCCCGCTCCTCGGGATCGAGATGGGCCAGCATGGGATCTTTTTTAATATACCTTTTCATAGATACATTACTTACTACAGTATTTCATATGATATAATATCTGTTATGTTTGACACAACCAAAACACAGATATTCATTAGTTTCCAAAACACATTTACTAATTTTACTTCCAAAATGGCTACCGACAAACTTTTTTAAGCACATACTCTGATGTCACATATACAGCGGTCCTACTTTCATTTCAACTTATTTTTGTGCTTATATCCAATTAAGGTTCAAGCACACTTTCCTGGGCACACACCTCAGCTATCTGGTCTGTCTGTCCAGGACAGTGTGTTAGTTGCTAGTGGTTAGTGAGAGAGAAGAGGGTGTAGTGGCTTTAAACCTACCCATTGAGCACTTAAGAACTCGCTCTGGGTTGGAGCCGATACCGGGCTGCGAACCTGTACCTACCAGCCTGTATTCCGATGGCTTAACCACTGCGCCACCAGTCCTATTAAACATCTCTAGTGGTACATGCTGAACTGTAAACAACCATCTTAGATCATAACATGATATACCAGTTGTGGGGCAATCGTAAGGATGGTAAAATCAACAGGTCAGACTTCACTGATTTTTTTTTTGGCCAGTGCACTGCGGCTGTGGTCTGTGCTATCCTGTCTATGGGATGATGCATATAAAAGATCCCTTGCTACTAACGGAAAAATGTGGCGGGTTTCCTCTCTAAGACTATATGTAAACATTACCAAATGTTTGACATCCAATAATAAATCAATGTGCTCTAGTGGTGTTGTTAAACAAAACAAACTTAATTGATTGATTTTACAACTACATTACAAATATGGTCAATTGAATTTGTCAACAGACTTGCTCACAAATCACCTTGATTCTTTTATTACTGACCATGCAAATATAAACTAGTATAGTCGTTAAACCTGGCAGATGTTCGGTTCACACTCCATTACTGATTTCAATGTTTCTAACTATTAACCAAGCCTTGATAGTTTGAGGTATGTGCCCAGGACATCATGCTTGAACCTTAATTGAATATAATTACAAAAAGTAAGTTGAGTAAATTCTACATAATCTGGTTTAGTTTTTACAAGAAATAAAGCTCTTAAAGGGAGGTAATCCATGACGAGTATTAAGAGTCTTACCCTGTGCACTCCTAGCTCTGTATAAATACTGGATTAACACACTGAATGAATGGCGTGCGCTACAACAGCTTGTTCGGAATGAGCACGTAAAGCCCTACAACCTGACCTGAATGAATGAATGTATAATGACACCCCAGCATGAAAAAAAAACATCGGCTATTGGGTATCAAATTATGGAAAATGCATAAATGAATTTATAAACACACTGAGCACTGTCACAGTAATTACTGGAGTTCACATCATGTTACAAGTTGGCCATTATTTGATGTCTACAAATTAGGAAATAAATATGTTGTATTTCACAATTTGTGGACATTAATGCTGGTTTTACTGTTGCAAATTAAGTTTTAGCGGAGACGTGTAGCAAAGAGCGTAAAACGGATATTTACGACTTTAGAATTACACTGAAAACAAAAGGAATAATGGAAACCATTATGTGAAATAAAGAAATATTTCATGGATAGACTAAAAACAAAAGAATACAAGCCTAGCTCTGGGTGATCAGAAAATTTCACCAAATTATCTCAATAATGCAAAACCTATAATTATTTTCCAACAAAATATCAATTATTACACAAATGTTTTTCATAAATTAAAATAAAATTTGCAATTGATGAATTTGGTGAGTGGCAGAGCTAGCCGTGGATTTACTGGATTCAACAAAAATAGCTAGCTCATGCCCTTGCAATGCTGTACTTGCCATCTGGTGAGTAGTATGATTTGAGGAGATATTTCCTGAGCATTTCCCGTCAGACTCAGTATGTTGATACCTGCTGCATCAGTGAAGGCTCCTCCAAAGCCTGTAATTGTCTGGTAGACAATGTTGCGGTTAACACTGAAAACAACTGAAAAAAACCCAAAACACTTTAATATATTCTACATTACAAATGAGAGAAAAAAGCAAAGTTATACTGAATTATCAGGAAGTCGGGAAACATTTTGTTTTTAAACTTTTGATCAGCAACAATTTTAGATGAGCAACTACTGTTTAATGTTTTAAAATTGTGTTTGCGATCTCTGAAATCTGCATAGCAAATCACGACTCAATACTGAACTTGCTCCGCAAGGCTCAATGGGTAGGTATAAACCACTTGCACCGACCAGTGATCCATAACTGGTTCAACAAAGGCCATGGTTTGTGCTATCCTGCCTGTGGGAAGCGCAAATAAAAGATCCCTTGCTGCCTGTTGTAAGAGTAGCCTATGTGGCGACAGCGGGTTTCCTCTAAAAAAAAACAGTGTCAGAATGACCATATGTTTGACGTCCAATAGCCGATATAAGATAAAAAAAATCAATGTGCTCTAGTGGCGTCGTTAAATAAAACAAACGTTACAATACTGAACTTAAAATGTTTTCCCCTGGACATTATTGATTTCTGATGTTTCCACATGCAATACTGCAGGTATTTTACTCAACAGAACCATCCAAGACTGTCTAAAATGCAGTAATCTTTCTTCTTATTTGAATGGAAAAGGAAATGTTTTTATTTAACAACACACTCAACACATTTTATTTACAGTTATATGACGTCGGAACTTATGGTTAAGGACCACACAGATATTGAGAGAGGAAACCTGCTGTCGCCACTCCATGGGCTACTCTTTTCGATTAATAGCAAAGATTTTTTTATACGTACCATCCCATAGACAGGATAGCACATACCACGGCCTTTGATGTACCAGTTGTGGTGCACTAGCTGGATCGAGAAATAGCCCAATGGGCTCACCGACGGGGATCGATCCCAGACCAACTGCGCATCAAGTGAACGCTTTACCACTGGGCTACGTCCCACCCACTTGGGTGGAAAAGACCATGCATTAGGAAACAACAGGAACACAAAGTGGCTCAGTTGGTACAGTGCTCACCTGAGTGGTTTAGGTCCATGGATTGAACCTCATTAACAGACCCATTGTTTTCTGCCCCTATCTCAACCAGTCCCATAACTGGTGTAAGAATTATCAAATATCTGACATGCAATAGCAGATGATTAATCAATCCATGTGCTCTAGTGGGGGCGTCAAAACAAACTTTAAAGGTGCTGATCCTAGTTTTAACGCATGAAAACGTAACACTAAGTTTAAACTAATCCACAAACCTGCAACACACATTTGGATATGATTATAACAGAGAGAAACTAACATCTATGATGTTTAAACAGGGAAATACCATCTAAAACAACTAGAGCTTGTCTCGATAACAATTACTTCTCAGACGAACGTGCCTTTTTTAGAATTATAAAAAATGCATTTTGGGGTATTGCAAAAACCTGGATGACTAGAACCACTTCAGATGTACGGAAATTACTATTCTAAATACGGTAATAAAATGTAAGTACTTCTAATTTAAATTATTTTTAAAAATGGCTTTAATAGTGAAAAATATGTCATATAGTGTTTAAAAATTAGGATCTGTCATTATAAACTCTTAGGAAATATTATAAAATGGAAAGCTAAGATTGCAGTTTACACAGGTAGCTATTCAAGCAGGTTCACTGTATTTTATTCTGGATGCTAAGAAGAATATACAAACTGTTAGCCTTGGCCTTGTTGTTGAAATGCACGAATGTTTGATTGAGAGTCTGATTGGCTGATGTCACATACTGAGCAATATTGCCTGGAGAGAGTCGGCCATTTGGTTCAACAGTATCACAGTAACTGGAATTGCAAACACACACAATTCCACCATTTCCAAAATCACGCACAGAACATGGAACAGAATCTGAAAAAAAATTAAAATTATAAATATAAAAAAACAGATGCTGGAAAGTAAAAAATAAAATTGCTAAATGATATAAAAATTATGTAAAAAATATTTTATATAAAACCACAGTAATAATACAAAAATATTATAAACAAGAATTCTGTGGAATGAAATGTCTCATCTACTATAAACTTAATTGGTGTCACTGATAGCTGCATCCATTGACTTTCATCTCAATGCATGTGAAAAAATAATTAATAAAAAAACCCACTTTAAAAACAAATTGAAATTGAAAAAAGTAAATATCATAACATATTGAATGAATGAATGAATGAATGAATGAATGAATGAATGAATGAATGAATGAATGAATGAATGAATGAATGAATGCATGGCTGAATGACTGCTTAACGACACCCCAGCACAAAAATAATATACCGAGAAACTACATGTATGAAGAATCACAGTTGAAGATGAAGCAAATATTTTCTCATTAACTGTCCTGAACTTGAAATAACAAGACAAAACCAGTTATACAAACTCATAGAGGAGTTCCCTGCATTTCAATCAATGAACAGCTATGAAAAATGCTAAGTACTACATGTATATATTATCAACTGCTCTGCTGCCCATCTTGTAACAATGGCACAGCTCTGTTGTGACATGGATATAGCAAGAACTAGTTTATTAAGTAAAACCCCCTATCAAATGATATGTGGCAAGTCACTGTAGCACTTACATGTATAACCATAAATTGTTTAATTTCTTTTTTAATAAGTGTGTATTTAGTTGTTCATTATTCTTATCATTAGTTTTATTATTGATGTGTCATCAGACTGTTTATATGTATACACCACATGTAAGCACAGAAAATTAAGCATGTTGTATTGTATTGTATTGTATTGTATTGTATTGTTTCATTCACATGTTAGGAAAAAAATGTGTATCCACCCGGCGACTATCCCCCAAAACTGGAGATTAGATGCCATAACTTTGCCCAACCCTATTTTTGTCCTTAACCCCAGCCATAAAATACATCATACCTAACCCTAATTACCCATAACCCTAACCCTAACCCTATAGCACACCATCATGTCCATCAACCCGCACTAACTAAAAATAATCGGTCATAATGGAGGGGACCAGGGCGGATATATAATTACCAATAAAATTTGTGCTCTCACATCACTAAAACATCACTAAAGAAAAAGAAAAAAACGTTTATTGCTATCAATATGATAAAAATCAGTAAACAATATGCTGAATACCTGTCAATACATGAAGCATTAAACACAGCCATATTAAAGCTGCGAAAGCCAAATTAAAATACATCTTTAAAGCATTAGGCTGATTAGATCTACTTGACACCTCTCAGCGCTTTAGTTAATCACGTGCATGTTTACAAACAAATTAAAACAAGCACAATGACTGATCCCTTGGCCGTTTGAATCAAATACAAAAAAAACACCCAACAATATGTTGATCGTAATAATAATTAAGAGAGATAAAATTATTTTTTCATCAAAAGATATCAATATTTAGTTTGCCTTTAAAAACATATTAGTTTGAAAGCAATTTATAATTGTTCTTGATTACATAAGAGATAAAAACCGGAACAAAAATATAGAACCACGTGACCGGTGGACGCTAAATTCGAAATCAGTAATCATATGTTTTTTAATTATGTCCACACATCAGTTATTTTATGCACTAAATCGCGAGGATTTAGAGTAAGTTTTGATGCAGATATTAAATTTTTTTTTTTAGTGCAAACATTTATTAAAGGGGAACGCGAAGAATTGCAGACTTGTCAAATCAATAATATATCTTCGTGTTACCAGTGTTCGGCAACTATGGGCAACCTAGGGAGACACCACAGCATCGTAAAGGTCTAAAATTAACGAGCTACTCTCGATTCACTAATATCAAAACCTATATTAGCTCGGCCATTTACCTTTCGACCGACCGTTCAAAATTGCGCCAAATTCCCTCAATCAAAATTGCGCACCCTTTTCTCTTTGGCATTTGACTGCTCCATTCAAATTCCATAGACACTAGTACCTGTCCTTTGTATGTTACGCCAAATGAGGTACAGGCTAAAACGGAACCATTATCTTTGGCCAAAACGGAACCTATCATGGCTAAAACAGCACCATATATAAATATATATAACTTATCTTATTTTTAATTTCAGGATTAGGGTTAGGGTTCAGAGCGATGAATAAGGGTTGGGGGGTGGGGGTGGGGGTGTGAATTCGGAAGTATTTCCATTTTGATGACGTAGACTGGCCACACTGTTTATGTAATATTACTACTAATATTACATATTAAACAATACAGGAACAATACAACAACAAGGAAAAGTGTTGTCTTTAATGAATGTGTAAATATTAAGAAATGCATATACAGCTCACGTTTTCTTCCAACTTCCGGTGGTCTCTTGGTTTTGACTTATTTTATTTAAAAAAATAAAAATTCACAAGAGCACTCCTCAGCAAGATTGGCGTCTGGCTCTTGTCAGAGGCGGCTCCCAATGGGAGCGTGCTTGAACAGTTATCTGATGGAAGCACGTAAATAAATTTACCTGACCTGAAGATTGTTTGTGCAACTATCAGAAGTGACACAAAAACATTTATTTTTTCTTTTAATAAATAACTTTTCATTTGAGATAAGTTGCTTTGTTGGGTTTTTTTGTCTTATTTACTATTCTTCAAATAAAATTCAATTATGGTGCCGTTTTAGCCATCGTAGGTTCTGTTTTAGCCATAAATTTCGGTGCCGTTTTAGCCAACGCAGGTTCCGTTTTGTCCAATTTGGTTCCGTTTTGGCACGGTTCCATTTTAGCTATAACCCCGCCAAATGTATCTAGATGTTTTACCAGTCGTGTTTTCTTTGCTTATTCCCGGCGATTTAACGGGAAAAACCGAACATTGTGAGCTAAAATTGTCCGATATTTACTCAAGTGAAAGATATATTATGTTATGTTTGCTTATTAATTTTTAACATTTGCGGCATTGCCATATTTCCGATCTCACAAAGGAATGCAGTAATTGCATATTGTATGCCAGGCTTTGTTCAAAATAAATTATACAAGGGAAGTGGTTTATAGTGTGATCGTTTGTAATTGTTTTCCCGATCATATCGTAAAGAAAACCGAAAATGTCCGAAGTCTGTGTCGTGGCGTATTCGTGTTTAAATTTAAACCAAAATTAAATACAAACTACTGACATGTTTTGCCTCATTGCATATTTATTTATTTTATACCAGCAATTAATTAATTAATTCCACATCCATAATTATGATATATTGATCTTTTCCTTTAAATTCTTACAAGTGGCAGTTGCCTTCTTATTTTGACAAGTCTGATGTAAGATTTTGTAAAAGGATGTTCAGGATGCACTGACTGGAATATTAGTACTACAACTACAAGTATGAGTGAGCGTAAACAGGCAATATTATTTGAGTGATATTTGCCACTGAAAAAAGGTGGGTGGTACTAACCCCCTCTAAATCCACCCCTAAAAAAAGAATACTTAACTTTTCTGCTAAAAACTTTATTAACAGTCACTAAAACAAAAGGGAGTAAAACAAATAAAATTTGTTTGCGATAGGATGCTTACAAACTAATGTTCAGTTTCTGAAATCCGATGCGTAACGCACGTAACAAATTTATGTAACACACGCAACACTACATTTTAATGATTTGGAAAACAAATATCTGAGTAATAAGATTATTCTTTTCTGATAAATATTAACTTACATTTTGGTGATTAAAAGCAACATACAAAATTTTATTATCACTGTAAACTCACAGAACTTTGGCAACTTTCAAATCTGATAGAAAAATGTCTGTCATGAGAATGTAACACACGTAATGCAATCAAATCTAAGCCATTACAACCATGTTTGAAATTGAGCAAATGTTTCTTGTTTTATTTTGTGAAGTACTAAAGTAGGATTATTACTAATCAATAGGTTATAACAGGAGCCCTTTCATAGATTTCTAAATTTACACATTTTCACCCAAAGTGAGTCTGAAGTGTAATACACGTAACGTGGAATGATATGAATATGCCAACCTCCAATGTTAGTTTTTAACCTCTATCTCATATTAGGTGACATATATCTGATTATTACTATTATTCAGTAAAATAGTATTAACTTAAAGTAAACTAGGGCTAGTGAATTTTTAAAAGTGGCTAGTACATTATTTAAATCACTGATCCCATGGCTAGTGGATTTTATAAAAATTCTAGAAGCCCTGCGTGACACTGACTTCTACTCTAAATTTTAATTTGATATATCTGTGATATTTGTATTTTTGCACAGTTCTTTACACTGTGTTTATTTGACTTGAATTTTTATATTGATGTTGATCATCACTTCATGTTTTGAATTACCATAGTTTGACACCCAATAGCCAATGTATTTTTCATGCTGGGGTGTTTTTAAACATTCACTCATTCATTCATTCATTCATACTTGAAAGTTGACAATTTGTTTTGCATTTAAGATGGTGTCTAAAATTATGTTTTTTGAGAATATCTTTATTATGGCATCCCATGTTTGGATTAAAATCTTTTATAATTACAGATTTTGTCGGAGTTTGTGTATTTTTTATCAACAACATTGGGACTTTCTAGATCAATAATGTAATGCTGACTTGACATGTAACTGGTAGTGGTAGGTCAAATGATGTGTTACAAAATGTTATGGGAGGGAGACTGGTTGCTTAATTGTTGAATTAAAAATGCCATTGCCCCAACCAACACTATCAATTGAACTAATTCAATTGTAGGCCTACGTTTAGCAAGTTATTTTTAAATAAAAATAATAATATGAGGGATCTAATTCAGTCCGTAGTGCACATCTGAGATGCTTGGGTCGTAGTTCTTCTCAGTGGGTTTTTCCCATCCCAACTATCCCTAATCATGTTTGTTACAATAATGAAATTCAAGACAAGTTGATTCCTACACTTGTTTAGCTGAAAGTTCATGAAATCGTATAACACTGAAAAGTTATCTATACTTGTGTGCATCAAATTAACTGAATAGTACATATTGTAATTAAAAAATCAAATTGTCTGCATCAGTGTATGTCATAATTATATTTTTATAGCACTGCTCCTGAAATTTTTTAATAACTCCATTCCTGAAAGTCCAACTACACTAATGAACCCAGCAACATAAAATTAGAGGAAAATATTATTGGTTTATTGGTTAATTTTTGCAACCTATGTCTACATTTACATGTACCAAATACTTCATAAATTAATAATGCTTGGTTTTCACTCGCCTAAGTGTTTTGAGGTGTGCAAATTTTCACTTGCCATGGTTTTTTAAAAGCCAAGGACTAATTTTTACAGGAATCAAGGTTAATAACCAGTTTTTATTTTAATGTGGCAAAGCACTGAAATAATATAGCTAGTTTTGAATTTGAATGATGTCAGTATTCTATGACGTCACTTTGCATCTCCTTACTATAACCATAAACCAAAAACATGACATTTCCGTTTTCAGAACGCTGGGAAAATTCCAGTGCAAAAGTGCTACTGCAATTTTTGTTGTTTGAGCATTACTAATGCACCTGAATGTGTTTGAAGAAAATCTTGCGATTAAATTATTGTACCTTTTATGAAATATGGATTTCAAGTGAAATTATGGTGAGATATGTTATATTTATTGTGTATGAAGCCAAAACAAGGCTGTGAAGAATGACTGTCGTCAACCTTAATACAACAACAATTCTATGTTTGACTTTTAATTACTGTTACATCAATTAAATTATTGTACCTTTTATGAAATATGGATTTCAAGTGAAATTATGGTGAGATATGTTATATTTATTGTGTATGAAGCCAAAACAAGGGTGTGAAGAATGACTGTCGTCAACCTTAATACAACAACAATTCTATGTTTGACTTTTAATTACTGTTACATCAGTCATTTTTGAGTTCCTTGATAAAAAAAAAAGTTCACATATTAATTAGGAGATAACCATATAGAGTTTTTAGATTTGTGGGTGTCATTGTCGATTTGATCCTGCAAATGTAATTTTTGACCGAAGGCATTAGCCCGAGGTCAAAAATGAAACATTTGCAGGTATCAAATAGACAATAACACCCACAAATCTAAAAACTCCATATGGTTATGTCCATTGTAAACTGGATCGTTTTTCAACGGAACTAAATCTATTTGGTATTTCTTGAAAAAAATACCTGGCTACAATCTAACTGTAGACCCTTGAATCGTCAACTTCGCCTGTTCCAATTGCTAATGACGTCATTAGCTTTCGGGTGTTATTGTCTATTTGATCCTGGAAAAAGAATGTAATTAACCAATCACAATACAGAACACACTCACCATCAGTTTACAATCACTAATACACACACTACAGGAAGAAACCCGACAGCACCCCTTTTCAGTAATGTTCTGCTTAAATACGTAGTTGCTAAAAGGTTTCTTCCTGTAGTATGTGTATTCGTGATTAATATGAATTGTATTTTTTTATTGTCAGTATCTTCATGCTCTGTTTTGTTTTGGTTAATTATATAGTATACAATATTACAGAGCTGTCAACCTGTGACAGTTCTTAGGCGTGAGAAAATTAGTCAGGATTCAGGGACTGCAGGCTCTTGGTCGGGTTCAGGGCAAGTGTGTGTGTGTGTGTGTGTGTGAATTTTGCCATGCATGTCTGTACCGGGTTCCGTATCTGGATAGCCAGAAGCCCAACCTGGGACAGATCGAGCGAGTGCACGTTTTACTAATTAATGCTGTTAATGTTAAACCATACAAGTCGGTCATCGGTAGCACCCACAAGTGATTGTTGGTATTAAACCGAGGGTAGGTTCAATATGCTGTATTAGTATTAATAGGTAACAAACTCAAGAGACCTGCATAATCAGCATATAATTCCAGTCAGCTCTGAAATATAAACCACGATTATAAAATATTTTTATTTTTAGAAAAAGCGTGAGATTATAGTAACATTGCATGAGAGCGTAATGTTTGTTACAAATGCATGAGAGTTGACAGGTATGATATTACATATGTATATTATTATTAAGGAACATTTTGTTCAGCATCACGTCACAATTTGCTACACAAGGTTCAGAGATTGCTACGCAATTGTAAAACATTAAAATAGTTGCTAATAAATTTTCAATTGACTAGAAATATTGATAATTATTAAGATTTTGAAAATATAAGGTTCCCTGTATACATACATGTGGTTTGGTGCTCTATATTTATAATAATATGTACCATCTTTTTAATATTTTTTCCCCAGTCATGCCCGACAGTTATTGGATGCTGGTGTCGATGTCAACTTTGTGCTGCCCGATGAAGGCGTGGCACCGATGCATCTGGCTGCTGGACTTGGTACACAGGCAATTAAACTGCTACTAGAATATGCAGCTGACCCAAATATCAGGTATGCTGCAAGTCCAAATTGAATTTCTATCTCATCTTTACTACATTTCCAGTGACCAGGGCTCAAACTTAATGATGGCAACAACGACACAAAAGTGCCCTCGGTAAAGCTCCTCAGTGACTGCAAAATGTTTACACTTGGGGTACATTATCTGCCAGTGTATAACATTAGTACATTTAAAATATGTCTAGTCTACATACAGCAAAATAATGTTTCAGTCAACCCTCTACATTGCGACAGTTGTTTTCAGCCTTCTACATTGCAACCGATTTAGTCGCATATGCGACTATTTGTTTCATTTGGCAACTAAAATATTTCATATTATTTATATAAAAATAGAAGTAGGCACCATCTGGCTCCTTGAGGGAAACGTTAATGTAGAGGGCTGCTTTCAGTCTTATTTATTTGCTGCAAAAGTCTTCTTTTTTTCATTTGCCATGGTCAGGCTTTAAATTTCCATCAGTGGGCCGTTTCACCCACAGCAATTTTGTTTTTAAATTGCTGTGGGAGACAAATTCTAAAGTTCCAGCCCTGAGTGACAGCACCAGCTTTAAGTGCTAGATCAGTGAAACTTTGTTTGTAGCATGTGGAGAGAAAAACTAAATGAAATCAATTGGTTTTATGTTTATTATTCATCGGTTAAGATGAACATCTATGGATGCGAATTCTGTCAGCAACATCTAATAAGGGTAATGTAGGCGAGACATATAGTTGCTCTGAATTCTTGTTATAATATACATGTGTATTTATGCCAGTCTAGATATTAATCTGTCCCATCCTATTTTTGTAAATAATTTCAGTTTGGTTTGACGTAAAAGTGTTTTGGAAATAATAAAATAAAATAAAATTGTATGCACTTCAGGAAACAATCGGCTCAGAAATAAATAAAAACGTGTTCCTTGTGGGAAGGACTTTAGAGGTACATCATTACATGTACATTATAATGCAGTGTGTTTCCAGTTATTATACTTTTTTTTAGTTTTTTTAATATGGCGGGGGAATGAAAAAAGTAAAAATAAAACATTTTGATGGGAAAGTGAGTTCGGCAGATTTTTTTTTATGAATCAGTTTTGTTTCAATTTTTTATATGTCAGCTTGGTTTCTGTAAAAAGTAATTTGTATTGTACAATGTAGGGTTTTTTAAACAAAATTAGGTTTAGCAATAGTCATTTTGAAAACTGATTCCCAACTTTAATGGATGTTAAAGTGTGTGTGTGTGTGCGCGCACACATTTGTCTGATCTTAAATACTAATTAATACAATTTATAATTTATTTTATACTGTTTAATTAATGTATCTTGACATATTGTCTGATATTCGTCTCCAGGTGGGGCGGGACATAGCTCAGTGGCAAAACACTTGCCTTATGTGCAGTCGGTCTAGAATCAATCCCCATCAGTAGGCCCATTGGGCTATTTTTAGTATATCAAAGGCCATGGTATGTGCTATCTTGTCTGTGGGATGGTACATATAAAAGATCCCTTGCTACTAATAACAAAAATGTAGTGGGTCAGTATTACCAAATGTTTGGCCATCCAATAGCTGATGATTAATAAATCAGTGTGTTCTAGTGTTGTTGTTAAATAAAACAAACTTTGCTCTCCAGGTCAACAGACGGCTACACACCGCTTCATATAGCTGCGACGTGGGGAGAAATTGAGAATGTTCGCCTGCTGCTCTACAGTGGAGCTGACCCTCACGTCCGGGATCAGGTAAAGAGATATTGTCTTTTAAATGCATTATTTCATTCCAACTAAGGTTCAAGCACACTGTCCTGGGCACACACCTCAGACATCAGTCGTAATAATTTTCAGTACATCATTAAACAGCTGCAGTTGGGGAAAATTATGTCTCTATTTTAGAGCCTTTTCTTTTAGCCAGAAATAATTTTTAATGGAGGATTTTTGATAATTTATAGAAAATTGAAAAAGCCTTTATTGGAAATTAAAACATACAAACTGTATCATCTCCTGATATTTGACCAACCCAGTCGGTAATGTCTTGAAGATGGCTGTGGAGTTTATCATTCTCCAAGGCACCTTTTTTTTTGCTGTGGACTATATTATAATTGTTTTACATGGCATGTTTTTTTGCCATGTACATTTTCTTAATTGCAGGGGTTGTGTCACTACAACTTAGCAAAAAATAGGGGTTTTAATGTGTCTGGTTTTAACTTTTCTTTATTATAACATTACTATGTAAAATGTCTATAATGAGGACTGAATGTAGCTCAGTGTAGTATACAGCAGAATTTAACCGCTCTAGTGGACACATTGGGTTATTTTCCATTTTCCCCAACACTCCATGACTGGTAATATCAGATGCTGTGGTATGTGCTGTCCTGTAGATAAACCTTCCCATGCTGCTAATTGGCAGTAGTTTACTAGTATGACTTAATGTTTCATCTTTAATGCCATGCATTATATATTCCACACCACACACTACCCCACATCACCCCCCCACACACACACACACACACACACACACACACACATTCCTGATAACGTTAGTGAGGTGTGACTGATTTTTAACATACATGTGTATTAGGAATTTATTTTCCTAACAGGATGGTTTCCAGCCCGTTGACGTTGCGAAAACGTACGGCCATAATGACTGTGTGTGCCTCCTCAAGTATTACAGCCTGCTGCTTTTCAACACAGAAGTGGAAGATGACAAACCCAAATACATTAGTAAGGCCAAAACTAAATTTCATTTTTTCATAATTATTGTGAATCACTGTCTGGGATCAACACCCAATATTGCTACTGTCATAGTGATGAATCGTGCTAGCACAACTAGAGAAAATAATTACTAACGTTTTCTCTTTTATTAATGCAGAGTTTTATCTAGGATTTTTTGTCTGATGGGATTGGGAAAATTAGAGTGAGTAAATAATACGTGGAACATTTTTAAAGCCATTGAATGATGCAATACTTACACCACTGTTAAATTAATTTATTTTAACAGAAATATACTAATGTCCAAAAGAAACTTTACCTACATAAAATTTGAGTAATTTGATAAATATTGTTGCTAATTGAAAAGCACCAATTTAGAAAGCACCTTACAAACACTTTACATAAAATGTATCATGAAGTGCATTGTGACGTTTTGATGTTGAACTTCATGATACTTTAATATCCTACTGGACCATTTGTTGGTTTTCTTTAATACAATTTCAAGCCTTGAAAAGTTTCAGAGTATATATATATATATATATATATATATATATATATATATATATATATATATATATATATATATATATATAATATAGACACACACATGTATTGAGAATTTTTAATTTAGAAATTGGGAATTTTCAGTGCCACTTTCTTTTGGGAAGGGGCTTATTTTCGAACCCACAGAACATCTATCTGAATCCCTGTTTCAGTAATAACTTAATTTTGGGAGCTCTCATTGTACATGTACCAAAGGTGATTTATTTAACTCTATCATTGTTGTTCTTACAGGAGAAAGCATGGATAATCTCTCTTCATGCAGAACGCCCATTCCCATGGTGAACATCTGCAGGGACAACAACGTGGCGTGTGACATCGCGTCAGAGAACTGGAACAACCACAACTGCATTCACTCACCTCCAAGCAGCTACACGGACGTCTTTCAGCGACACTTCTACGACTGTGTCCGACAGGGCAAGAGGATCTTCATGGACGTCACGTCACCGCACCATCCGACCATTCACACCAGGGAGTCACCGCAGTGCTCTGTTTCTGACGGCGGAAAATACCCGTGGAACAGAGGACCTTGTTTGAGCAGGCGGAAAACAATGAAAATTCTCGATTCCGGTTTGCCTGTGGTGTCCGAAGTGCCCAGTCGTCACGTTTATGAGTATCACGACGCAGCTGGGAATACTTGTAGCCTGAACAAGGTTAAAACCGATGGTGCGAATTATCAGAGAAACGTAGCGTGTAACTGTGACAACATGAACAGTCGCGGTCTGCATCTCCAAGAACAGTCACCACGTTCTGTCTGTGGTACCAACAGAAAAACGTGTCCCCAGAAGCCTTGCCAAACATGTACTTGTCAGCCAGTGGCGTTTTCACCAGACCACAGCTGTTTTGAGATGACACATCAGTGCAGAAATATGACGCCGCGTCATAAGCACCAAACTTTGTGTTTACAGGTCCAGGGTCAAAAACAAAAACAGGCATGCCAGTGTGGTGAAGGTTGCTTCATTAAGTCATCGTGCGTTGATAACATGGTAGATAAAACAAGGACCCTGAAGTGTGAGCCGGGCGTTGGCACCCCTCCAAGTCGGTTCCTGCTCGACACTTTAGAGAGAGAGACTCCTGAGGCAAAATTAGACCGGTGGCATTCGTCAGGCCTGTTCAATTCAAAACAAGTATATGAAATAAAACCCAAGAGTAACAAGTGGTTTCAACCATTGGTCGAACCTGTGAATACTTCTGAGACGGAATCGAGAGAATATACTGTTCAACCATTAAAGGAACATTCAGACACTTCCAACCAAGTGTTGAGGCAGTCGACTGTTAATGAACTACTTTTCCAGTATTCTGAAAGTGGCGAACCGGTTTGTTTTGATGTCACGTCACCCAATCATCCTTTTGTTGATAAAAAGTCTTCCCAAGTTAATGACTCCACAATGTTGTCTACCTTCAACTCTAGTAATTCATTGTTTTCAGAATCACTGAACCATTCCATAAATGCTGAACTCAGTACTCTAGAAGATTTGTTACCCACAGGCTCTCCTAATTCTTCTCCAGTAAACGATAGAAAACCTCCAGTTCATCCTGGGAAAAATTCTGTCATGAAAAACAATGCATGCAAAAACAGTAATAACATTCCATTCAGAAGTTATGAAATGAAAACCAGTCCACATTTGGATGGAAGGAAACGTACTCTTGTCATTGACAATCAGTTGGCACTGCATCAATTTTTGAGTAGCCGTCAAAAAGGAAGTGGCTGCCAACAGCAAGCTGAATTATGCAGTGAAGAAAAAGAAAGTGGAATCAGCAGCACAGATCATGTTAAAACAGACTCACTGACAAATGCAGGTGAGAAGGAAGAATTGCTAAGACATGGATGTGACAATAGACACACCCAAGGTGAACATACCGAAAACACTGTTGATGTTATCAATGATGGAGGCACAAGTGATGATTTAAACAGAAAAGAAGACCATGACAGATGCAAATACAATTTAGCAAAATCTAAAATAAACCAGAAAGCATCTTTTTCAAAGGATTCCAAAAATAATCTTGGAAACGGAAAAGATTATGATAGCTACAAAGACTTTTTGGCAGAATCTAAAATAAACCTGAAATCCACCCATTCTGATGCATCCAAAGGTGACAGACTTGCCAGCAATGATCATGATAAAGACAGAAAAATTCTAGCTGAATTCAAAAGTGGCCAGAAACCCCTCCTTTCTGATAAACCTAGAGATACTTCATGCAGAAGACTCTTCAGTCTAGATCCTGGAAGACACAAAGACATTGTAGTTGAATCTGAAACAAGTCAGAAATCAGGCTTGTCTGGAACACTTCACAACAAAGACCACAATAAAGACACAAACATTCTGACAGAATCTGAAACTAACCAGAAATCCTCTCTTTCTTACGAGACCAGAGATGCTGCCTGTAGAAGACTTTTCAGTCCAGACCATGATAAATATGTGAACGTTCCAGTAGAAGGTAGACTTGGAAGTAAGAAAGATTTGATACATGGAGATTCCAAAGACAGGAACACGAGAGAGAGTGATGTCTCTTCCTGTGACACATTCATGACCTGCCAGGATGACACAGAGTTCACCATGGTTACCCATCTGAATGAACACTCCGAACCAAATGTTAAGATCAGCATCAGCACTGCTGGTGATTCTGAAATAAGCAGACTCCCTGAGGAATGGAGAGATTGTCAAGAAGGTTCTACAGCTTACAATGATACACTGACTGGGTTGTCCATGTCCTGTAAAAATGACAACACAAACCATACAGTGGATGGGTCATGGACTCATCATGAATGGGTTGCCCCAGATCCAAATGATGATGTTCTCGGTGAAAGTGATATCATGACATCTGATGAGAGTTTCATGAATCACATCAGTAGAAATAATTTTTCGTGCAAAGTACATTGTGGTTTACCGCCAAGAGAGTCGGCTTGCTCAAATGACAGGAAACACAAAGCCTTTACTGTGAACCCTGCCAGTCCGGACATGGAAAAGACTCCAACAAACCCTGATGGTGGAAATAAATCACTGAACAATAAGAATGGAGTTCTTTCACCAAGTAGAACCTCAGACTCTCTTCAGAATCCTTCAACAGGTGCTCCTCAATCAAATGCAGACAGACAAAAGACACCAGTGATGTTAAAAAAGCAGTTGTTTCTTGGCACTGATTTCGGATTCCAGAACACACTAAGTCAACAGCACAAATGGCAGGCACCACAGCACCTAGATAACGATGAGTCGGACCTGATGACTTCTGATGAAAGTTTCCTGTTGCGAAATGAGAAGCTAGTGGAAGCCCCTTGTGAGAGTATTGAGGATCTAGTGAACACATTCGGCAAAGTGGGTGTCCAGTCAACTGGAAAAAAAAAGGTCGATGATCTTAATGTGTATGCAAGGGGTCTGTCTAAGGACAAGTTTACAAGGGAACTATCTACGGCGAACATTACAAAAGGACCATCTGAAAATATTTCAATAGGATTATGTAATAATGTTTTGGGGAGACCATCTAAAGAGAATGTTTTGGGGAGACCATCTAAGGAGAATGTTTTGGCGAGACTATCTAAAGAGAATGTTTCAAGGAGACTATCTAAGGAGAAAGTTTCAAGGGTACCATCAATCAATAATATTACAAGTGGACAATCAAACGAGAACATTACCAGGAGACAGTCTGAGGAGAACACTACACTATCTGCACCATCAGCTCAGTCTGTTTTGAACAGACGTCTCTCGGCGGTGACCGGATTGTCCATCTCATCCTCGCCTGACACGCTTGACGTCGGCTTCTGCAGACGCAGCTCCCTGGACAGCATCTACAGCCACCTGTCGTGCAAGGAGTACGTGTACCGGGACACAGACACCGGCGTGGTGCTCATCGAGAGACACATCCCCTCCGACTACGAGGGCAGCAGCATCGACCGCCAGTCTTTCAGCAGCAGTGTGTTCAGCGTGCAGACCGTGGACTCCCAGGACACGGAGATCTATGATTGGAAGGCTTACCAGTCGGATTGCAGCGAGTCGAAGTCATGCCAGTCAGATTGCAACGAGTCGAAGTCTTACCAGTCAGACTGCAGCGAGTTAACAGCAGATGGACGGGGAGTGAGCGAAAGGAAGATGATGCCACCGCAGTTGCCGACTTCTGTCCCGGAATGTCTGTCCCAGCTGTCAAACAACGAGGTGCGCGACAAGTTGAAGTCGCTGGGTGATGACCCGGGTCCGGTTGTTCCGTCCACCAGACAGCTGTACCTGGTGAGACTCGCCACCATCCAGGCAGACCCACATCTCGTGCAGCACGTGATGAAGTTGACCGACTCTGTGCCAGGTATGTATATAAACAGTATGAGGGGAGGGGGGTATTTTTGAGGTGGTGGAATTATTGCCCGTTAGTCAGTTTTTAAAAACTATTGTTTTTGTTTTTTATCAATGACCAATCCACTAGTGGTGTTACAATTTTTTTTTTTTATTTTAAGGATGGTCTTGACATTTTGGTGTGTCCATTCTTTCTGTATATGGTATATGTCTATCCAGTTCTCTGTATGAACGTAGATGGTTTTGCCTTAAGCTGGCCCACAAATTATGTTGGCAATTTGGTGAATTTGTTTTTAAAATGTGTATTCTAATTTGTCTTGGCAATGAAATAAATGGCCATAAAATATTAATCAAATCCAACTCCTATTTGGATTTTGTGAGCATCAGCTTAAATCATGTAAACTGATAACGAATACTACCTGAATGTAACACATAGAATAAGTATTAACTTAACAGTCTGAAATCTGTATGACTTTATACGGCTTTTGTAGGAGATATCGCTGGCACTATAATTTGTGATATCTCCTGTGATATTCTCCTAGGAGATATTGCTTCTTATAATCTTGATTGGTAAAATTTAACCCACATTACTGACCTTGTTTATAACTGTTGCAAATGAAAAGAATGATAATGGATCATAATTTATCAGCACTCGTTGATAAAAGTATAAAATCCTCGGCAAGCCTCGGATTTCATACTTTTTGTTAACTCGTGCTATTAAATTATGATATCACAAGACACTCGGGGAGAGTATTCTCTATATCTCGTGTCCAAATTATTTTGAATATGATGAAATTATTAAACCACTGATACTCTCAGTTGATTGCACTGTGGAACTAACGTGGTGTGTTTTCCTGTCAGGTTATTCTCATGAACTGCGACTGGCTCTACAAGACAACCTGGATCTCTGTGACATGGATGAGCTGGAGGTGAAGATGGTGGCCCAGTTTGAGAACCCTCAGGGGCGGAAGTGGCGCGAGGGAACCATCAAGTCGTCATTCAACTACCTGCTGCTCGACCCCCGGGTCACCAAGAATCTGCCGCTCAGAGCCAAACACCTAGGTGCGGTGTCTGTCAGAAGTTTAGTTGTTATGAGTGTATCACTTAGTGTTCTTTTCCTTTTATTTTGTCTGATTTTTCTTCTGTCAGGTGTGGTACTAAAACAGTGAGAGTGTTATTACAATAAACTTAGGGTGGTTTTTTTTAATGATATGATACTCTTATATGCACTCTTGATTTTACATCAGGTTTTTCATTATTTTAAAATTGGGATTGGGCCCTAACAGCCATGTCAGTAACAATATTTTTAGAAATATACAGGATTAAAAAGGATAAAGCAAAAAATCTAAAAATAAAAAATCTGGTCTCATCAAGAAATATATCTGTTACACGTGTATCTTCAAATTGATTTAATATTTTTACAGCTTCTTAATACTGTTGTGTCAAATCAAAGCAGGATATCAAATATATATGCAACTACATCACATTTTGATGATACAGTTAAATGTATTACTGCCATATTGGTTTCTCGAGTTAGACAGACTCTTGTATATTCTGTAAACATCTTTTATTAACAATTCCCTATTTGACATTTCAGGTGACCTTGAAACATTCAAGATCTTCATAGCTGCCATTTTCTACGTGGGGAAAGGGAAACGATCGAGGCCGTACTCGCATCTGTACGAGGCGATCTCTCACATGCAGACACCTAAACCTAAGGTACTTCTCATAACTTGGAGAGGCGGGGGTGGGGATTTAGCTCAGTCGGTTGAGTGCTCACCTGAGTTGCAGGATCGAACCATCTCGGATCCATTCAACTGATTGAGGTTTTTTCTCATTCCAGCCTGTGCACCACAACTGGTCAAAGGCCATGGTATGTGCTATCCTGTCTGTGGAAAGGTGCACATAAAAGATACCTTGCTGCTAATAGAAAAATGTAGTGGACTTCCTCTGATGACTACGTGTCAGAATTACTAAATGTTTGACATCCAATAGCCGATGATTAATTAATCAGTGTGCTCTAGTGGTGTCGTTAAACAAAACAAACTAACTTTAACTCATAACTTGTGAATCAGCTTCAGTGTTGCATAATACTGGGAAGCAAGGGTGTCTGGAGGTTGGGGGACATTGTGCCAGTGATAGGCCTTTGTCACCAAATACTGATTATTTAGCACATCAAAGAACAACAAACTCTCGTTACCATTATTCTCAATATGCCAGGTCTAGAGAATAGAAAAGATCTCAGGTGGGGGTAGGGTTTGTAGGAGGGGTCAAGAGAAGATATGTCTGTTTGTCAAAGCATCATGCATGGGCGAGATTTCATTTAATATTCTCCAAAAACAATACTTTGCCTGAGAATTATACACCACACAACATACCATAACATCATCATAATATTTTGCAGATGTCTTCATCCCTCCCAAATCTGGTTCACTGTTAATGATAGATGAGCAGTCTGTAGGATTCTGTTAATTTTTCTCTCTTCTTTTTCTGCTAACCGAGTTGTTTGTCTTGCAGACTAGTTCAAAAGTACAGCACATTGTCGACATCTGGCAGGAGGGAGTCGGAGTGGTGTCCCTCCACTGTTTCCAGAGCACCATCCCGGTGGAGGCCTACACACGTGAGGCGTGTATGGTCGAGGCCTTTGGTGAGTATTGAGGTGGGATTTAGCACAGTTGGTAGAGTGTTCGCCTGAGGAGCTTAGATCGTAGGATCAAATCACTTTGGCAGAGCTATTGGGATTTTCTAGTCTCAGCCAGACAAATGTCAGCTGATAAAATAATATGTTGTTGTTTTTTAAACAAAAAAGCTTTTTCTCATCTCGTCTCTATTCTAATCATTTTGAAAATTGAAGATTTGCAATAACTCAATTATGTTTTTATCACTTTAGGTTTACCGAAACTGACCAACATGAAGAAAGGAGACTTCTATGGCACTGCCTGTTCGTGGTCTCTGAAGCAGAAACGGAAAATGGGTGTGTTCCTTTTGAAAAAGGCACTGCAGATTTTCCTCAGCGATGGTGAACGACAGATCTGTCCTTATGACATAAAACAAGGCCAGTGATGTGCTACAGGATCCTCTCTATAATCGGGGGCAGCTGCACACCATTCACTCATTACATTACATCAGATATGTTGACCGTATTGCAAGTGCTGATGTTTCTGGGTCACTTTCACATTGTGTAGCCTTCAGTATTATAAAATACAGGGAAATCCAGAGAGACATTCTTAAGGTGATAAACTCACTAAATAAAGTCTCAAAGACCAAAAGTCTGGCTGAAAGGAAACAGACTGGTGAAATGAAGTCCAATTGAGAGATTCCGGAAGTTGTCTGGAGAGATATTAAGTCCCAAAGAGACTCCGTGGTCTAGTGGATAAGCTTCTGGACAATGAAGCTGACGACAGTGGTTCAAATCCCGTCAAAGTTGGTCACACATTCATTCATCTTTCTCATATATCGCCCTATCATTCTCATTATCTTAATATAAAAAAACTTTCCAATTTCTCCCACAATTTCAATCTGTTTCGACCCTTTCTGTCAGTTTCCTCCGACTTCGTCTTCTGAGCTGTCCACACCATCGCATACCTGTCTCAACTTCCTCCACGGGTGCAGTTTCTGTGTATTTCCCTGCACCCACTTGGCATCCTCGTCCTCAGCCGCTAATAAAGCTGGTCTGACCTACAGCATTAACTAACGACCGCCGGTAGTATGGGTGCATAATAGGTAGTTACAAGTGCCTCTTAACAATGCCAGAAGTAACTACTGAACACTCCCTGAAGTGGTCAGACTAAGCCCACAGCTAAAAGCAAGGACTGGGTTGTGGAGGTGGACAGCGAAAGCAGTTGCAAGATAGGAGGAGTTGCCAGATCGGGAAGAAATGAGATGGAATTCAAAGGAGAGAAAGGAAAGGGGACAGTGGGATAAAAAAAACATTTTAAAAGTCCCAAAGAGATGAAAGTGAAAAAAGTGAAGAAATTATGTCCTAGAAAGACACATCTAGGAAGCATTGACTCTTTCACATACATAGAGATTAATATACGAGCTTGTGTGTCGTACTGATTATACAAAACGAGTGTCAGGATTATTGTATTACCCGAGTGAGAATCTGAGTTTCGTAAAATCAGTACGATTCACACGCAAGTGTAATAATTTCTTTATTATTCACATTATCTAAAATATTTTCATGAATAACAAGCTAGGACCATGTCAAAACGTTTCAAACGTAACTAAATTGAGATGACAAAACAACATTTTACACTGGGGAAGTCGCATTAAGTTATGACTTCGCTTTACAAAATTACATCATTCGTTGTGCACGTGAAATCATTATGACACACGTGGGTCATACTGGTTGTATTTCCCTGAATATCTTGAACTATGTGGATAATAAAAGAAATTTACACACAAGAATAAAAGAGGTGGCAAGACTGCTAATTAAGACCCAAAGACAGACTGATGTGTTGGAAATGGTCAAACTCGAGGTGGGTGGGCGAATTAAATCAAGAAAGACAAGCTTGAACTGGTAACCAAATAAAGTCCCAACGAGACAGAAGAGATTATGTCCCAGAAAGGCATTCTGGGAAGGAGTGAGACTCGTTCACACCAAGTACACTTAATAGAGTTGGTAAAACTTGGGTAATTTAAAGCCCACACAGATGTGCCAAAATGTTCAAATTCTGGAAAAGGAATCTGTTGAGACATATAATTGGAGTGGTAACAATCAAGGAAGTTAATTTGTAGAGACATTGAAGTGGAAAAAAAAGGTGAAGCAACTAAATTCCAGAAAGACGTGCTGGAATCTGTTTGTGACTCGGGAAGCCAATTTTAACATTGTAAATTTATGTCTGCAACTAGCAGTTGTACCGGTTATAAGTTTACATGTGTTTTGCATCTTTTTCCATGAAAAAATTAAAATCATTACGGAAGATTGAACATTTTAAGGACAAAAGAAAATGAAATATGTGTACTTCTAACTATATTTATTGTGTTATTATAATAGTATTAAGAATTATGGTTTAGTTGTACATTTATGTTTACCTGCAAAACTAGGCTTACAGTGTTTTGTGAAATTGGTTCATGCACAGCAAGACTCGTCTGTCCCAAGCTGACCCACTGGCCATGCTGGAGATTTGTCTTGGGATGGACGTGCCTGAACTTTTAACTGGATAAAGGTACGTCAATAAGAGTTTAAGCAGTCTATTCCTAACTTTAATGTTAAACGGACTACAATGGCTCTAAATCTGAAGCTAATAGTTCAAGTATATTTATTTTGCTCAACAGAATATTTGCAAAGTAGACTCGCTACAACAAACACTATTGGAAGTGAAAAACAAAATGAAGTAATATATTATTGTTAGAGATAGTTGGTCAAAGGACATAATTAGGCAGCTGAAATCAATATTTGTTTAAAAGTTAAAATTTTATGTTTATATTTTGTAGTAAAATAGGTGCTTACTCCAAAGAATACTTCATAATGTCCATAGATAATTATGATATGTATAGGAAGGAAGGAAATATTTTATTTAACGCCGCACTCAACACATTTAATTTAAGGTTATATGGTTAAGGACCACACAGATATTGAGAGAGAAAACCCGCTGTCGTCACTTAATGGGCTACTCTTTTCAATTAGCAGCAAGGGATCTTTTATATGCGCCATCCCACAGACAGGATGCTACATACCACGGCCTTTGATATACCAGTCGTGGTGCACTGGCTGGAGCGAGAATTAGTCCAATGGGCCCACCGACGTGGATTGATCCCAGACCGACCGCGCATTACCACTGGGCTACATCTCGCCCCTGATATGTATCGAATATAAGAGAATGAAAAGGAAAGAAGGAAGGAAATGTTTTATTTAACTATGCACTCAACACATTTTATTTATGGTTATATATCGTCAGACATATGGTTAAGGACCACACAGATATTGAGAGAGGAAACCTGCTGTCGCCACTTCATGGGCTACTCTTTTTCGATTAGGAGCAAGGGATCTTTTATATGCACCATCCCACACAGGACAGCACATACCATGGCCTTTGATATACCAGTCATGGTGCACTGGCTGGAGCAAGAAATAGCCCAATGGGCCCACCGACGGGGATCGATCCCAGTCCGAACGCTTTAACACAGGTCTACGTCCCGCCAGAAATGGAAAGGAAACGAATTAAAGATGCATTCCAGGTGTCCTGTAGTTGTTAGGAATGCTTTCCACTAACACGATTTCGTATGCGGGTATTCGATTAGTGATTTTTTTCGTGCAAGTTTTTCAGCATGGTGACATAACATGAAGCATTTAGTTTTGGATTAAAGTACACTTTGATACGGTCAAATTTTCTTAGTAATCCACTTGAGAAAACGCAGATATGGAAAAACACATTTCCACTCACGGAAACACACACACAGAATTGTGTTAGTGGAAAAGAGGGCCGTATAGTTCTAAATAGATTCCATATTTTATTGTTCACTCCAAAAACTGCCATATGCTAATGGAAATGAAAATCAAAGTGTTTTTCCATGCAGGTTTCATTTCCACATGCTGAATGGCCATGCACATGAACATGTTCAGTGAAAAGATATATTATAAATTATATCGAGTAACTCGCATGCAGAATAGTGAGTGGAATCGCTTTCATGGAAAGGTGACCTTAAGCAAATACTTGTTTTCAAATAGAGACTGATTAAATAGTGTCTGGTGGCATCACACAAATATTCTTATACTGTTATGTTAGTATATGACATATCTCATTTATGCCATAGTTTATTTTTCTAATGATTCGTTTTTATTTGTTATTTTTGTTGAGTTTTTGTAAGTGTTTTGATACAATCAATATAAAATCCATTTTCACCTCTATCGATTAGTTTTTCTTCTTGTTGTCGGTGTAAAATGGTGGAAGTGGATTTGGTGTCTTAAATCAAAGGCAGCGATTAAAAAAAAAAAAACCCCACAAAAAAACAGTGCGTAAGTCTACATGAAGTTGTTGGTAAAGATTTTTTTTTTTTTAACGACACAAGAGCACATCGATTAATTAATCGTAGGCCATCGCATGTCATTCATTTGATAACTGACAAGTGGTCTTCAAATGAAACCTGCTACATTTTTTCCAATTGCAGGATGGCACATACCATGGCCCCTTCTGTAACAGTTGTACCTCAGTCGAGCACTGTATTGACTGAACTAAATCCTTACCCTGGTGATTAAAACATTTGGTTCCATGTTGCTATTTATCTGTGAGAAAGAGAATTGTTTTCTTGTCATTCTCTCAACCAAATGTGAAAATAACTGTGTTAGACACCTAGTAGCTACTACTCAAACTGCAGTTTACACGGTTTTATTGATAATTTTAGAATGTTTACCTGATCAGCTTTCATGCAGGACATCATTAAATACTTATTCAACTCCTTTACTCTGATTTTAATTTTTCGAAGATAAAAAAAAACAATTCAACCTGGATGCATATAAAAAATTTATTTTGAAAAATAAGTTAACATATATGCAGCAATACAAATGCTTGATACTTTACAAAAGTCAAAATAAAATAGCACACTAACAAGTGTGAACATACATACATACATACATGGAAGCACATGGTTTCAATATTGCATGGTGTTTGTTGACAAGCAGTGGTGACAGTAATACAGATAATCTTCCAGCATGGCAAACTGATGGCATAATGGAACAGGCTGAGATTCACATGTTTTCTTCCAAGACAACTTCAGACACATAGAGGGGAAAGGCCGCACAAGACATTTTCACTATTTTCTAACTGCTACTGGCATGGGTAAAGCTATTGTTTTTGGGTGTTTTTTGTTTTTTTTAAAAGATGTGGGTGAATAATATACTACTTAACTTTCACTAGGGATATTGGGGGGAAAACGGATGTCAAGTAAAGCAACTGCATTTATTTTGTTTGATGGGAAAGAAGGAAGGAAATGTTTTATTTAACGACGCACTCAACACATTTTATTTAAGGTTGTATGGTTAAGAACCACACAGATTGAGAGAGAAAACTTGCTGTCATGACTTCATGGGCTATTCTTTTCGATTAGCAACAAGGGATCTTTTATATGCACCATCCCACAGACAGGATAGTACATACCACAGCCTTTGTTACACCAGTTGTGGAGCACTGGCTGGAATGAGAAATAGCCCAATGGGTCCACCGACGGGGATCGATCCTAGATCAACCACACATCAAGCAAACGTTTTACAACTGGGCTACGCCCTGCCCACTTGTTTCATGGGTGTCAAAAATTTACTTCATATTAATCATCAGCTATTGAATATCAAACATGTATGTAGTCATGCATTACTGTGGTGTTGTATGGAACAAAAAAAAACAACATTGGTCTAATTTAAGATGTGCACAAACTGTTTACCATGAAATATATATGGTATATCCGTAGCAAACGTTTAGTAGTACAATATAGAACAGATGCACTGGCTTCAGGAATCCACATTAAGTGTTCTTGGCGATCTATAATCCATTTATGACTGGTGATCATTGCATGATTAATTTAAATGCAATTAACACCTGCATTTCTTATAAATGATTAAACGTACAGCCATTTTAAAAAAGTTACACATGACTAAGAGGTAAATATGTTGCATAAATGCAGTTCTAAATGTATATATGTATACCCGATAAGTTCAATATTAAATAATAAAAGACGAAAGACTATTTTCGTTGGTAACAGAAGCATGATCAATGGAGGAAATGATAATGATAAGCAAAGTGTTACATTCAGGGGTGGGAATTGGTGAACTGTTAAAAGAGGAAATCTAGAGGGGTCCCAGAAATTCTTGAAATCCTAGGTTAAAATCTGTGCCATCTGACACATTTTGGAGGCAAGGACGATTAAAATGTGAGGAAATTCAATGTTCCATGAGAGGAAAACAGCTGATCTGAGGAGAATTCCCACCCCTGTACATTTTAATAAAGACTAAACAAATTGTAAACAAATGAAAAGTTCAGTTCCACAATATACGCCAATTTCCAAATGCTGAGGTTGGTTGTGAATGTATACTTATGTTAGAACAACTCCACAATATGACATTAAAGTTTCGCCAAAATGCAGTCTATAGTATACACATTGAAGATAATGTCAAAATTGTGCTTCATCAGGGATTTATCCAGATAACGGTCCCTAACCAAACTACAGGCAATGAAAATTGCTATTTTGATGTGTGAATATCTTTGTTATTATGTCTTTTCTAATAAATTAATTTAACAGTAGTGCATCAACTGTATCATTCAGTGGCTGAAAAAACCCACCCATCCCAAATGTGATGAAATTACATTAATTTTCCCAATCCCATCAGACAGAGGACCCTGACGAAAAATCTTATTCATGTGATATATATATATGCTATGTCGAACTGCAGCAAGATCATGGATATATAGCGTTTTGGAAATGAACTCTTCAAATGCTATTTTGTTGCCCACTGGATAGGGTTATCCAGCTTTTGCACGGTGCTAGAAAAATCTTTCTGACCCAAGGGCTAGATGATTTCTACATAGGCGTGACCATCTTAACTCACGTTTTACGACGATTGACGTCACAACTCATGGTTTTAAAAATTCTGTTTGCCATTTCATGTTGTATCATTGTTTTAAAAATACTTAAATTAATATTTTCAACTTTATATTTAGCGATGCATTTTTATGTCGTTGCAAAAGTTGGACTATATTTTTCAGTGTATGATTAAATGAGTTTCATTGTTTGTAGGTGAAATGTTTACGAATCGGTCAACAATAAACAAACCGTACGTAGCTTACAAAATTAATGTTTTGTTACTGTAATTAAATGGGCAAGAAAAAAAATCAATCACCGTTGTGAGGTATAGATAAGGCGATTCCAACCCTCGGGACAAAATGTTTTTGTAAGGGCCTCGGTAAACCTCAGCCCTCACAAAAAACAACATTTTGTCCCAAGGGTTGGAATTGCCTTATCTATACCTCACAACGGTGATAGATTCTATTAGTCTTGTACTGGCCTTTCCCAAGAAACACACTGCAAGAGAACAATATAAAATGATGAGGATGAAACCAGTTACATTTGACTTGTCAACATATCACCTGCATCAAGACCAAGTCATACAAACAATATCACATAATTTATTCAGCAAATTTCCAGTAACATACCCATATGACAAAGAACAAAAATAACACCATGCTGATATGGAAGGTTGCAGCAGCTTTAAATTGCAGTCAAAACTGCGTCAAGTTAAGTACATTCCAGTGGTTTAACATAAACAACAATTAAAATCTGTAAAACTGTAAAACCCTATCACATCAAAACATTTCAGGATAAATTAAAATTAACTTGGTAAAAAAATTGGTTGGTGGTTAAAACATAAAAACCAAGGACAATAACATTTGGAGAAAAAACCCTCTCTAGTTTGTAATAAAGATACCAAAAATACAGGGGGGGGGGGGGGAGGGTATATTGTTAACTGGATGCATTATCATCAGTTGGGAGGGGGGGCAAGTGTCCCTCTCTTTTTGACACCTATGATGAAAACCATTTGTACTTCAATCACATATTAATCTTGAAATACATGTACATTTTAAAAAGTAATTCCAATTTGTATAGTTAACAGTCAATTGCATTATATTTGGGACCAAATTTCTTTCGATGTTACTTTCATTTCAAAAGCTAAATGCAAACAAAAAACACCCGTCCCCAACCCCCCAGAAAGATGTTTTAACTGGATTTACCCTAGAAATGTATTACTATACTACCCTTGATTGAAAATTTTTTGTTTCCTAAACCTGCAATCTGTTTACCATATTTTAGTAACATTATAGGTAGAGATACAGGTATTCATTTAGTGACTTAGTGATTATTTGTAAAGAACAGGAAAAGATTAACTAATTTTTGTTTTCAATTTGCATACTAATTAATTAGGAGAAAATGTTTTTCAGTTTTCTGACATTTTTCTAAAACAAAATAATTTTGAGTCAAGTACAATTTATGTTGCATGATATCACATTTAAACCACAGACATGTTGCATGTAGTCCAAAGTCCCAAAGTTTTAAAGAAAAAAACCTGTTAAATCATTTCACTATTTTAAATAGGGACATTTTTAGATTAATAAATAATTGTGCTCTAGTGGTGTCGTTAATGAAAACATTAAGAGCTGAATATACAAAGCCTGCTTTTGACTTACACATGTGGAACTAACACCTACATTTAAGAAAAACTGGTTTCGTAAATTCGGCACTAGTTTTTAAAAACAAATTTCAGCATATGTATCACAATAGAGGTGCGGTAAATTGATGTATCATATCATGGACATCGTACGGTTATCAGAACACCTATGTAGATTTTTTTCCCCTTTTATTTCACTGTTCTTGTGCTTTCTACGACACTGATGCAACATGTCTTTTCTTAAATCTGATAAATAAATAAAAAATAACCCTTTATACACATGTATGGTTTCCCCATAATTAAATGTGTTGTACAAGGAATTAAAAACCACAATTTGAGAAACATGAATCTTAAAAAGTAAATGAACAACCAACATTTTAGTGCAACATATAATTTTAATGTGTGCTTAAGATTTAAATATAAAGGTGTACATATATTACACAAACATGTTATCAGGGATTAAACTAGACCCAAAATATTAATTATTAGCAGTTTAGCAAATCTGATCAAGAATGCTGTAGCCAAATTCAAGATTCAAGATGTAGTTTGCAAAACAAAATATAACAAAACATTAAGTCTCCTTAAAGAACTGTATTTATTTGATTTAAAAAAAATTGCTGCTTTTTTTTTCTTTTTTTTTAGGCGAATTTACTAATGACATTCATTCGGCAAATTAAAATTTCAGTATGACATGATTTTAAGAAATGACGGATGAAATCCAGGCTACAGATTTTAGAAGCTACAGTATCTTAGTGCTACAATATTGTAAAGCTGTCGTGGGCTATGATGTTAGTATGACACATAGTGACGTCATAGCCTACAATGGTTTTACAATATCAGAGCACTAAGATAGCTTTAAAAATATGGGCCCTGGGTTTAACCGTACCTTTATTTTGACAGGTGTAAGAACTGACTTTGCAACCATTACTGAAGTATATATATATATATGTATATACATTACCACATAAACATACACCAATTGCATATTTTTAATTACATGTATATGCCTCAAAACTTTTAAAGTCTAGACTCAAGTCTCTAAGAAAGTCTTTAGCTTCACCGTCATAGCAACGCATGCAAACTGCATGCATGTAAAATAATTAAAGATTTGAGTTGAGACTCTTAAAGCTTTTTAAGCATGGACACAGATCTTATTTCAATTTTGTGTTTGTGAAGAAAAAACACCCCAAAATAACTTGCTGGATATTTATTTGATATGCTGATTGAGAAAGGTGGGAAAATAATTTAAAAGGATGATCATGAAAAGTCATACCGTTAAATTAATTATTAGAGGATGGAAAATAGATACACATGTACATTAAGTATGCTTGTGTAGCAAAGGGAAATAACTCATATGGTCTGACAATTGATTTTTGAGTAGGAGAAAAGTTAAGATCCTATCACAATTTTATATATCCAATTAAAACGTTTGTATAATAAATTTAAAAGGAAGGTTAAGAAGAAATATAATGTGGGAAACTATGCAATAAAAATTATTTAATTTTACCTCTTAAAAACAAATAACTGTAAAATTAATGTTACAAAACTACCAAATAAAATTTTAAAATATATAATAAGTTAAGAACTATACTTTTAAATAGCTTAAAGACTAGTGACTGTATTATTTTTTTTTAATCCATCATTTTAACGTTTCATAGTAAATTTTAACATTTGATCTCTCTGAATTTAAAACTGGAAACTCATTAATTTCCAAACAACCCTTTTGGCATATTAGGTTTTTTTTAATATAATATTTAAAAAACCAACAAGACATGATTAAAAAAAAAAAAGGACAATATTTTTCTCATCTACCGAGACAGATTTGATAAAGTATTGGTTGATGCATTAGTCACTTGCGGCACCGCACTGGTACTCTCCTCAGTCGACTGGTCCTCGAATGTAGGCACTTTGAAAGGAATCCCCGTCCTCAACAACGCCTCCATGGCATCGATCCGATTGAACTCCTTCAGTTTGAGCAGCAGCTGCCTCACATTGGCGTTGTGCTGCTTGGACCACTCCTCGAGAACACGGTCCGTCTGACTGACCTGGTAACAGTTCTCACTGTCCAGTGTGGGCAGCGCGTCTGACAGTCCGAGGGTGACCGCCAGGAGACACCAGTCACGCCCCATTGGCTCCGACGGGTCAAGGAGGTAGCACAGGAGTCTGCGCGTGTGCAGTGTCAGGTGGGACACGTCGAGGTCCACTCCAAGAATAATACTGTCGAGGATGTCCTGTGAACCCATGCACACGATGTCGACGAACTCCTCCTGCTGCTCCCCAGACAGCACGATGGAGTGCCGGTCCTCCAGCTGCATGCGGAGGATCTCCGTAGGCGAGTAGCTGCGGACGATCTTCGAGTGTTCCTTCAGCTGGCTAGGGCTGAGCGTGTACCGCTCGGTGCAGATCCCCGGACACACGTTTTCAACCACCTGCTCCACGATGGTCACCAGGTCCTCGAGGAAGTAGAAGAGCTGCTTGCGTGAGTCCTCGGTGCCGCGCACCTTGACCTCCAGGTACTGTTCGTGTTTGTCCATGTCGATCATGCCCTCGAGGTCCCCGCAGCAGTACTTCGTCCCGTGGTGCCACTGGTACAGGTCCGAGTCGTCTGGCTCGTCGCTCTCCTGCGCCGCGATGTTCCGCCGCAGGTACACCTGGATCCTCGGGAACAGGTACTTGAGCTGGGCGCCCGTCTGGAAGCTGGTGTGTATCCGGACACCCCCGTACACACCGTTTGCATAGCGCTTGAGGTCACGCTGCCACAGGCCGTTCAGAGTCTCAACAAAGTTGAGGCAGGGGAACTCATACTCTATGTCACCATCGTTATCACAGGGCGTGCACAGCTCCAACGCCTCTAGCACCTGTAGCAGGTCGACGGCGTCGGTGTCCGAGTAGATCAGCTGGAACTCATCCACGGAGAAACAGCCAGTGACCCGCGTCTGCACAATCTTGTCATGCGACACCAGATGGCCAATTACGTCGGAGCACAGCCACTTTGGATCAAACACAACAAGGTCTTGGACGAACTCACTTTCGAGATAGACGATCTGAAATTAAAAAGAGAAAGGTATGATGCTGCAGGAGCTAAAGGTTTTAAGGTGTTTAATCTCCCTGTATTACCTCCAACATCTGACAATGTACAAGTGTTGAATGGACCTTGTAGAATGTGCCCAGGTAGCATATGATTTCAAATTACAGTATCTAGGTTGCTGTCGGGGAAAAGCTAGAAATGCGGAGCGGAGCGGATAATTTTGTCATGCTCATATACCACGAAGGTTTCGAGCATGTCTATCCCAGGTCCCATCTCTGGATAGCCAGGGGTCCGACACGGGACAATGCAAGAAATGCTAACATTTTAATAATGATTTGACTAGTTCTCAATGTGCAGCATTTTCCCATTTTGTCTGACGGAACGCAATCCAGTTTTTATCTGTAGCCTACTATTGTACAATTTCTGAAAATTGTTATAGCTTAAAATCGTGGACGAAGGGCAAAACCTTTGCCAATGATTATTACTTACTAAAATGACAAGAGAAGCAGGACGTAGCCCAGTTGTAAAGTGCTTGCCTGATATGCGATCGATTCGTTGGGCTATTTCTTATTTTAGCCACAAGTGGTACAAAACTCAAGGTATATACTATTCTGTCTGTGGGATAAAACATACCTTTCTGCTTATCGATGTGATCCTTAACCATATGTTAACCATAATTCTAATACAACTTTCATATAAGCCTTTTCTCCCTTGGTTAATTTTCGTGATAAATCAGACGATAGATGTATGCTGTCATGGGCAACCAGGATTTATTACAATAACAAAATTCTGAGAACTCGTCCAATATGCTGTCACTTAGCCTCATGTTTGGTGTTTTCGTTAGTATATTAATTCTGCATCTACCATTATATTTAAATGTCGATATAAATAATTTTCCACAAAATTACTGACTTCAGATGAAAATGATGTTATTGTTACTATTTAACTTTTAAACACTTCATTAGCAGCAATGAACGTGTACCCACCCACCCCAAGTACTGGGTAAGGTCCGGTCACTGATCGATCGCAGCAGTCACCAGTATGTGTCTTGTGGTCTGCTCTTCTAGTTTGTGTTCTTAAAAGGGTGCAAGCAGGTTCATCAGAAATAAGTATATCACAATCTTAAGTACTTTATTTTTGTTTAGAACATACTTTTTGTGACAATAAAATTGATAAAGAAGACAAGATGGAAATGACTTGATTTTTTAAACGCAATTTTAAACAACATTAGCTGCTTTAAAATACCGCACAATTCTGAAAAACTTTTGAAAATAATACTTGTCCTTTAGTGAATGCATATTAGTTTATGCATTTATATAGACTTTAAGTGAAAATATGTTAGCAAGTTATAAACTTGTAAACCTACCCCATCAACGTGGTTTTTGTACAAAATTAAACCAGGCGAATTCCTCAAAATAATTCAATATGAGGTTGAAACACCGCTCACAAATGTAAGTCCAATCATCTCTATTTGTCTTGTAACAGAAATTAACAGCCAACGAAAATATTTCTTTTAGTGTATCCTGTATTACAATAAATTATGTTCAAAAGACAAGACTACAATGCTGATAAATTTACCATTTGGTTCGCTCCTAAGTCAGTGACGTCGTGTGAAGCGAACGAAAAAAATATTACGTCATACTTTTACAAGCATTTTCATTGAATATCATAAGTAAGCAGAATAGATAAAAAAAATTGTGTGGTTTCTTTAATAAAAACACAATAAAATGTCTTACAGATACTCCTAATTGGTGTAGTATTACAATAGGCATAATATCACTGTGTTTCGTCTGGTCTCTAAATCCAAATTTTGTGACAAATCCTTGGTGAGAGATTAGTTAAATAAGACAACGAAATTACAGTGATACTATCCCCTAAATAAATGTGGTGAGAGATTAGTTAAATGTGGGTGAGAGATTAGTTAAATGTGGTGAGAGATTAGTTAAATGAAATATGTTTTCCTTCCTGACCTTAAGAAACCAAGTTGACCGACTGACCTCTCCCATGAGCTGCAGCTGTTCCGATATCTGTTTGAGATTCTCTTCCGCTGCTAAAGGGTTAACCTTCATTCTCGTATACTCCATGAACTGTTGCCAGGACAACACAGGAAAGGCTGACGAAGCCTTTCTCCATGTTGGTAGACTACATATAACTGCATCTAGAAAACCACTCGACTTGGGCAAAGACTGAAAATAAAATCAGAAATATTATTGAACTAAACAACAAAAAATATTTTTAAATGTTTATCTAACAAAAGGTTAATTAACTTATCACTGGCTATAAAACATCATAGGCCCATGCAAGAAATTATGCAGAGGGGGTCTAGACTGGAAAAGAAAAGTTTATAAGGGGGTTGGGGTCATGCTTCCTGAGAAAAAAGAAGAAAACAAAAGAAGAAAATTAGCTTTGAGAAGGGAGTAGCTTCCATACCCAAAACCCCAACACTTAGATTAGGAGAGAAGAAATACACTGCTGCTAAGATTATGAAATTAGCTTTGAGAAGGGAGTAGCTTCCATACCCAAAACCCCAACACTTAGATTATGAGAGAAGAAATACACTGCTGCTAAGATTATGAAATGAGAAAGCTACTGCACTAATTCACATTAGTCCATGACCTTGACTTCAAGGCCAATTATCATATTCATGACAAATTAAACATAGCTGAAATCAATACTGTCAAGATCCCAGTTTTCTATTCAGTAAGAGTAGTCCGTATGTTTCCTCACCCACTATCTAAACTAAGTGTTGAGATAACCATGTGGTAGACATCAAATAGGCTTGAACTTCACAATTTGTTACAAATGTACCTACAGCAGTTTTGAATGGTTTGTTCCACAGGCAAAATGGTCACCTCTGGCAATTTTAGCCTACCTACATGTACGTCAATTTTAAACACAGAATTAAAAACAAGAAACTATCCCTTCAACCCATAGCAATAATGTTTGTCCAGTGACAGAATACTGCCACCCGTAAGGTCATGACCTATGGCAATTCATATTTTAGCTACAGAATTTTTTTGTTACCAGTTTCATTGGAATGAGAGAAACATTGCATTCTAAGCAGAGATAAAATAATCGACATAGTTTTATAGTTTTCAAAACATTTCACGGAGGTGTCACTTGAGAAGGTTCATCTGTATTTGACAAATGATGACCAATGATGACCAATTCTTACCGATACAATTTTTTTTTTGACTTCTGCAAGATGAAGTTTCAACACTTTGATTTCTGTTGTTGCGGCAACTGTGGCATCAAGGACGAACAATTTATCCTCAATGTCAAGGTCATACTGGAACATCTGCTTCACCTTGGCTAGAATTGTATTGCCCTCTGGACTGAAGTAAATGCTTTCCTTGTTTCTATGACAACCAGCCTTATCAGCGTGGGTAGCCACCAATAAGACTTTGGGTGTATTTGGAAGTCTACCACAATGACCTGGTTGAGAAACAATGTATGTGATATATAAAAAAAACCTTGTGAAAATCAAATAATGAAATATGTATGATTATACATGACAATAAATATTTATAAAATTAAACAAACACACCCATGTGTGCACACACACACCACATAAACCAACATATATTGCTAGAACTATTACAAATGGGTATATCTGATGATACTTTGCTTCAGTGCATATGAACAAAAGAAAGAAAGAAATGTTTTATTTAACGACGCACTCAACACATTTTATTTACGGTTATATGGCGTCAGACATATGGTTAAGGACCACACAGATTTTGAAAGGAAACCCGCTGTCGCCACTACATGGGCTACTCTTTCCAATTAGCAGCAAGGCTTCCCACAGGCAGGATAGCACAAACCATGGCCTTTGTTGAACCAGTTATGGATCACTGGTCGGTGCAAGTGGTTTACACCTACCCATTGAGCCTTATGGAGCACTCACTCAGGGTTTGGAGTCAGTATCTGGATTAAAAATCCCATGCCTCGACTGGGATCCGAACCCAGTACCTACCAGCCTGTAGACCGATGGCCTACCACGCTGCCACCAAGGCCGGTGCATATGAAAAGTGCTAAACATATAAACAAATATGAAATTCAAAACTATACGAAGATCAGGCTTTAAAGCAATACTCAAGTATTGGACTTGTATGTATGTTCAATGATACTTAATGCATATCATTGCTTAACATCATAAGTGTATTGGTGTATTAATTTAACAAGCATGCTGAGAGTACTGCTAAACCAATACATGTTCCCTACCGGGCTCAGCAACTTTTCATATTTCATATATTCAAGGGTCATAACTCTGTGACAAATGGGTAAAATGCCAAGTATGTCAAACGTATCTGCAACAGTACATGATAAAGCTATACACAAAATTTCTGCTCAATATCTCAAGGCATTGTGAAAAAAACATCCGGGAAACTATATATGGGACAAACAGATGAACAGACAGACAGATGGAGATAAAACCTATAGTCCTCTTCGGTTGGACCAGAAGAGGACTAATAAACCAAATACAAATAAACAGAAAGATCTCTTAGCATGCTGACTTAAGGAAATTCAGCCAGAATATGACCTGAATCATCTATTCACATAGGCACTGAGATAAATAAATATGTTAAAAACAAACCTATAGGGAGAACGAGTGGCACTCTGGCTTTAAGGAAGTTGAGCCAGAATATGTTGGTATAGTACACGTTTAGATATATATGTATAAATATACACAAAGAAACAAGTTAAGCACCCCCTGTATTTTTCACAGTCTTACGAGGTTTGGCGTTGAAAGCCTGATAACATAACCTCGGAAAAACAAATGTGTTTTGCAAGAATACATCTTTGACAGTAAGAAAACATAACAAGTGTATCCAGTTTTGAAATTTTAATTTTGATTCCGAGAAGAATTCCAATAAGCTGTATTTGAGCCAAAAACTGAGGCACAATAAGTATGGAGGTGCAGAGTCAGAAACACAAGTCAACATCATAATTGATGATGAAAAATGTCATTTGAAGTCCACAGATGACATCCATGACACAAATCATCAATAGGGGGTAAACCCACCACGTGCCCGGATGACAGCTTCCACCCTTCATCTCATCCCTCCAGTAAGTCGTCTGATCTGCTGCATGGGCAACTGCTGCCATTCTTGATGAAGAGCTGCCTCTAACTGTGCCAGAGTCTGCACAGGTGGGGTCAGTGCCTGTACTCAATACCCCAAGATGTCCGACACATGCTCTAGCGGGTTTAGGTCAGGACTCATGTCCGGCCAGGGTAGGGTCGTCACAGCTTTAGTTTGGAGTAAAGCTGTTACTGCTCGGGAACGATGTGGCCTAGCATTGTCATCCATGTACAGAGGTCTGGTGGCGAGTGGATGGTTGTCAAAATGCGGCACAACAACTGGTTGCAGGACTTTACGAATATACCGATCACCACTGATGTTGCCTTGGATGGTAACAAGATCCAGCTTACAATCATGTGACAGGCAACTCCAAACCATTACTGAACCTCCACCATACGGGGTCGTATGTTCCTGGGTGTGTAGGCAGCATTTTTATGCCTCCAAACTCTCAGTTGGCCATCTGTGGCATGGAGCAGGAACCGGCTTTCATCGGACCAATGGACTCTTCGCCAGGACCTCAGATTCCAACCTCTCCGGGCCAAACACCACACTAAACGGCGTCTCGCATCATGATCAGCAAGAAAGGGACGCTTGACGACCCTTCTGGCCTTCAATCCCGCACATTTCAGACGATTCCTCACTGTTCTGGCTGACATCCGTCTATTGGGTAACCATTGGCTCTTCAGAACAGGAGACGTAGCAAAGGGTTGACGATGTACGAGCCGAAGCAGGGCCCAGTCCTTGCGCTGTGATGTCATGCGTGGTCTCCCTGACGTGGGAGATCCTTTACGCATTGGTATGCCGTGTTTTCGTATCAGTCTGCTGATTACAGTGTAATAATACCCCAGTTGACGTCCTATACTTTTGAAGGTTATGCCGGTCGCATGTATACCAATAATACGTCATCTTTGGGCCTCCGATAACCGTCAATGTGCCATATTCAACGATTAACTTCAACAATGCAAGACAGTGACGTTAAATGTCAACAAGTGCAGTGTATTGATACTGCATTTTGCGCAAAGCATGTGTGGCATGATGCATGTGCATGTCGTTCTGTTGTGGGACATCACAGTTGTCATTGTACTCTCCTATTATTTCGATGGAACACCATTCTTGACATATTCGTCACGTAATTTGCAGTTTTTACGAATGGGGCTATTTTAGTGCTAATTATATCTTGGGTTGCTTAACTTTTTTCTATGTGTATACTTTAAAATACACAGCAGATCAGGTGGCACCCTGGCTTTAAGGAAGTTGAGCCAGAATATGTTTGTATTATGCATGATAAGATATATAAATACTTTAAAATACAAACCTATAGGGAGATCGGGTGGCACCCTGGCTTTAAGGAAGTTGAGCCAGAATATGACCTGAGCCATCTGCTCGTCGTAGGAGTCCTGCAGACTGAACACGACCATGTGAATACAGTTGGTGTCACCAAGGAAGTGGTCGTACACCATGTAGTACGGCTCGTAGCCCGAAAAATCCCAGATGCTCAGGTCACCCACACCTACAAGGTCAATACGCACAGTTAGATAATCCCAGAGGCTTGGGTCACCCACACCTACAAGGTTAACACACACACAGTTAGATAATCCCAGATGCTCAGGTCACCCACACCTACAAGGTTAACACACACACAGTTAGATAATTCCAGATGTTCAGGTCACCCACACCTACAAGGTTAACACACACACAGTTAGATAATTCCAGACGCTCGTGTTTCCCACCCCTACAAGGTTAACACACACACAGTTAGATAATTCCAGACGCTCGTGTCTCCCACACCTACAAGGTTGACACACACACAGTTAAATAATTCCAGACGCTCGTGTCTCCCACACCTACAAGGTTGACACACACAGATAATTCCAGACGCTCGTGTCTCCCACACCTACATGGTTAACACACACACACAGTTAGATAATTCCAGATGTTCAGGTCACACACACCTACAAGGTTAACACACACACAGTTAGATAATTCCAGACACTCGTGTCTCCCACACCTACAAGGTTGACACACACAGTTAGATAATTCCAGACGCTCGGGTCTCCCAAACCTACAAGGTTAACACACACACAGTTAGAAAATCCCAGATGTTCAGGTCACCAACACCTACAAGGTTAACACACACACACAGTTAGAAAATCCCAGATGTTCAGGTCACCAACACCTTCAAGGTTAACACACACAGTTAGAAAATTCCAGATGCTCAGGTCATCCACACCTACAAGGTTAACACACACAGTTAGAAAATCCCAGATGCTCAGGTCATCGCACCTACAAGGTTAACACACAATTAGATAATCCCAGTTGCTCAGGTCTCCCACACCTTCAAGGTTAACACACACAGTTAGAAAATCCCAGACGCTCGGGTCTCCCACACCTACAAGGTTAACACACACAGTTAGAAAATCCCAGATGCTCAGGTCACCAACACCTACAAGGTTAACACACAGAGTTAGAAAATCCCAGATGCTCAGGTCTCCCACACCTACAAGGTTAATACACAATTAGATAATCCCAGTTGCTCAGGTCACCAACACCTACACGGTTAACACACACACAGTTAGAAAATCCCAGATGCTTGGGTCTCCCACACCTACAAGGTTAACACACACACAGTTAGAAAATCCCAGATGCTTGGGTCTCCCACACCTACAAGGTTAACACACAATTAGATAATCCCAGTTGCTCAGGTCACCAACACCTACAAGGTTAACACACACACAGTTAGAAAATCCCAGATGCTTGGGTCTCCCACACCTACAAGGTTAACACACACACAGTTAGAAAATCCCAGATGCTCAGGTCACCAACACCTACAAGGTTAACACACAATTAGATAATCCCAGTTGCTCAGGTCTCCCACACCTACACGGTTAACACACACAGTTAGAAATGGGTAAACTAAATTAACAATGATAAAATAATGAAAGATTTATCCAGGATTTTTGGCCATGTTTAATGGGAATGAAAAAATTAGCTTACGTAAATAATACTTTTTTTTAGGACACTGAGTGCTGAAGTACACCACTGTTAAACTAATTTATTACAAAAGACATAATTAAATATATACATAATAAATATTGGGAGTTTTAGTACAGAAATTGGGGATTTTTAGTGCCACTTTCTTTTGGGTCAGGGCCTATGTTCAGGCCCACAGAACGCCTGAATAAATCCCTGATAATTTACAAGTAACTACAAATTAATGAGAAAAGTACATATATTTTAACAATATACATTTGAATCAGGGTCACTAATATAAATTTATAATTATGTGGATAGTGTGAAAACATTTTAATCTGAAATTATGGGGGGAAAAATGCCCCTCAAACCACCCAACCCACAACTTGATTATTTCTTGGGCAGACCTAATATATTACTGAGAAGCTATTAATATTGTCAAAAGGTTCAGGCAAATCCACCCCATGGCACAGTCTCTGCACTGCCAGTGACTGGATCCAGGAGCAGTAATATATTAACAAACTCAGTAAATTTTAAAGAACTGTTGAATTTGATTACCTATCTCAACCCATCAAAAACCATCCCTATATATAAACAATATATATTTAAAAAATCTTTGTTCAGCATTTCATATTCATTGTGTTTACAATCACTATAATATTTTGATAAAATATTGTGTTACATTAACTAATAAATGGACTTGCTGAATTTCAACACCTTTGGTATACACTGGATTGCCGACAGAGCAGCACAATGTTCAGCATTCTATATTCATTGTTTACAATCAGCATAATACTTCGATAACATATTGTGTTAACTTGAAATGTGTACCTGATAAATAGACTTGCTGAATTTCAACACCTTTGGTATACACTGGATTGCCGACGGAGTAGCACAGTGGAGTTGGTAAGCTGAACTGGCGGGATAATTTGCCTCTACCTATGAAAAAAGAAAAAGAAAGAAATGTTTTATTTAACAACGCATTCAACACATTTTATTTATGGTTATATGGCATCGGACATATGGTTAAGGACCACACAGATATTGAGAGAGGAAACCTGCTCTCACCACTTTATGGGCTACTCTTTTTGATTAGCAGCAAGGGATCTTTTACATGCACCATCCCACAGACAGGATAGTACATACCATGGCCTTTGTTACATCAGTCGTGGTGCACTGGTTGTAACGAGAAATAGCCCAGTGGGGCTACTAACAGGGATTGATCCTAAACCGACCACACGTCGAGCGAGCACTTTACCACTGGGCTACACCCCGCCCCTCTACCTAAGAATTCAGAACACAAAACATGTGAAAATCAATCACACAAAAACCTACACCAAATATGTGAAGATTTGAAAACTTTAACAGTTAAGTCAGCTTTTAATTAAGTATTGGAGAAGATATTTTAAGCAGTAATAAATGTATAAATAAATAATTTTGTTGTATAAATTAATCATTTATAAATGTTCTGTAGACAAAATAAAAATCTATTGTATGTGGTTAAATTAACTATTTTTATAATCTTCTTTTATTACGAGGACAATCATTATGTCAGAAAAGTTATGCATTAAATCATATGTATATCTATATTTTCTACATTTAACACATCACAGTTAGAAATTACAATTTTTATTTTTATTTTTAAACATATTATTCAACACTATATTATTTGGATTGGACCGATGTTTTGTCCTATATTTAATAAAAACACAATGTATTTATTCAAACATCTATACAATATTGCACTGACTAAAGGTTTTATATATTTGACGTCAAATCGTCCAATAGTAGTGTACCAATGCATGATAATTTCTCAGGAAGAAATTATGATTTTTATTTTCCCCATTATGAGTGCCTGCTGGGGTAATAAATTTGAATATACTTTCAATATAATATCTCTCTGCGGAGTAAACACAATGTACTTAGTTTTCAACATTAAGAAATTAACCATCATAAAACAGCCATGATACCAAATCATGTTTGTGGACAATGGGGGGGGGAGGAGAAGGGGGAAGAGAGAAAAAAACAAAACAAACCTTCAGCTGTACTAAAGGAACACTAACTTTTAATTCGCGTTGACCCCGAGTTACTTCCCAGTCTGCTACGGCGGAAGAAGCTGCCGAAGTAACCGTACTTGAGCGTCTCCACCAGGATGGACTTGCCCACGCCCGTCGATCCCAGCATCTTCAGCTTGATGCGACTGATCGGATGGGGCTGCGGAACCAGCTGGTTAATGTACACTGCAGCTTTTTCCTGAAAACAAGTCGGAACAATTTAAATTCAGAATAATGTATATTTATACTACTCAAAAGAATTTAAGGGTAAAAAATTTATAACCAAATAAGTTTCAGAGTGTATTAGATTGATGATGTAAACTACACCAAAATTTTTATTTATTGTTCCATATTTACAAAAAACCACAAATAAACGTCACTGTATACAAGAAAGTCACATGACATGCTGTCAAAGTTGAAGGTTGTCAAACATGGATTTTACACATTAGAACATTCGTTTAATAGTGTGTGAATCCACCCCTGGCGCGAATACACTCGACACATCGTTGCCTCATGCTGCTGATCAGATGTCTGAAGAACTCTTGGGGAATGGCCTGCCACTCTGCCATAAGAAGTTGACCCAGATCATGAAGGTTGGCCGGAGGGGCATGGTTATCCCGAACTCTCCTGCCTAATTCGTCCCAGGCGTGCTCTATTGGGGCCAAGTCAGGAGAATATGCTGGCCAATCCATCCTGGCAATACCTTGTTGTCTGAGAAAGTCCGTTACCACCCTGGCGCGGTGGGGTCTGGCATTGTCATCCTGCAGAACTGCCCCGCCGCCAATCTGCTGAAGGCCTGGGAGAACCAATGGCCGGATAATCTCATTCAGATAGCGGATTCCATTCAGATTGCCATCCACCACATAGAGGGGGGTCCTGTGGTGGATAGAGATGCCGCCCCACACCATGGCGCTGCCACCACCGAACCGGTGACATTGTCTAACGTTAACGTCAGCGAAGCGCTCCCCAGGACGTCTGTAGACACGAACCCGACCGTCGTTGAACTGGAGACTAAACCTGGACTCATCAGTGAACATCACTCGACACCACTGAACACATTGCCACCGCAGATGAAGCGTGCACCAGTGACGTCTGGCCGTTCTGTGACGTGGTAGGAGTGGTGGTCGAACAGCCTGGCGACGGCAGCGTAGATTATTGGCTCTCAGACGATTGCGTATGGTTTGATCAGACACTCGAGTTCCAGTCGGCAGTCCGCAGATTGTCACGTAATCGGCGTGCAGTGGTTGTGTGTTGACGTAGAGCCATATTGGTGATGTAGCGGTCCTCTCTATTTGTAGTGCTTCGGGGTCTTCCCGAACGTGGACGATTTCGAACAGAATTCGTTGCTTGGTACCGTTGCCACAGTTGGCCAACGACACTCTGACTGACACCAAGTCTCAGAGCAACATTTCTTTGCGTATTGCTATCCTGAAGCCCTTCCTCGATCTTCGATAGTCAGTTGACGTCGTACCATTGTCGAATTTGGAGTGTGCACCGTACACGAACGCAAGCTCCAATTATACGGAAATTCAGCATTGGGAACATGGAATACACGTGCAAAGCGTGCAAATGAAGCGCTTTGTGAAAAAGCAAGTTATGGGCACTTAGCAGACCTTTCGCTTTCGCCCTAATTTACGTGCAAATGTAAGCATGTTTTCGCCATTAGAACTAGTCGACAGTGTCAATGACAGTGGATTTTAATTCATTTATGGGTTGCTTAGACCCACTTTCGTCAAAATGGAACAATACCATGCGTGACATTATGGTCTAGCTAATATAATTGACATTCAAAAAATAATGTCGAAAATATCGTCTGACCCTTAAATTCTTTTGAGTAGTATATTTGTCAATTATCACAGATATAAGTGTCATTAGTTTGCCAGTATTACCTTTCTTTACAATAAATAACTACAAATGAATTGATTTACAATTTTTTTTTTTTTTACAGGTCGCGAAATTAGCAGGATTCTGTGCTTGTGTGAGATTAAATGATGGAATCTAAAAATATCTATAGTCCGTTCCACAAGGATCGCATTTTTTCATACTATGTAATTTACTACAAGTTATTTATTTCCGAGCAGATAGATTTGTAAATTACACACACAAACTGTATTTCTTTGTTATTTCCAAAACAATTTTACTTTTCTTCTTATGTCAAACCAAACTGAAACTATTTACAAAAAACATTTTAATAGAATGATGAGACGGACTATATATTATATCATTTTATGCTGGGGTGTTGTTAAAACATGAATTCATTTATTTGCATGTGACCAACACAAATAATTATGGGTGGTAATGATATCAATATCTGTATATTCAATGTGTTTTTGGTCATTCTAATGTTTACAGTAAACTAGATTTTAAGTATGTAAAAATGTTGGCGTATGGGGAGCATGGGGGCTAAACTAGTACAGAAATCAGGACAATCAGACACACACTGGATATAGAGACACACTGGATATAGAGATACTGGATATAGAGACACACTGGATATAGAGACACTGATTTTCTAAACATGAATTTTTTTTTTAAAGTGTAATTGTGTAGTCATTTAAAACAACCTTATTAGTTGGAAACACCTTAGAAAAGCAACAAACTCAGGAGTCTCTTTACCAAAGATTTTGGTATTAAAGGTTCAAAGATATTGACTGTAATACAAGTTCGTTTCACAATTGCTGTTATTAATATTTATTATCCACATAGTTCAAGATATACAGGAAAATATAACCAATATGACACACGTGTGTTCGAACAATTTCATGTTATCAACGAATGACATAATTGTGGAAAGCAACATCATAACAGTCTTAGCTCTGTGTAAATCGCTTACCAAAATGACGTAATTTCGTCATCTAATTCTAGTTACATTGGAAACATTTTGAGATGGTCCTTGTTATTCATAAAATATAAAAATATAACATTCTAATATGCATAATAAAGAAATGATTAAACTCACATGTGGATCATACTGACTTAATTAAACTCGTGTCAGGATTCACAGATTACCCTCGCTCTCACTCGGGCAATACAAGAATCCCAACACTCATATCGTAAAATCAGTATGATACACAAGCTCATATAATAATCTCTATATATCTTACCCCATGCACTTTGCCGAGAAGTTCTCCGATGGCTGAAAATCCCTGAGCGAAAGCCATGATCTCTGCAGTAACTCCATCCTACAAACACAAAACAAACACGTTAAACAAAGACAGTGTCATATATAAGGCAATATACTAATGTTTTAAAAAGACTAAAATTTAAATGCAACATTTTATGTATACTAAAAGGCAAAAGTTATTGTGACACACAAAAGACAAAGATAATGGATGATAAGATTTTACTGCCGTGTATGAAACGTTATAACATGGAAAGAGAAATGTCCGAAGGTATGGAAACGAGCAATACATGTAGTCCATGAAAAGGGCGCACCTGCCATATGCAAATGAGCCACATCACTAGAGGGGGTCCAGAGTGAAGTTCACACAGTCAGTAGTGAGGGTGTCCAAGTCACAATAACTTTTGCCTTTGAGTATATTTACTTTGTGAATGTATTCTAACAGCAAACTAATTGGTGTAATATACATGTAGACTCTATAGAGTCACATATACTAGTACATGAACATTAAACAAGTGAAGTAAGTTTAAAATTAGGATATAATTATGTTTGAGGTAGTGGTGTGGGCTGGGTATGAGTGTTTGTTTGCTGTTGAAAAAAGTGTCATTTTTATTACTATGTTTTAAATGTTTTCATAGGGGTACATACTTCAATGGATATGGGCCCGTTACATTCAGTAATGGTTGTTTTTAGAATTGATTATAGAGGGCAGGCAGGTGGCACTATAATTATTATGCTTATCACACGGGGCTGGGCAGGAGGCAGTTGTTTTTATAAAGCCATCACCCACAAAATAGAAAGTTTAAACATTTAAACTATGGAAGCATAGGTAAAACAAGGAAAAAGGTAATGCTTTATTTAACGATGCACTCTACACATTTTAATTACGATTATATGGCATCAGACATATGGTTAAGGACTACACAAATAATAAGAGAGGAAACCCGCTGCTACCACTCTATGGGCTATTCTTTTCAGTTAGCAGTAAGGGATCTGTTGTATGCACTATCCCACAGACAGGACAGTACATAACACGACCACTATTACACCAGATATGGCAGACTTAGCAGATATATTACAATTTTAAAAAATTACAGTGCCTCTCACACAACCCCCATGTGATAAACTTTGCAACAGAACTTTAAAAAAAAGAAGAGAATAAATACATATATCATTACCTTATTTGGTATGTCAGCATTAGCCCCAGCCAGCAGTAGGCAGCGGACGATGTCAATATGACCGGCCTTACTCGCCATGTGTAGTGGAGTCAGTCCGTCCTGAAACAGGTTAGATTATCACATTACCAGTCCATTATTTCATTACCACACGACACGTCGAGCTAACAACTCACACTGTCCTCGATATAGCGTTATAAATTACACCACTTGGAATTCCATTAATGATTCTCAACGGTAAAAAGATCCATATTAATGACATCACAGTAATTTAGTATTGATTTTCATAAGGAACAACTGCAAAGTACAGTGAAACCCCTAAAAAGTGGACCCTCGATCTGTAAACTAGAATTCTATCAAAACTGGAACCTATGTAATCTGGAATTCTATCAAAACTGGATCCTATATGTAACCTGGAATTCTATCAGAACTGGAACCTATGTAATCTGGAATTCTATCAAAACTGGAACCTATGTAACCTGGAATTCTATCAAAACTGGAACCTATGTAACCTGGAATTCTATCAGAACTGGAACTATGTAATCTGGAATTCTATCAAAACAGGAACCTATGTAACCTGGAATTCTATCAAAACTGGAACCTATGTAACCTGGAATTCTATCAAAACTGGAACCTATGTAACCTGGAATTCTATCAAAACTGGAACCTATGTAATCTGGAATTCTATAAAACTGGATCCTATATGTAACCTGGAATTCTATCAAAACTGGATCCTATATGTAACCTGGAATTCTATCAAAACTGGAACCTATGTAATCTGGAATTCTATCAAAACTGGATCCTATATGTAACCTGGAATTCTATCAAAACTGGAACCTACATAACCTGGAATTCTCTAAAAAAAACCCAGATGTTTTTCTTGGTCCCTTTTTATGTATCAGATTCCCCAGAAAACAACAGAACCTCTTAAAACCAGATTGCCCTAATAATCAGACTTGTAACTTGGTCCTGTGGATGTCTGGTTTAAAGGGTTTTCACTATATATGTAGAGCACTTACATGAGTTCAGAGATATACAATCATATATAGACATTATTATTTATACATTTACAACAATTAAATTACAACACAGATGGATTGGGAATGAAATTACAAGAAGTGCAAGAAGGTATGACATAAAATACCGCACCACAAAAGAAATGCGAAATTTAATTTAGTTTTCTTTAATTTATTTAAAATGATTTACTTTGAATCCCATTAAGTGTTGTGCTTATTACAATTATTAATGTCATGTGGACATTTTAGGCCCATTTTGTCAGTCTGTTCACCAAATGAATTTTAATATGAAAAAATATATAAATTAAAATAGCTCTGTTTCTTTTGTTGTTCAGTGTAGATAAAATACTGTACATCAAACAATTAACTGTGTACTGTATTTAAGTGGAAATATCAAACATGATTCTTGTTTGTTAGGCATTTTTTAAATTTAAGTCGCAATCTTTATAACATCTTTGTTATTAAACAATTTAGAATAAATCATACACATGATTTTACTCCTGTGACATGCAATTTTTCGAAATACTCCAGGTGTAGCTGTTGAGGTAGGACTCAGGTTGAATATCATATTTGTTGTGCTAGCACAGTAAGTTGAATAAGACTATATGTTTTAAAGTATTAATTCCTCATGAACTAAATATCTGCTAAACAAAATTAATATATTATCGGCTGAAAACAGTTTCTTGGTGTTGAACATTTATAAACATATTGTATCATTACTTTAATATATATGATCACAAAAGACTATTACTATTTCAATAATATGATCACTAGGGATGCACCTAACAGCCAACAGCGATCTGTATCTTTCTTTCATAGTTGCATTCATATTCATCACTAGATGAACCAAATACACAAATACATATATGCAGGCCCTAATCTTGCTAGTAAAATGAACGTTTCCTGCACCAAAATTCAGCTCAAGTCGCCAAGTTATTAGCAGTAGTGAGAAGTCAAAGTCGCCATAATAATTTGGATATAATCCGATTTCAAAAACAAAATCGCATAACAGACGTGAAGACCCCAACTTGTTTAGTGTCATAGCTCACTTGGCACCTTGTCGCTGTATAAACTATGTCGGTCTGTGTTTTTACTTTGGCACCTGTACATCGACACATGTCGCACCGTTTGCTGTCACCAGTCAAGTGTCGTTAATCCTTGGCCACATTCAGTTCAGTAATGCCAGAATATACTAAATATTACTTTTATTTTAACATAACGACATATTATTAACTACTTAATAATATCACGTTTTTAGTGAAACAAACAATTGTTTTGTTCAAATCTTATTACCGCAAGTACTATTTTATATTGTAATATTACAATTAGAACTGAGTGTATAATTGTGAATTTTTCCGAATGAAGGCAACAACATGTTACAAAATGTACCAATAAATGTTCACTTTGCCTATTTTTATCAAACTTCTCCCCTTATTTCTGGGAAGGCAGGAGTAATTTGTCCTACCTTTTTCAATTCTAGATTAGGGCCTGATCTACATGTATGCAATTTATGTTTCTAATTCACACTAACCAAAACGCAATACCGATTTGACCGATTTGAGATCAAGTGCATAGACTGATACATGTTTATTCAACGCATTGTGACTGGTACCTTGATTTCATAAAAAAAACCCACCTGAATAACTTTGCATAGCCTTGTTCAACCAGCTTTATGAGTTACTTTCCTAATATGAGAGTCACAAGTGAACATATTTTGTTAGTGTATGCAATTTAACTTCAATATGCAAGCATTTAAATAGCTGATAGAAGGAAAATAAATTTGAGTAATTCTTAATGAGAGCTCTGTGAATATAAATACTGGGTTCAAGCTAGGCTAGAAAAACAGAGGGAAGTGACTTCTTCCTCTAGACACATTAGGGAGAAGTGAGGAACATTAGGGGAAGCGAGGTTTTGTGAAAGAGAAATGGGAAAGTGTTTGACCCATATCCCTCTATATTAAAGGGACATTCCTGAGTTTGCTGCATTATAAGGTGTTTTTGACTAATAAAATATTTCTACGATTAAACTTACATATTAAATATATTTTCTTGTTTAATATATTTGATATGTAATTACAATTGTTGCAGTTTCTGTTAGTCGATAACATCTTAAAACATGCAGCAAACTCAGGAATGCCCCTTTAAAGGCTCTAACACTAACTCTAACACTAACCCTAGCTATTGAAATGGGTGGGTTGGGGTGGGGATAACGGGTCAAACTCATGCCGATTTATAAATGAGACGTCTGATTTAAAAAGAATTCTGCTTTAAATCTTTGGAAATCTTCTTTTTTTTTTTTTTTAGGTACCACTTCCACTTCCAAGCCTTTGTCACAAACAAAATTTTAAACATGTCCTTCCCACAGGGAACACCTTTTTTCATACTATGAAATTTTAAACATGTCCTTCCCACAGGGAACGCCTTTTTTCATACTATGAAATTTTAAACATGTCCTTCCCACGGGGGACGCCTTTTTTCATACTATGAAATTTTAAACATGTCCTTCCCACGGGGAACGCCTTTTTTCATACTATGAAATTTTAAACATGTCCTTCCCACGGGGAACACCTTTTTTCATACTATGAAATTTTAAACATGTCCTTCCCACGGGGAACGCCTTTTTTCATACTATGAAATTTACTACAAGTTTTGAGACCATTGTATTTTAAATTGTTATTTCCAAAACACTTTTACTTTTCATTTTTACATCAAAACACACTGAAAACATTTACAAAAAACATTTAGGCAGGAATATAGGATGGACTATACATGTATGCATCAATATTCAATTTGTAGTAAAACAGCGTCTTTAACAAAATATTTTATACGGAATCATGCCATAAGTGGTAAAACTATTTAACAAACGTTTTGTTCTGATGTTTGTTTATACCGACTTGCGGCCCACTACCTCTAGTCCTGTACCCCTATTTACCCAGGTTTGTAATCTTTATTGCACATGTAATTATGTACAGTCATTTACATGTCCATATCAATTAATTTAATTTGTGGATAAGTTTACAAGAACTGTGTTTACTATCGATCTCATATAACAAAGGCAAAACAATGCTTTTTTGCAGCTATTCATACAGTTGGTCACATGATCTCCTTTCATGTGACCAGCTAATGATAGGCAGCCATCTCTGTAGTACTCGGTCGTAGACACAAAGTCTGCATCAATTAACCGAATGGCGTAAGGAGATTTCTGTTTATTGCCATTTAAAAAATTCTGATGAGGCTCACAGAGAAAGAAAGAAGGTCTATTAATGATCTTTAAACCGACTCCTTTATGTTTGAAAGCGATGAATCTTGAAAAGTCAGCAACATTGAACATTATTTGTAACAAATTATTTTTGTTTGCGATTTATTTATTCAGTTCTCTTGCGTTTATAAAACAGTACACAACAAATGAAGAATAACAATATTATATTATGCTGTTCCCAATGTATTCGTAATAAATATAATTTTATGGAAATGACCAAGTCCACTGGCCGATTGCAAAATGTGGTCATGTGATCTTTAAACAAAATGGAAGCAAAATGTACCGATACTTCCTTTGGGAAAAAAAAAGCCTAAATCATTTTTTTTTTTTTTTTTTTTTAAAGAAGGTGACTTAGAACTTCGCCACGGATGAAAAGTTCCCCACATTGCCCCCTTGCGTGATCCCTGTAAATATGGTTTAAATTGGTTAATACATATCAAAAAACAAAATGGACTTATAAAATATATTTTATATACAAAATAAAATTAGTTTACTCCATAGCTTCTTTTTACATTATACGGTTGCCATGGTATGAAAAAAGTGAATTATTATCAAAGCAATTATCAATATTTAAAAGAAATAAGTATATGTATGCTTGGAAAGGCAATGGTATATTTTTTATTCCGATAATGATATTTGAACTTTTTATGAAAAAAATTTAAAATTAGTTTTTGGTTCCAGTTTAACTGGATAAAAATGTTTTTGCGCAAAAAGCTAAAATCAGGGATTGTGGCAACCATTTTTATTTGCTGCGAGTGACCTTCCGGCTGTTTTCTAATGTTCGAAGCGATCGTGGCAGGCAATTGATATGCAGTCGCAACAGAAAACAACAACAACAAACAAACATTAAAAAACAACAACTAATAACAAATTTCACAAAAACAAACAACAAACAAAAAAACTTTTGCAAACGCTTGTGTTCAGAACCGCACGTCATACTTCGGCTATTTCCGTTAACATTCGCACGGACAGGAACTCGTGTTTTAGAACTTTCAGTGTCGTCGGATTATAAATGGACAGTGGCTGAACTAGTGGGCCCAGCGAGCGCATGTTCAGCACTGCTGGGGATGTGGTAACAGCACAGGGAGCCGCACTTTCCTGTGAAAATGTGCACATGTTAGTGTTACTTAAAAATAACGACTTTCTGGACTAGACAACAGACACACCCATGATCACAGGCGTCAGAAATGTGGGGAGGGGGGCAGGGGGGCACTGCTCCCCCAACTCTGAAACTGGGGGGCCCACAATATGAACTTGTTTTTAATAAGTGGTCCACCAACCCCACCCCACCCCAGTTGCTGCCATCTTCCAACACCTGTGATTAATAGGTTTTGACTTTAAAAAACAAATAAATACTGTTCTTCCTTTCTGCAAAACATTTTCACTTTTGTATTCATGGACGTGAATACACATTCGTATTCGTCAACTCATATTCGTGATACTGGATAAGACGTATTTCACCCAGTTATAAGCTGCTGTCATTAGATGGGATTTTTAAGATCATGCTGGTGTACCAGAAATCAAGATTAAGAAAGAAAGAAATGTTTTATTTAACGACGCACTCAACACATTTTATTTACGGTTATATGGCGTCAGACATATGGTTAAGGACCACACAGATTTTGAGAGGAAACCCGCTGTCGCCACTACATGGGCTACTCTTCCGATTAGCAGCAAGGGATCTTTTATTTGCGCTTCCCACAGGCAGGATAGCACAAACCATGGCCTTTGTTGAACCAGTTATGGATCACTGGTCGGTGCAAGTGGTTTACACCTACCCATTGAGCCTTGCGGAGCACTCACCCAGGGTTTAGAGTCGGTATCTGGATTAAAAATCCCATGCCTCGACTGGGATCCGAACCCAGTACCTACCAGCCTGTAGACTGATGGCCTACCACGACGCCGGTCTCAAGATTAAGAGTCCCACTGTGTATTCTTTACACATGTCGAGAAAATTAAATAATTAAAAAATATTAGATGTGTATAATGCAAATGTATGTAATAATGAATTTTACACAATGTGCTGCACAAATATCTGATAAGATATTAATTATTTCTTTAAAACAATATGATACACTGAACAACAAAAGAAAAGCAAATCTTTTAGATATTTTAATTTCATGGTAAACAGACTGCTTAAATTTTTACAAGACCAGGGCTTCTAGATTATGGTAGCCCCACTCTCATGGCTAGTGATGTTCAATGTTGGGCTAGTAAATCACTACTATTGCCATGCCTGACAGGGCTTCTAGATTATGGTAGCCCCACTCTCATGGCTAGTGATATTCAATGTTGGGCTAGTAAATCACTACTATTGCCATGCCTGACAGGGCTTCTAGATTATGGTAGCCCCACTCTCATGGCTAGTGATGTTCAATGTTGGGCTAGTAAATCACTACTATTGCCATGCCTGACAGGGCTTCTAGATTATGGTAGCCCCACTCTCATGGCTAGTGATGTTCAATGTTGGGCTAGTAAATCACTACTATTGCCATGCCTGACAGGGCTTCTAGATTATGGTAGCCCCACTCTCATGGCTAGTGATGTTCAATGTTGGGCTAGTAAATCACTACTATTGCCATGCCTGACAGGGCTTCTAGATTATGGTAGCCCCACTCTCATGGCTAGTGATGTTCAATGTTGGGCTAGTAAATCACTACTATTGCCATGCCCGACAGACAGTGAAATGGTTTTGGTTAAATGTTGCAGTTAAGTTAATTTTGTAAATATGAATATCCTGCTCCCACCCCAACCCCCCCCCCCCTCCCCAATATTAGTGTTTTTAAGCTCTAGCTCCCTCTTTAGGTGACATACTGTAAACCGTATTAATATTGCGAAGTGTTTTTTTCATGAATGTATACCGTAGCGCATGTTCGCGACGTGTAAATTTCGCGAACGACCGTTGACAGCTAAAACAAAAGTGGATAAAGACAGCTCACTGTAATTGTTATAAAGTTACTGTCTGTAAATCAATATTCTGTTATCCTACATCAAGCAATTGTGCCTGGTACAGAGTCTATAGAGGGGATTTGGCCCGACCCACCTCACCTGTATTAGAATCACAACTCTCAGCTTCAGTTGTTAACTGTTAACACCCTTTGGTAGATAAAACAATAACCGATTAATCGCCATCAATTGAAGTTACATAAAACAATTAACGATTAGTCGCCATCAAGGAGAGCTCGTGTATAGGCTGTGCCTGTTGAGTGAATCTTTTTATAATAAATTGAATTATGACTGTATTTTGTTTGTTTTTTCCTTTATGGTTTACTAGAAAATCGAGACAACACTTTAAGCACACTTCAAACTGGAAAATAGTGCGTGCGTATTAATTTCGCGACATAAGGTTGGACGCGAACGACGCGAAATTTATACGCACGCATTTGTTTCACGGTTTACAGTATGTGAATATTACTAATATTTAGTAAAATTTATTAACTTAATGTAAAGTAGGACTAGTGAATTTCTAATCATGACTAGTACATTTTTTAAATCACTGATCCCATGGCTAGTGGATTTTATAAAAATTCTAGAAGCCCTGCAAGACATTGATAATTTTAACAGAGACACTAAAGCTAAGGGATGTGGAAATAATTTAAAATAAATTAAATACAAAAATAAAAATAAAAGTTTCTTTTGTTGGTCAGTGTAATTATATTCTTCACTCACTTGACTGATGGTGTCGACCTTGCAGCCGTAAGCACACATGATTTGTACGATCGACGTCAGACCTTCTCTGGAAGCAGTGTGTAGTGGGGTTTCACCAGTTTCCTGACAGATGGTAAATCATTATTATTACTTTCTTGACATATTTAATATTACATACTTTCTTATATAGGTCATGCAATATGTTCAAAATAACAACATAGTTCAAGATATTCAGGGAAATATAACCAGTATGACCCACGTATGTCATAATGCTTTCACATGCACAACGAATGGTGTCATTCTGTGAAGCAACGTCATAACTTAATGCAGCTTTCTCAGTGTAAATGCTTATACACATGACGTCGTTTCATCATCTCTTTTTAGTTACGTTTGAAACGTCTTGACATGGTGCCGGCTTGTTATTCGTGAAAATAATATTTTCGATAATGTGGATAATAAAGAAATTACTACACTCATGTGTGAATTGGACTTATTTTACTTTGAAATGGTAAAATACCCTCTAAAAATAGACTAAAACTCCATAACTGTTATTACTCAGACGCACGTGCGTTTTTTAAAATATGAGAAATACATTTTGTGACATTAAAAACACCAGGATGACCAAAAACACTTCAAATGTACAGATATGAATTATCTGAACAATAAAATCTAAGTATAGTATGATTTCAGTTATCAAAAATGGCTCTAATAGTAAAATATATGCCTTAGTGTTTAAAAACTAGGGTATGTCTCTTTAACATAATAATGTACATGCCTAGCCACTTATCTAAAGCTGTCACCACTAGGCATTACCAGGCTGAGAATTTAGCAGGATTCCGTGCTTACACAGATCACAAATTTTAGGTCAGAACCGTAAGATTATGAGACAGATTCACAAAATATCTACATTAAATCATGTTTATGAATCTGACGGAATCTCAAATTCAATGCCTGATTACCTACCTTTTCGATGATGTCCATCTCACACCCCGCGTTCAGCAACATCAGAGCTATAGGTGTGTGATGGCGGTGACATGCCATGTTCAGAGCTGTGCTGCCCCTCTGTTATGAAACACAAAACATGTTCATCACATCAGAACTAAGGCAAGCTTACACAATAAGATAATTTACAACACATCATCGCAAAACGATAATAGCAAGACAAAAATGTAAACACTTTTTAAAAGGTAACAAATGATTCATAAATGGTTACATTTGAAAAATATATTTTAATAATGGAATATTTTTGTAGACAAAACGCAGCTTCAATTTAAAAAAAAAAAAAAAATCATTTTTATTACCAAAACAACCATTAAAATTGAAAGTCTAGACTCAAACTTTAGCGAAGACTCTAGATTAATTACATGCCATTTGTATGGGCAAGACTACATGAATGCTAAAGCCTGTAACAGTACCTGATAAAGCTATGTACAAAATTTGAAATCGATATCTTGAGGCACTGTTGAAAAATGTCAGGGAAAAGTATGTGGAACAGATGGATGGACAGACAGACAGACGACCAAAGTTGAAACCTATAGTCCCCTCTGGTTGGACCAGTAGGGGACTAATAACATGGCATTTAGAAGAAGTTTGTTTTGTTTAACAACAACACTAGAGCACACATTGATTAATTAATCATCAGCTATTGGATGTCAAAACATTTGGTAATTCTGATTCGTAGTCATCAGAGGAAATCTGCTACATTTTTCCTAATGAAACAAGGGATCTTTTTATATGCACTTTTCCACAGACAGGAAAGCACATACCATAACCTTTGTCCAGTTGTGGTGCACTGGTTGGAACGAGAATAAACCCAATTAGCTGAATGGATCCACCGAGGTGGTTTGATCCTGCGAGTCAAGCACCTCAAGCAACCACTCAACCGACAGCTAAATCCTGCCCCTGCGTTTAAGTCTGGTGTCTTTATTAAATCTCACTGACTTTACTAAGTCTCACTGACTTTACTAAGTCTCACTGACTTTACTAAGTCTCACTGAGGATGTTTACAGTTTTCTACACCTGGCCCCAGTTTGTGTTTAGTGATGACAACAAACCTTGTCCATGTGGTTGAGAGGGGCCCCATACTCCAGGAGAATCTTCACACACGGCAGGTTTCCCCTCACGCTGGCACAGTGTAGGGCCGTCTCACCTTCCTGTTGTTAAACACCAAGCAAATACATCACACACTGACACTTTCACTGTACTGGTATTAGTATTTCTAATGACAATAACAATACGTGGGTGGACAATGGAACAGCTGGCCAGAGTGAAATGGCTCTGTCCACACCCATCCAAAGTAGGGCATATATTCTAGTACAACTACAAAATGTATAGGCCTACATTGTTTCTAAGAGAATAGTTACCTTCATTGTATAGCATCCATTATTTTCAACAAAATAATCACAGAAAATAAAAAAGTAGGATGATTTGATTAAACACTACTGTTAGTGTACATACTATACAACATTTTGTATTTAATGAGTTACCTTTCTTTAATATTACCCACTATTTTAAGTAAATTAATCATAATTATTTTTAAAAATTAAAAAAATTAAAAAAAACTGAAAAAGATATATCTTCTGACTACCTGATTGTTCTTAGTTGAATACTATTTACCATTAAGGTCAACTTTAAAATTAACATTATTTGTTGATTTAAACTTACTCATTTAAAAAAAAAAAAAAAAAAATTAAGTCTATTAAGCCATTGCTAAAATATCCAGTATTCAGTACAACAGAATGACACTGATCATAATAAAGACTGAATATCATGACATATTCCAACATATTTATCCAGTCTTTAAACTTTAAATCAACACAATACTGCCAGAGTGAAGCAAAGTAAAATTGAGTTTTCTAAAACAGAAATCATTTAAATCATGCAATTTCTATTTCAGCCAAAAACCAAATATTTCAAAGCAACATGTAGTTCATATTTAAAATAAAGTACCTTGTTTTGTGTATCGGTGTTTTAAACCAGCATACCCTTAGTACTTTGGAAAATAATACTTTGTTTATGAAGTGCTTAGTATTTAAATGAAGAACATGTAATTTGAAATAAATACTTAGTATTCAAAATGACATACATGGCATTTGAAATAAATACACAGTATTTAAAATGAAGTACATTGTACCTGAAATAAACAACTGGTATTTAAAATGAAGTACATGTAATTTGAAATAAATACACAGTATTTAAAATGAAGTACATGTAATTTAAAATAAATACACAGTATTTAAAATGAAGTACATGTAATTTGAAATAAATACTTAGTATTTAAAATGAAGTACATGTTATTTCACATTAATACACAGTATTTAAAATGAAGCACTTGGTATTTAAAATCAGTACTTTGTATCTAAAATGAAGTACCTTGTTTTGTATATCAAGGAGGGCACCTGCAGAACAAAGAGTTCGGACAATGTGAGCAAAACCATGCCAAGCTGCACTGTGTAGAGATGTCTCACCAAGCTACAGAAAAGACATTTTGTTAAATATTTAGTCACAACACAAATCAAACGCCGGCAAAAACAACAGGCATGCAGTACGAACCGATGTCTGAAGAATCTACTTGGTAGTATGTAAAACCACATGTATTATTTATGAAAATCAATACATGGTGCTTTAAGTCTACTGTCTGTGATGGAAGTGAAATCAGTGACATGTTAAAGCAGCAGTCTCCAGTAGATTTTTATTGTTTAACCATTTTTAATAGATTATCCATGGGAATTTTCTTCATCTGACATGCCATTCTCTGACACTCTTTGGCTGCAATCAGTAATATAGGTTAATATAAAAATGTAGTATTTGTCATTTTAACACTATAAATTGTGAAACTATTTTATGTTTAGTGTTCTTTAGCTGCAATCAGTAATACAGGTTAATATCAGGGGTGGGAATTGGTGAACTGTAAAAAAAGAGGAAATCTAGAGGGGTTCCGGAAATTCTAGAAATCCTAAGTTAAAATCTGTGCCATCTGACACATTTTGGAGGAAAGGACGATTAAAATGCGAGGAAATGCAATGTTCCATGAGAGGAAAATAGCTGATCCCAGGAGAATTCCCACCCCTGTAATATAAAAATGTAGTATTTGTCCTTTCAACAGCACCATTAAGTGTGAAGTTTTTTCATGTTTATAGTGTTTGTTGGCTGCAATCGCAGGGCTCGAAATAGCGGCCTGAGAATAGCAAAAAGCAGTCAATTTTTAGACTGAGCAGGTGAAATAAAAATGTACCTACTAAAATTACCCCAAAATCGCAATTATTCTTCAAGAGACAAATATGTGTATGGTGATTGCATCTTCTATTAAGCTGAGGCTAAGCTCGTGATTCGGTTAAGTTTTAATTTTATCAGGGCTAGCTCTGCCAATCGTCAAGTTTGCCAATTGCGAATTTTAAAAACAATTGGCAAAAAAACAAAAAACAAGTTCTCACCTGGCGAAATTTATTTTAATTTGGCAAATACATTTCTTGTAGCAATTATTTTATTAGAAAATACTTTTGCAATTTTTAAACTTTAAATAGATGATTTGGCGAAATTTTCTGCTCACCCAGAGCTAGCCCTGTTTATGATGTTCTAACATACATCTCAGAGGTTCTAATTCTCCACACACTGTCCCAAACCCGTACAGGAGATATTTTTTCTTAGTTGGTCATAATATCTTTTGGCCTGCTATTTAAAAAAATAAAATAACAGCAGGCTATATTTTACTTCCTATTTCGAGTCCTGTATTAGTAATATAGTTTAATATAAAAATGTAGTATTTGTCATTTCAACAGCACTATATAGTAGAAAACTTTTTTGTGTTTAGTGGTACAATGTATCCAAAAAATACCCCAAAATGGTGACACCTTGTATCAAGGCAGTTAACAACATTAAAATAAGTGTATTAAATGTGTAGTTGTATTAGTAAAACAATGCCATAGGATGCTGGTTGCAACTTATAAACATTTCGTACTCAAACCACTTTGTTTTATTTCAACATATTTTTCAATGGTTCATCAGCAAAAAGTTACATCTCAAGGTGTCGTATTTATAAAACTTTTATGTCTCCAATAGTGTCTTAAGACTTTATCGTCATGGCAACGCATATCAATTGAGATTTGAGTCTAGACTCTATAAAAGGTTAATAAGCATGGACCCTGAATAAAATTAACCTGAATGAAAAACACGGAAAATAGTGACAGGTTTGATTTTACATATAAATCATGATGCAAGATGATAAACATGTTAAGTCACGTCACTTATGTTATATGCATGGATAACATGTTAAACATGTTTTGGGTGGGACAAGAAAAATAAAATGAACATGTAACACACTAGTATATTTAGCAAATGTCAAATTTAACAATGTCAGTGTATTTTTTCAAATTCTGTGTTTGTATAGTAAATTTATAACTCTTGACTTAATGACTATGGGAAATTTTATTTTGGGAAATTTAGCATCATTCCCTATGACCTTTCTTTGTTCCAAATGCAAAATAAACTATTACCATGTAAGTGTGGAATTTTTAAAAATTTAAAACATTTTTAATGCATGAATCAAACATGATTCACCTGTGAAATAGTATTCTGATTTTTTATTTATTCCTTCTTTTTTGTAAAAAAATTTTAGTATTCTGATATTAAAAAATATTTGTAAAATTTACTGCCATTATACATGTATGATTATTAATCTTTTTGGCAACAACTCAGTATTTGAACTGCGTCTTTAATTATTTTAATAATTCATAAAAATTAAAAGGTTACGGTACACGTACATTCCTCACACTTCAAAATAATTCAAACACAACAAGAATTAGCAAAACTGTAAATAAAACTTTGTAGAAAATTTAATCATGCAAAGTTAATCATTAATACAAAAAGGTCAGCCATCCATGCAGTTATCAAAGAGTTGATTTTTATTCTGGAGAAGCCAAAGGAAGGTTGTATATATTTTATTACGATCACAAATACAGGTACAATAGGAAAGACATGCATACATATAAGACATATAACATCAGTTACTGTCAACAAATAAAACATTATTACCAGTTCAATTCGACATACATGTAGCCAAGATAACAATTTAATTAAAGTTAACTTACCATTGTCATTATTTCTCTGTCACAATTTTCGTTAGCAGTGGGGTGGTTGAAAGAGCTTTTCCTAATTATTTTAAAAACTCACACATTTTTTACTGCTATAGTTACAAAAACGGGGATGGTGGGGAGAAGGATATTATGACAAAAACTTTGTTTCGGGGATTGGGGGTTGGGGGGTTAATGAGTCAGTTCAGTTTTCAGAAGAAAGGTTGGTCTGATCTATTACAAATTAATTTCCGAAATATTACTGAAAAACTAGAAAGCTGATTTTGGGAAATATTTCAAAACATTTTATATAACTGGCAATCTTCTGTTCAACCTTGAAAAACAGAAGTAGGCCATGTTAAAATAATAGTTTCAAACATGACAAATTCTAATGACCACATTTCATGAATGACTGCGAAACCTGGCAGTACTTTGACCAGTAGAACTAGATTTGTGAGCTGCCTGGAAATATACTTGTACATTTGTTTCTTTAACAAAATATAAAAAAATAGTTAATTCTTTTTAATATTCATATTGGGACTTTTTGACTTTCAAATTAACACTAAAAATAAGAATAGCGTTTGAGGAATGGTGTTGAATACCAAACACCAGTGTTAACACTGTGTGTACTTACTGTGTCCTGAAGGTTAATGGCCACTTGGCAGGAACAGAGGTAGTCCACAATGTGAGCATGGCCATACCGTGAAGCCACGTGCAGTGCAGTTTCCCCAGACTGAAACAAAACACACACACACAAAGTTAACTTGTATTGTTGGTATAGCATTAGGATAGGTCAATAATGGATGGATGGATGGATGAATGGATGGATGAATGGATAGGATGGATAGGATGGATGGATGGATGGATGGATGGATGGATGGATGGTGGATGGATGGGTGGATGGTGAATGGATGGGTAGATGGGTGGATGGATGGATGGATGGATGGATGGATGGATGGATGGATGGATGGATGGATGGATGGATGGATGGATAGATGGATGGGTGGATGGATGGGTGGATAGATTGATTGGAAGGATGGATGGATGGATGGATGGATGGATGGATGGAATGATGGATGGATGGATGGATTGGTGCATGGATGGATGGATGGATGGATGGAGACACACTGACAGAAAAATGCTATGACATCATTTTATAGAATTTTCACCAAAATGCTAACAAAAAATGTTATTTCTTATTCTACTTTTGATGCACATAAAACACCAAGCAATGACAGCCTTTTAAAAAGCTATGTGACATTATATATTGACATTATATATGTAGGTACTAAAGAGGAAACCTCAAATAACACAACTGGTAATGTTTGTCAGTGACAGAAAAATCAACACATTCTAGGAAAAAGACCTATACACAAAGCTGGAAACATTTACAATCTAAAGGGTACGTGCAGTTTTAAAAATGCAACTTCAGTTTAGTGATGTCTTCAAACACTGCACACTTTTGAACTCCGAGCTACTAAAAGATGCTTAAAAGAGCAAGTTTTTAAGTTAGGAGCAAAACATGTTTATATTACGCTAATGAGCGGCAATTGCCATTCGACCTGAGCAGCATAAAGCCGATATCTTAAGACATTAAAGGGACATTCCCATGAGTGCTACATTGTAAGATGTTTCCGACTAATAAAATATTTCTACGATTAAACTTACATATTGAATATATTTTTTTGTTTAGAATATCAGTGTCTGTATATTCAATGTGTTTCTGTTCGTCTTAATATTTGTAAGAAGCCCAAACTGGATTTTGTCTTTAAATAATTTCATACGTACGAAAAAATCTTTCTTAGGAAATAAAATGAAATTTAACCTAGTACAAATATTAGAACGATTAGAAATATGTTTAATATACAGCTACTAATATTTTATGCAGAAAAATATATTTGATATGTAATTATAGTCGTCAAGAAGTCTCTGTTAGTCGATAACATCTTAAAAATTGCAGTAAACTCAGGAATATTCCTTTAACCATTATTTTACTTACAAAAATCATTTTCACTCCAGCTTTTGTACCTAAATCGAGTATATGTACTTATGCAGTATGATGTCATTCATATTGACACATTCAAAAAGTATTTCTAAACTCTAATTCATAAATAAAATATACAAGATATGTATCATTATTATGACACAAAATGTTATTTGAAAATACTGTACTAAAACTAATTATTTAAAGAGTACGCTATTGAAATTCCAGTGTGAAATACTGGAGTCGAGCCGGGCTTATTTCAGGAAGGAAGGAAGAAAGGAAATGTTTTATTTTATTTATAAAAAAAGTAATGCTTTATTTAACGACGCACTCAACACATTTTATTTACGGTTATATGGCGTCAGACATATGGTTAAGAACCACACAGATACTGAGAGGGGAAACCCGCTGTCACCACTTCATAGGCTACTCTTTTCAATTAGCAGCAAGGGATCTTTTATATGCACCATCCCACACAGGGTAGTACATACCATGGCCTTTGATATGCCAGTCATGGTGCACTGGGTGGAACGAGAAATAGCCCAATGTGCCCACCGACGGGGATCGATCCCAGACCGACCGCCCATCAAGTGAGTGCTTTACCACTGGGCTATGTCACTTATGTCAGTGACTGAAAATACAGAAATGTATTTAGTCATTCTGTCTTGCCAATATATGTAGTGATTGCAGGATAAAGTGTAGTGGTCTTGCACCTTCCCTATGAGCTATGTATGTACTCGCTTACAACTGAATCCGATCTAGCTCAGTAAGTAGAAAAAAAAAAGTTAGAGCACATTGATTTATTAATTATCCACTACTGGATGTCAAACATTTAGTAATTCTGACATATAGTCTTAGACTTAAAAGTTTAAAGTTTGTTTTGTTTAACAACACCACTAGAGCACATTGATTTATTAATTATCCGGTATTGGATGTCAAAACTTTGGTAATTTTGACATAGTCTTAGAGAGGAAACCCCCTACATTTTTCCATTAGTAGCAAGGGATCTGTTAAATGCACCATCCCACAGACAGGACAGCACATACCATGACTGGAACAAGAAATAGCCCAATGAGCCCATAGAGTGCTCGAATGAGGTGTTTGGGTCATAGGACTGAAACCTCCTCGACAAACCAACTGTTTTTTTCCCATCCCAGCTAGATCTCCATGACTGGTATGTACTGTCCTGTCTGTGGGAAAGTGCATGTAAAATATCCTTTGCTGCTAATGGAAAAATGTAGTGGGTTTCCTCTGAAGACTATGGTATGTGTCAGAATTATCAAATTATCAAATAGCCGATGATTAATTAATTTATGTGCTCTAGTGGTGTCATTAAACAAAACAAATTTCACTTTCACTGTGAGTCGAGTTCAATATTTGGAAACATTGGTATCTGCTAGTGTTAAACCCATGTAATGGCTGAACTATTAACACCATCTTTTAACTTGATGCTATCTATAAAGTCCAAGCAACTTTAAGTTTCCACAATCTTTTCAATCATAAGTATCAGCAATAAACAGGGAGTTCTGGACAGGGCTAACAGAAGACCCTTATAGATACATGTATATATGAAATGGCCCACCTACATAATATTACACAGGTGCCAGTCTTACAATGTAGATTTGGTGATACCATCCAGCCCAGTTCTGTATTTCTGAGTGTTCTGAATGGTGTTGATAGTCCAGCTATGAAAGCATGTACCTGTACCTGTATACCGGTATGTTCTCATGCCTCTGGCCGTGCCTGCCAAGTGAGAAGTGCCTGCCAAGTGAGAAGTCGGAATGTATGTTTCTGGCTGTGATTGATAGATTGTTAAGTTGTATGTCAAGTCATGTGTTATCGCAGCCGTAGTGAGTAGAAACACATCATGCTTTGATGGGCTCTGTAAGTATGATGACACTGCACCAACGAGGCCAAGTATGTGTACAATGTGGTTAAAGTTAAAGTTTGTTTTTGTTTAACGACATCACTAGAGCACACTGATTTCTTAATCACTGGCTATTGGATGTCAAACATTTGGTAATTATGACTCATCAGAGGAAACCTGCTACATTTTTTTCTAATGCAGAAAGGGATCTTTTATATGCACTTTCCCCACAGACAGGTAACACATACCACAGCCTTTGATATACCTGTCGTGGTGCACCGGTTGGAATGAGAAATAGGCCCACCGACGGGGATCGATCCCAAACCGACCGCACATCAAGCGAACGCTTTGCCACTGGGCTACATCCCGTCCCACAATGTGGTTAAAGTTAAAGTTTGTTTTGTTTATAATGACACCACTAGAGCACAATGATTTATTATTCAGTGGCTAGAAACTGGTTGATGGTTTAATACTGAAAGGAAAAATAGAATATGTCACTTATGTGATGTTGGTGATGAGTTCCATTATATCTTTTAATTGTACGTCTTTATCTACTGAAAGAAATGAATATATACCTAATTTCTATACAAACAGATCAAGTGTAATTTCTTTTTACCATTTATTCTCAACAACTAAAATGTCACTTTTGTGTAAACTATGTAGATGTTTACAAATTGTCTTGGGAGGGTCAGTCTTCTGGGTTAATAGTAATAAAATATAATGTATAGTACTACTACAAAAAAACCTTTGTAAATTATTTTTGTTTATATTTTCTCCATACTGCAGTCATAATGAAATAACATTTTTGTCCTGTCTTGCTACTGGATGTCATATTGTAATTTTTGACACAAAGTCTTAGAGGAATCCAGCTAAATTTTTACATTAATAGCAAAGGCTCTTTTATATTCACTATTCCTTCTGTTCATGTGGTTGATAAAATTGTTGTATTTCATCTTTTCAAGGCATTATATACAAACCTTTAACATGTTAGGCTATTTGTAAATGTGACAAAATATGTATAGATGAATAATTGTACGGTTAATCAAAACTCAAATTGTTTATTGAAGAAAGTAATGTGTCAGGTTTATTGTAAAAAAAAATTAATAATAAATAAATAAAATAAATAATAAATAAATAAAAAAAAAAAAATTTTTTTTTTTTTTTATGGGAGGTCAATGTAAACCATATACTTTTTAAAGGGACATACCCTAGGTTATAAATACTAAGGCATATTACTTTACTATTAGAACCATTTTTGATAACTGAAATCATACTTTACTTATATTTTATTGTTTAGATTATCGATTTCCGTACATTCGAAGTGTTTTTGGTCATCCTGGTGTTTTCAGTATTACAAAATGCATTTCTCATATTTAAAAAAAAACCGCACGTGTGTCTGAGAGGTAACAGTTATGGAGTAGAATTTTAGTCCTATTTTTAGAGGGCATTTAACCATTTCAAAGTCACAGACTCATGTTTCAAGTTTATCCAAATGTGTCACAGGTTTGTAGATTAACTAAACTTAGTGTTAATTTTCACGGGTTGAAACTAGGGTCTGTCACTTTAAAATGTGTGATGCTCAAATTCAGCATTGGTGTTTTTATATGCACTTTTTGGGATACAGAAACCCGATTTTAAATGCAATGAAACCAATATACAAATTATGACAATGCTTTAAATTTACTCTTTAAGTTATTTATTATTTCACTGTCATAATTCTACAATGTACTTTTTATTTAAAACATTTGTGTTATTTGAAAACTACAGCTACTGATATATTTGTAATATATTTTGTGTTTGTTATCTTTCGTATGACCATGAAATTTCACCAATCCACATTGAATGTTGCCTATCGGCAAGAATGTGCCAAAATGAATTTTAAGTATAATTTCAACTGCTTCATAAAGTTCATCACGGTTGTTCTTGACAGAATTTACTGCATCATAAAGTTGAGAATTTCAAAATGACATGGTGTGGAATAGCTGCCTGTTAGTTAAGGTGAAGAGTTGAAATAACTTTACCTTATTCTTGAGGTCAAGGGGGACTCCGGCCTCTTCCAGGTACTTGATGACGTCCAGCTGACCTTGACGGGCAGCCCAGTACACTGCACTGTCACCTTGCTGGAAACAGGAACAAAAGGAATTTGAACAGTACAGTTTTAACAGTTAAAGACAGCCCAGTACACTGTCACCTTGCTGGAAATAGGAACAAGAAATGGTTGTATGTAACAACACTTCAGTACAGTTTTATCAGTTATATGCAGCCCAGTACACTGTCACCTTGCTGGAAATAGGAACAAGAAATGGCTGTATGTAACAACACTTCAGTACAGTTTTATCAGTTATATGCAGCCCAGTACACTGTCACCTTGCTGGAAATAGGAACAAGAAATGGCTGTATGTAACAACACTTCAGTACAGTTTTATCAGTTATATGCAGCCCAGTACACTGTCACCTTGCTGGAAATAGGAACAAGAAATGGTTGTATGTAACAACACTTCAGTACAGTTTTATCAGTTATATGCAGCCCAGTACACTGTCACCTTGCTGGAAATAGGAACAAGAAATGGCTGTATGTAACAACACTTCAGTACAGTTTTATCAGTTATATGCAGCCCAGTACATTGCACTGTCACCTTGCTGGAAATAGGAACAAGAAATGGTTGTATGTAACAACACTTCAGTACAGTTTTATCAGTTATATGCAGCCCAGTACACTGTCACCTTGCTGGAAATAGGAACAAGAAATGGTTGTATGTAACAACACTTCAGTACAGTTTTATCAGTTATATGCAGCCCAGTACATTGCACTGTCACCTTGCTGGAAATAGGAACAAGAAATGGTTGTATGTAACAACACTTCAGTACAGTTTTATCAGTTATATGCAGCCCAGTACACTGTCACCTTGCTGGAAATAGGAACAAGAAATGGTTGTATGTAACAACACTTCAGTACAGTTTTATCAGTTATATGCAGCCCAGTACATTGCACTGTCACCTTGCTGGAAATAGGAACAAGAAATGGTTGTATGTAACAACACTTCAGTACAGTTTTATCAGTTATATGCAGCCCAGTACACTGTCACCTTGCTGGAAATAGGAACAAGAAATGGCTGTATGTAACAACACTTCAGTACAGTTTTATCAGTTATATGCAGCCCAGTACACTGCACTGTCACCTTGCTGGTAATAGGAACAAGAAATGGTTGTATGTAACAACACTTCAGTACAGTTTTATCAGTTATAGGCAGCCCAGTACATTGCACTGTCACCTTGCTGGAAATAGGAACAAGAAATGGTTGTATGTAACAACACTTCAGTACAGTTTTATCAGTTATAGGCAGCCCAGTACACTGCACTGTCACCTTGCTGGAGATTGGAACAGAAATTAAATGTTTAAAATAACTGAATAAGTAAAACGATTTTTAGTGAAAACAAGACTCCCCAAAACAATGCTATACAAGACATAAACTGAATTTTTAAAAAATGTTTTGCTTGAGATTAAAAAAATATATATATATAGCTGGCAAATACATATTGAGACTGGTGAAATTTTTTTGAAGATTGGTAATTTTATGGGAAAAAAAAAGGAAGCAAGTTGAAAATATTAACAAGAAATATTTGTTACTCAACACTTCAGCACAGTTTTAACAGTGTTAGGCAGTACACTGCACTGTCAAGCTGCTGAAGAAATATGAACCAAAATATAAATAGATACTAACTAGTTAATGAGGAAGTATACCCACTTTATCCTGTGGGTGTAAGAATGGGAAATTCTTACCTATATCCTTCGTTATTAACTAGTTGTTATTTTTATCCTGTAGTCCATAAAAATTAAGTGGGACAGCTTTTATTATAGCTACATTGTACGATGACCTCGATGTCAAATGAGCGATTTTGTAATGCAGCTATGCATGTGACATCACATGTATGATGTCAGAAGTCATAACCTGCTAGTATACATATATGACTTTCTTTTAATCGATCATCATAATCAGGCAATAGAAACAGTGGTTGCAGGATAGACAGTGTTAACAAGACCTCAGCACAGTTTTGGGGAGATGGGTCCACTGATAACAATAGATCCTATGACCCACTGCACCTCACGCAAGCATTCTCACTGTGAGACCAACCAACACCGGATATTGATACTGTTGTATCAGAATATCATGCTACACATCTTGGTACCACGATTAAACTACAATAATAAAATTGTTTTACCATATAACTTGTTTTGTTTAACCACATTGCTTAATTAATCATCAGCTATTGGATGTCAAACATTTTGTAATTCTGATACATAGTTATCAGAGGAAACCCATTACATCTTTCGTAATGCAGCAAGGGATCTTTTACATATACAATTTTCCAGACAGGAAAGCACATACCACAGACCAGTTGTGGTGCACTAGTTGGAATGCAAAAAAACACCAATCAGTTGAATGGGTTCACCGAGGTGGTTCGATCCTGCAACGCAAGCACTTCAAGCAAGCACTCAACTGACTGTGAACTAAATCCCGCCATCCCCCTAAAAATTATAATCAATAATTAAGCAATTATAGACCTATATTTAAGACTTTTAGCAAACAAATATGTTAAACAGTTAATTTTGAGTAAACAATTTAAATGTCCATGAGACTGAGACTGTAAACAAATAGCGTTCTTACCTTATCTTTGACATTGACATCCACTCCTTTGGCCTGAAGGAATTTGATAACATCGACATGTCCCCCACTAGCTGCCATGTGTACAGCAGTTTCTCCATGCTACAAGAACAGACACATATTATCAACACAATGGTGGAAAAGATAAGTCTAACAAAAGTTCAAGAAATCAATTTGCAAAGCTTTGTAAATGTATGTAGTTAACAAGAATACCAGTGAGATACCTGAAATGCCCATCTAAAGTACATGTAGGTCATGGTGACCTAGTTATCGTAAGCAATACACTGCCATCCCAAATTGTATTTGCATGCAAAGTTTGATGATCCTATTTGAACCGATAATGAAGATATGGTCCGGACAAGAATTTCTTTTAATGTGCAGTAAAGCTTGAAAAGTAGGTCGCAGTGACCTATGAATTGATAAGAAAGATATGAAGAGTTTCATCGCAAAACATGATAAACGTCACTATACACACCGAATCCGAAAAACTTTTTATTCCGAACCACCATAAACACTACGCCAGTTTCTCTGCAATCTGAGATATATCCTCAGACAATCATATCGTGTTTTGTTGAAAACTGAATTTGAACTTGCGTTTGTCTACGTGTGAACAGTGTCTGAGTGGTGTTCGCACAATGGTTTTTAATATGGCGTTTATCATGTTTTGCGATGAAACTCTTCATATGCTCCAGAAACGATATATTTACAGATGGACAGATGGATAGATGGATGTATGGACCAATGGACATCATCATACTATAATATGACGACCTGGAAAAGACAGGCATATGAAAAACTTCTCTTTTTTTAATAAAAATATTAATTTCTTTTCCTTTTCTTTTTTTTGTCACACGCATTGTGTAGAACATCCATAGGTAACTGCATTTCATGTGCTTTGACAAATTTCGAAAAGCTTGCAGTTCTCTTAAAAATATATAAACATATATCCATTAATTTACAAGATTTTAGGGTACATAATTTCAGCCTCCGTACCCTCTGGCAAAAACGCTGACTGCTGTGTGACACCACCTTTAAGCATATTTTACTACAAGAAACAAAGAATGATTATTCCTGTCTTTCACAGAGATCTTTTGTCTAGACTATCAAGTTAAATTGTCCTAACTGACAAATTCCACTGTACCATGTTATAGGCAACAATGTCAAATCCTCAAGGGATATATAACAGCAACTTCGTTAATTCATTTCTGTATTGTTTTTTTCGCCATGCATTATACAAACTAACTGTACCATCACACACTTGCAATACATATATATATATAGGAATTACATTTCTTATTCAAGCATTAAAAATGTAGAATAAATCAATAATTGAGCTTTTATACCACCCACGATTTATAGTAGCTGCGTATTCGGTGAAAGAATGGTTCATATCTAGGATATTGTCTGATCGAGTTTGTACTAATGAACTGGGAATAAACTGTTAAAACCCTGAATGTTTGTTTCATTGATCGGTTGACGACATACATGGTTATCTTAGTTTAGCTTGTATATTATATAAAGGAAAGGAAAAAAGTTAAACATTTGTTTTAACGACACCACTACAAAGCACATTGATTTATTCTTCATTGGCTCATGGATGTCACTACTTGTTAAACATTTAATAATTCTGACATATAGTCTTACAGTTGTCCGTTAGCAGCATGGGATCTTTTATATGTGCTTTCCCACAGACAGGACAGCACATACCATGGTGTTTGATATACCAGTTGTGTGGTTACAAGCACCTCAGATGAGCACTCTACTGACTGGGCTAGATGACTCACAATATTCCTAAATTAAAATCCTGTCAAAAGATAACCTACGTGTATGTGTATAAAATGTATGTACACAGATCACAAAGAAAGTGTTGGACTGTTATAACAACTCTTACACTCAAGCAATGGATTATATACCACAGACTTTAATCATGAACAAGAATTGGTAATGTATTTCTACTCTCATGCTTAATTTCAGTTAAAAGTTTGTTTTGTTTAATGACACCACTATAGCACATTGATTTTTTAATTGTCAGCTATTGGATGTCAAACATTTAGGTAATTTTTCATTAGCAGCAAACAATCTTTTATATGCATTTTCCCACAGATAGGACAACACATACCGTAACCTTTGATATATCCGTTGTGGGGCACTATTTCCGTGTCAAAAAGAATCAAAGGTTTTTGTATAACATCTATAGTCCTTCCCACAGGGAGCGCCATTTTCTTACTATGGTATTTGTACTACAAGTTATTTATTTCTGAGCCAATAGTATTTTGTTTTGTTATGTCCAAAACACTTTGACTTTTCTTTTTACATCAAATAAAACTGAAATTATTTATAAAATGCATTATTCATGGAGGCTGGGACGGATTATAGATAATAATATCTATCTATAACTATAAATAAATTTGTGCAATTTTGATGAACTTTGCTGATAAAGGTACTAAACTGCTTATCTGTCCTGTCAAAAGTCCTACAAGGTTGGTTTAATATAACAAATATCTCAAATTGCTCCAGGTTAAAAACGATCCAAATGATAAACTAAATGTTCATCTGATAGTTGATAAAGTACAGACCTTCTTGGCGGTGTTTAAATCTATGTTGTTGGCCATCTCGGACAGATGTTAAATTGCTCTAGGTTAAAAACGATTCAAATCATAAACCAATGTTCATCTGACAGTTGATACGAGTACTGGACTTATTGGTGGTGTTCAGATCTATACAGGTGATACAAGTACAGGACTTATTGGCAGTGTTCAGATCTATACAGATGATACGAGTACAGACCTTATTGGCAGTGTTCAGATCTATACAGATGATACGAGTACAGACCATATTGGCAGTGTTCAGATCTATACAGATGATACGAGTACAGACCTTATTGGCAGTGTTCAGATCTATACAGATGATACGAGTACAGACCATATTGGCAGTGTTCAGATCTATACAGATGATACGAGTACAGACCTTATTGGCAGTGTTCAGATCTATACAGATGATACGAGTACAGACCATATTGGCAGTGTTCAGATCTATACAGATGATACGAGTACAGACCATATTGGCGGTGTTCAGATCTATACAGATGATACGAGTACAGACCATATTGGCGGTGTTCAGATCTATACAGATGATACGAGTACAGACCATATTGGCGGTGTTCAGATCTATACAGATGATACGAGTACAGACCTTATTGGCGGTGTTCAGATCTATACAGATGATACGAGTACAGACCATATTGGCGGTGTTCAGATCTATACAGATGATACGAGTACAGACCATATTGGCGGTGTTCAGATCTATACAGATGATACGAGTACAGACCTTATTGGTGGTGTTCAAATCTACACAGTTGATACGAGTACAGACCTTATTGGTGGTGTTTAAATCTACACAGTTGATACGAGTACAGACCTTATTGGTGGTGTTTAAATCTACACAGTTGATACGAGTACTGGACTTATTGGTGGTGTTCAGATCTATACAGGTGATACGAGTACAGACCTTATTGGCAGTGTTCAGATCTATACAGATGATACGAGTACAGACCATATTGGCAGTGTTCAGATCTATACAGATGATACGCGTACAGACCTTATTGGTGGTGTTTAAATCTACACAGTTGATACGAGTACAGACCTTATTGGTGGTGTTTAAATCTACACAGTTGATACGAGTACAGACCTTATTGGTGGTGTTTAAATCTACACAGTTGATACGAGTACTGGACTTATTGGTGGTGTTCAGATCTATACAGGTGATATGAGTACAGACCTTATTGGCAGTGTTCAGATCTATACAGATGATACGAGTACAGGACTTATTGGCAGTGTTCAGATCTATACAGCTGATACAAGTACAGACCTTATTGGTGGTGTTTAAATCTACACAGTTGATACGAGTACAGACCTTATTAGTGGTGTTCAGATCTATACAGTTGATACGAGTATGGACCTTATTGGCAATGTTCAGATCTATACAGCTGATACGAGTACAGACCTTATTAGTGGTGTTCAGATCTATACAGGTGATATGAGTACAGACCTTATTGGCAGTGTTCAGATCTATTCAGTTGATACGAGTATGGACCTTATTGGCAGTGTTTAGATCTATACAGTTAATACGAGTACAGACCTTATTGGCGGTGTTCAGATCTATACAGTTGATACGAGTACAGACCTTATTGGCAGTGTTTAGATCTATGCAGGTGATACGAGTACAGGACTTATTGGCAGTGTTCAGATCTATACAGTTGATAAGAGTATAGACCTTATTGGCAGTGTTCAAATCTATACAGTTGATAAGAGTATAGACCTTATTGGCAGTGTTCAAATCTATACAGTTGATACGAGTACAGACCTTATTGGCAGTGTTCAGATCTATGTTGTTGGCCATCTCAGACAGCTCCTTCAGCCCATCAACATTGCCCTCCTCGGATGCACAGAACAGTGCTGCCATCACAAAGTTGTCCGCCTTTTCCTGGAAAGAAAGAAAGAATAAACACTGTAAATGTTCAAAAAGTCCAGATTTAACTATTTATAGATTTTTAAAATCATTTATATTACAAAATTGTCAGTCTTTTTTCTGGAAAGAAAGAAAGAATAAATAAACACTGTAAATGTTTAAAAAGTCCAGATTAAACTGTTCACAGGTTTTTATTTCATTTGCATCACAAAAAATCATCTGCCTTATTGCTAAAAGAAAATGAAAAAGAGAAAAAACTAAATCAGTTAATGTTCAGAACGTTGAAATCAATCTATTTATAACTTATTAAAGCATTTCCGTCAAAAATCTGTCTGCCTTTTCCTGAAAGAGATCAAAACCAAACTACTGTATGCATACATAAATTTGAGCATCATTGTTCTACTTTAAAAAAAAATTAAAATTAAAAAATTAAAATTAAAAAATTAAAATTAAAAAATTAAAATTAAAATTAAAATGAAAAAGAAATAACACCATAGTGTGAAACTACATGTCTCGAGAGAAACATGTTATTTCAAAACCAAAATCACATAAAAGTTGTGTATCCTTGAAAGCTGTTGTTAAAATCCGAGAAGTCATATTTCTCTGTGTTGTATTGTGTACCACCTCTGCACCTTGGTGCATATCAGTGCAGGAGAGCACACATCATCCTGAATGAGGGCCAAATCACAGAGCAAATATTGGACTTCTTCAAACACTAAGACCAAGACAGCTGCATGCAGACACCAATAAAAACTTTATCTTTACGAAAGCCAAAAAGTATTTTAAACATCTTAAATATTGATCAGTCAAATATTTACAAGTCACTTTAGAAAGGGAAAAACAACACACTGCAAGGCATACTCTGCCAGATTTAGAGAGTGGAACTGAATGAGAAAACGTGATCAGTCTGGCCCCCAGAAACTCGAGACCAGATCTACATACATGTAGTATAAGATTATATACCCATGTGTCTTTGATGATGAGAAATGGAATACTTTACAAACTAACATGAAGTCTAAAACCTGGCTTGAATAATATTGAATGTAAAAACAGGATCAGATTATCAAATATGCAAGACTATATTTTTATGACCACATTTCATGTTTTTACCCATGTCTTGTTTGATTACAAAAACTGGTATACTTTTCAAGTATTTATATGTTACATGAAGTCTGGAACAGAATGTCAAAACTTATCAGGAGATTAAATAGGTAAGACCATATTATGCACACAGTCAATAATCATACTCATGTCTTGCATTAATTATTGCAAAAGTTGGTATGCTTCATAAATATATCTTTAACAAACCTGGTTAATCTGGTTAGACTAAAACAGAACTTAACAAGAGTACCGGTGAGGTGCATCATATGCCTATCAAAAGTAGGTCATAGTGACCTAATTATGGTATTCAACACACCACCATCGCAAGTTGTACTTGCATGCAAGGTTTAATGATCTTATATGAATTGATAAGATATATGCCCAAGACAAACATTTTCTTTAATGTGCAGTAATGTCTGAAAAGTAGGTCACAGTGATCTAGTTATTGTACACAACACACTGCCATCCCAAGTTATACTTGTATGCAAGGTTTAATGATCCTATATGAATTGGTAAGAAAGATATGCTCCAGAAATTAAAACTTTACAAATGGACGTACAGACAGATGGACCACAACATACCATAACAGGGAGTAATGGGAAGTCAGCGATTGTTCCCCTTAAATGGCGATGTCTGGTGATCAAATGGGACACTGAATACTAGTATATATGAAAACTGACCTAATAACCTGTACTGTGCCAGATTATTATAAAATTCGGCCCACCTAATGAACACTGGAATTCTCTACATGTGCACACATATACATGTATACATGTATAACAAACCTAAGTTTCCAAATTTAGAAACTAAAACTCAATTTAAAAATGTTATCAGATGGCCACCAAATACACTGAAACTCATTGACACAGTTCCACCCATATGTTTTATAAGAAAATGACACAAACCATAATAATTTACATGAATATCACAAACCTTAAGTTTCACCTGCCTCACTGTTCTTTTCCAAATTTACAAACAAACTGAATCGGGGAAATATCACAAAATGACCACCAAAATATGAAAGACCATATACAGATGGTCCACATTTCAACATGTGCGTCTTGTATGATGATGAAAATCAAGATATATTTTACATGTTTATATCACAAATCTGAAATTTGACTTGATTGACTGTACTTTCCAAGATTTACAAACTGAATCGGGGAAATATCACAAAATGGCCACCAAATATGACAGGTCATATACATATGGTCCACATTTCAACTTGTGTGTATTGTATGATGACGAAAATTGAGATATTTTACATGTTTATATCACAAACCTGACATTTGACTTGTTTGACTGTACATTCCAAGATTTACAAACTGAATCGGGGAAATATCACAAAATGGCCACCAAATATGACAGGTCATATACACATGGTCCACATTTCAACTTGTGTGTATTGTATGATGACGAAAATCAAGATATTTACATGTTTATATCACAAACCTGACATTGGACTTGTTTGACTGTACATTCCAAGATTTACAAACTGAATCTGGGAAATATCACAAAATGGCCACCAAATATGACAGGTCATATACATATGGTCCACATTTCAACTTGTGTGTATTGTATGATGACAAAAATCAAGATATTTTACATGTTTATATCACAAACCTGACATTTGACTTGCTTAACTGTACATTCCAAGATTTACAAACTAAAACGTATATTGGAAAACATAACCAAAAGGCCACCAAATGCACATAAGTGCGACATAAGTGTGATATAAGTCTTCTATCCATTTTGAACGATGTACGATGACGAAAACGGGAATACTTTACACAGCTGACATACCAGAAGACTGACCTAACTGGAAATCAAAAGGAAAGACATCTCCACCTTCGTCTTTGTAAACTCCTTTGTTCTCGGACCCTGTTATGTTGTGCTGAATTATATTATACGCCCAACGAAACATGTCTCCCTCTCTCTATCAGTTCATGGGTATGTGTATGTGTGTTTGTGTGTTTGTGTCTATGTGTGTGTTGTTCGAGAGGTTACATGAGCTTGCACTGATGTGACAAGTAGCTCCAACTAAGCAAACGTGATTGCTTTGAGTGAAAATAATCAGCAGTGTTGACACTGAACACCTACGCAGAGCCGAATCAATGTGTACCTGTTGCATTTCCATTATCCGTGTCTCAGTCGGAAAATGTTAATCTCATTTTCAGGCATATACTACAGGGACCGAGTTATGGTGGACTCTGTCTGCCATTAACTTCATGTTCAAACCGACATGTACAACTTATATCAGGCATGTAGAAACTGGGGGGGGGGGGGGGGGGGGGGGGGGGGGGGATCCTGCAATTAAGATTATGTCTACAGCAAAAAAAACATGCCACTGAAAACAAATTGAATATAGTCCAAGGCAAAAAGGTGCTGTGAAAGAAAAAAAACTTCACGGCATTGTCGATTGCTGTGGGCAACTGCCGGGCTTGGGGGTGGGGTGGGGTGGGGGGGGGGGTGGCTGAGGGTCTATGCCTTTCCCACATGAGGACGAAAATATGCTGGTTTTGGGGGATTTATATTTTTGCGATTACATACATGTACTCCACATAAATAAAGATAAAATTCTGGCTGTGACCACCTACAGGGCTTCTAGATTATGGTAGCCCCTCCCACAGCTAGTGATATTCAATCTTGGGCTAGTAAATAATTACTATTGCCAAGCCCAACGGCTAGAGAATTGTTTTTGGGTCAAATGCTACAGTTAAGTATATCTGTAAATATGAATATCCTGACCCTACCCCAACCCCCCAATATTAGTGTTTTTAAGTTCTATCTCCTTCTTTAGGTGACATATCCAATTATTACTATTATTTAACAAAATTGTATTAACTTAAAGTAAAGTAGGGAAAATGAATTTTTAATCATGGCTAGCAAACGTTTTAAATCACTGATCCCATGGCTAGTGGATTTTATAAAAATTCTAGAAGCCCTGTATATGTATATGCTGGCTCAATGAATGAATAACAAGGATGGTCTTAAAATGTTTCAACCACAACTAGGAGATGATGAAATGACATATTTGACATGCACAGTAATAGGTATGGCCTCAATGTGTATAATATGTATATGCTGGCTCAATGAATGAATAACAAGGATGGTCTTAAAATGTTTCAACCACAACTAGGAGATGATGAAATGACATATTTGACATGCACAGTAATAGGCATTACCTCAATGTGTACTCTATCACATGATTTTGGGAAAAACGTGATGTGCCCTCTTAAAAGAGGTGAGTAGTTAAAAAGGAGACCACCTGTACAGGTTTGACTATAAATAGATTTTTATCTGTTTCTGACACACAGATACCAGTGTAAATACTGAAAACCATGACTGTTTTTTTTAAAATTATTTAATACTAAACAATACAAAACCTACAAATGTCAATGTAAAAACACAGCTGCATAAATATTTGACAAACCAAAACTCTACAGGACTGACTATTTTTATGTTTCTTTTTATCTTTTTCTAATGTTACACAGGAACCATTGTATATTGAAAACCACAACTGTTTTGTTTTATTTAATACTATAAACAACACAAAACCTACAGATGTTCATGTACAGCACATCTGCATAAATATTTGACAGACTAAAACTGCTGTTAATCCCGTAGCTATTTGAAGTCATGGGGATAATCCCACCCTCAAATAAGGCTTAAACCGGCAAACACAGTGAACATACAGCATGAAGTGTGGTAAACTGTTACCAGCGTGGTACACCTGAGATATTTCCCCCTGACCTCACCGCGGTGTTGACCTGCAAGGACAGACTGGATACTGACAGTCCAGGCTTTAGTTTACACCACACTGTTAGCTCAGTGTGTCGACTTGACATGTAAGATGTCATTGGGTCAATCCCATTCAGATGATTGTTCTCTGAGGGAAGGGTCTTTGTGTGTATGTTTTGTTTCGTGGGGTTTTGTAGGGTTTTGTAGGGTTTTGTGGGTTGTTTTTATGTTTTGTTTTGTTTTGTTTTGTTTTGTTTTTTGGTTTGTTTTGTTTAGTTTGTTTTTTTCTGTTTGTTTTTGTAATTTTGTTTTGTTTGTTTAACACTTGAATAAATAAATTAATTAATCATTGGCTATTGGATGTTAAACATTTGATAATCCTAATAGAGGGTACTCAGAGAAAATCTGCTATATTGTTCCACCAGCTGCAAAGTATCTGTTAAATGTACTTTAGCACAAACAGGACAGCACATATCATAGTTGCTCATTTAAAAATAAAAACTGCTAAATTTTTAGGAACGAAAAAAACCCCTCACAATTTGGTTGTTTCACAGGTCATTTTTCATTGTTTAATCATTTCTTGTATAGTATTATATTAATAAATAAACCACTTTGTTATATATACAAATTGCCATAAGGAAAATAGCAGTTATGTTAATGGCATATAGTGCCCAGCAACATCTAAATCACTTAGCACAGATGCCATAAGCTACATGCCTTTTCCATAAAATGTTACAACTGTAAGACATTACAACAGATATGATTGTTGGAGGCAGACAAGCTCTCAGTTCAGTTCAACTTTAATTTTGTGCTTATATCCAATTAAGGTTCAAGCACGCTGTCCTGGGCACACATCTTAGCTATCGGAGCTGTCTGTCCAGGACAGTGGGTTAGTTGTTAGTTGTTTGTGGTTAGTGAGAGAAAAGAGGGTGTAGTGGTCTTACACCTACCCACTGAATCATTAAAACTCACTCTGGGTGGGAGCCAGTACGGAGCTGCAAACCCAGTACCTACCAGCCTTATGTCCGATGGCTTAACCATGACACCACCGAGGCCGGTGACAAACTCTCAATACTGTAATCCGGTACACAATTACCGTAAGTAAACAACCGGCACTGCTAAATCTGGACTGTCCATACTACACATACCTCAGGTTATTTACTGATCTAGCTCTGATGTGAGCTTGGGTGAACAGTGTGCATTAACAAACAATTCAGAATTAAAAATATTTAGATAAAATAAAATCCAGCGATAGAAATAAGCAGAATTTTTCATTTGTCCACATTGTAAAATCTACTTGTCTAGTAATATTTTCACTTGTCAAATGTCTCGTTTTATTCAAGTACAAGAACTGTATTTTTGCTCAAAATGAAACTGCACTGAACATTTTACTTGTCCACTGGATAACCAATGAGGTACATTTTGCTTGTCCGAGCAGATTTTCACTTATCAGGACAAACGGACAAGTACTTATTTCGAACACTGAAATCTAAACACTTCAATAACATAATCTAATAAGTTACTATAGCCTAATCCATTACTGTAAACTGATGGCAAGTGTATTGTGCTAGGTTAATTACATTCTTTTTCTGGGATCAAATTAAAATAACACCCGGAAAGCTAATGACGTCATTAGAAAGTGACGTCATTAGCATTTGGAAGTCCAAGTTAACAGTTCAAGGGTCTACAGTTTGATAGTAGCCAGGTTTTTTTTTTTTAAAGAAATACTAAATATACAGTTAGTTACGTAGAAAAATGCTTCAGTTTACAATGGAAATAACCATATGGAGTTTTTAGATTTTCGGGTGTTATTGTCTATTTGTTGCCTGCAAATGTTTCATTTTTAACCTCAGGCTAATGACTTCGGTCAAAAATGACATTAGCGGTATCAAATAGACAATATAACACCCACAAATCTAAAAACTCCACATGGTTATCTCCTAATTATATCATGATGTCTACTCAATGTACATGTTAAACAAAAGTAGTCTTTTTTGTGACCTTCACCTTAATGCTTTAATTCTTATTTCAGTTCTTCTTGGTATAAATTTGATCACCAGTAACTATCAAAAGCATCCCATTCAATTTTTATTTTTTTTTATAAAAAAATATGAGATGACATTTCAATAAATAAAGCTTGATAATACCTTTATTTTAATAACAGAATTCACAACTGTATTATACCCATCACTAATAAATGTCTGCCATAATGCAAAGCTACATATAACTATAACAATTATATATAAGGTACATATAGTGAACTTTTGAAACGTGAGAAGAAAGTCTACTATTTGCCTGGTATACATACACACACAGAGAGCGATTTAAAACGTCAAACACTCACTGAAACGAAGCAAACACTCTTTCTTCTTTTCATCATCACGAAGACGTGAGTCCACGTTTCACCTGTACGTCAACAACAGATCCCGGACTGCGTGTCCATGAAGCCACCCTCATAGCAAATAATTTATTGCTGGCTACCCTGATAATTGTCAGGTACAAACACAAGGTAACAAGAGGACGGCAAAAATCTGCCTCTTACACCCGATAAACTCCATATGGACAGTAAGTCTTGGCTCGTACACGGGGTATAAACATCCCGAATGTCCGGACAATATGGTGTAGTTACAGCAGAAAGAGAAAACTGATGCTGAAATGACGCATATCCAAACCGTACTCACAAAACGATAACATGCACAGAGTCACAGCAGAAAATTACCATTATTAATTGACATAAGTTTACAAAGGCTTGTCAAAACAATTAGCCTGAAACTGGCACATATATATAGTACCTCGGGTTGGGTTTTCGTTAGTCTCCACTGGATATGTTTCACAGTAAAAACACTGAGTGCATTAAATATTAACAATATAATTTCAGTAAGGCACTGACCTTGCTTAACACAAGTGTGTATACTTTGAACAAACAAGTCTCTGACGTACACTGAACACCCTACGGGGTGCATTAAAAACTCTCCTTATAACACTGGAGTATCTCACAAGTAGGTCAGAGACAATCTACGTATGTGCAGGTAAAAATTACCTGACATGGGTGCATGTCAAACAATAAGAGGTGGTTTCAAATGGTGTTATTCGATGTCATTATCGTGATGCAAGCAGCAATTCCTTATTGTGGCTGAGCAATGGAATGTCATGTCAGAAATTCGAACCACCAGCCAAGAACACAATCCTCATGTTGAAGACAACGGACCGAAAAATGTGTTAAAAACAAAGAGTATTGCTGTTCAAATGGAGGGATTGAGTTTGCTATCCGAAATAAAACAGCGTGTTGGGTAATGTTTCTCTGTAAAGCTATTTTTAAACAACTACTTCCCACAAGGTCATACTAAAAACAGGTACATTTACATCATGGAAAGATGGGTGGATGGATGGAATAATGGAATGAAAGATGGATGGATGGATGGATGGATGGATGGATGGCTGGATGGATGGATGGATGGTTGGATGGATGGATGGATGGATGGGTTGATAGAGGAAGGGAGGGATTTAGCTAGGAAGAGAGGGAGGGTTGGATGGATGGATGGATGGATGGATGGATGGATGGATGGATGGTTGATGGATGGATGGACAGACAAACAGACAGACTGATAGTGAGATGGTTCAATAGTTAGACAGACAAAAGCATGTATGGATGAAAGGATGGCAAGGACTGTTGTTATTAATCATGTTTATAATTCAATGAAGGTTAACATATATGCTTACACTGAGCATACAATTATTGAGCTACATAGTATATATAAAAGTCAGTATGTTAAATACATTCAAAACAAATACTTTACTTACTAATCATTAAAATGTGTATACTTATCACATAATTCACGAATAAAAATAAGCTGTCAGCCTACACATGTGTATAAGATTTTGTCTTTCTTTTCATTCCATTTCTTTGACCCATGTGTGACAAATATTCATGTACAATAAGAAACTTAATGAACATGCTTGGTGTTGAATTAACCCCTAACAAAAGAATAACATGTCAAATCGGTCTGTTTGACACAGTAATGCACAGTGTGTATTTGGAGTTTTTGATACAACACAGACAGTGTATTTATATCTTCGGGGATCTGATATATCAACGGAACCAAAGGGAATCATGCCATGTCAGACCGACATCAAAATAAAAATATTAGCAAGATCTAACTCATTAATAATTGACAGACACAATAACAAATATCAGGAGATGACATTACATATGTTTTCATTTCCAATAAAGGCTATTCCAATTTTATAAAAAATATTGAAAATCTTTCATTGAAATTGATTTTTGATTAAAAGGAAAATAAGACTTTCTGGAATAGTGACATAACTAGTATGTTGTATCGACAAGTCCGAAGTATTATCCAAATTGTTATATCTAATAAACCTAGGTGACAGTGACATAACTGGAATGTTGCATCGACAAATCTGAAGTTTTATCCAAATTGTTATATCTAATAAACCTAGGTGACAGTGACATAACTGAAATGTTGTATCGACAAGTCTGAAGTATCCAAATTATTACATCTAATGAACCTAGGTGACAGTGACATAACTGGTACGTTGTATCGACAAGTCTGAAGTATTATCCAAATGGTTACATCTAATAAACCTAGGTGGCCACTACTCAGTGAGTAGCCAGCATGCAAGCATATTGTTTTCAAGGCAATAAACAGAAGACAATACATAAATAAACAAATAAAAAGTTAAAGTTTGTTTTGTTTAACGACACCACTAGAGCACATTGATTATAGTCATCAGAGAAAACCTGCTACATTTTTTCCTAATGTAACAAAGGATCTTTTATATGGACTTTCCCACAGACAGGAAAACACATACCATGGTATTTGACCATTTGTGGTGCAGTGGTTGGAATGAGAAAAATCCCAATCAGTTTAAAAACAAATATAAATTACTCAGTGTTTTGGGGGTTATTTGGGGTTGTAGTCCAGTGGTAAAGCACTCGCCTGATACATGGTCATTCTAAGATCAATCCCCGTCGGTTGACCCATATTGGATTATTTCTCGTACCAGCCAGTGCAACATGACTGGCAAATCAAAGGCCGTGGTATGTGTTATCCTGTTTGTGGGATGGTGCATATAAAAGATCCCTTGCCACTAATGGAAAAAATATAGGTTTCCTCTGTAAGACTATGTCAGAATTACCAAATGTATGACATCCAACAGCTGATCAATAAATGTGCTCTAGCGATGTTGTTAAACAAAACAAACTTCAACTGTTTTTGCACCAGAAGTAGTCCACTAATAAATATTCTGATCAAAATTCTTGTAGGAAATGAAGGAAGAAAATGTTTTATTTAACGATGCACTCAACACATTTTATTTATGGGCATATGGCGTCAGACATATGGTTAAGGACTACACAGATATTGAGGGAAGAAACCCACTGTTGCCACTTCATGGGCTACTCTTTTCGATTAGCAACTAGGGATCTTTTATATGCACCATCCCATAGACAGGATAGCACATACCATGGCCTTTAATGTACTAGTCGTGGTGCACTGGCTGGAACGAGAATCAGCCCAATAGCACATCAATTGAGCACTTTACCACTGGGCTATGTCTCGCCATTATTGTCGGAGATATATTTGCAACTACAATGTATTGTGACTTGTAGGAACAATCAAAACATGTATTTTATTAACAGTATTTCCCATTTCTCAAGGTAAAGGGAAAAGAGCCGCTGTCCATTAAGGATATATACAGACATCGCCTTGAAAAAAATTGAAGTGAGTAATTAATTGCTCCCAAAACTTAGATTATCAAGGAAGGAATGTTTTATTCAAACAAACTTGGATGAAAAGAAAACAAGTCACATGATCTGTTTTGTTTTTGCACATGACAAATGTGTCACCTTGTCATTTGTTAATTGATTTATGTGCATACAATGTACCTCATATGAACTATGTCGCTTGAGTGTAAACAAAGTTCAGTTTAGTTCAGAAATACTCTAAACTCGAAACAGCACAATTTTTAGCCATGGTTAGTGTCAGATTACCATGTTTGTCCATATCCCATAAAAACTATGCAGCTATAACTAAATTAATATTAATAATAATATTTTTAACCCTAACCCTATCCCTCTAACCCTAACCCTCTAACCCTATACCCTCTCACCCTTTCTAAGGGCCCTATGGGCAACCTAGGGAGACACCCCAGCATCAACGAGGTCTAATTAACGAGCTACTCTCAACACACTAATTCCAAACCTATACGTAGCTCCCTTATTTTACTCTTTAGAACGACCGTTAAAAAAATGAGCAAAATTTCCTTTATCTAAAATGCGCACTCATTCCCTTTGGCATTCTTTTTGGTCATCATCCAAATTCCAAATTCCATAGCACCACCATACGGTCCTTCCTCCCCCACCTTTTCCTGCCAAGGCCGGCACCCGTGCCCATGATAGGCGTGTGCTACAACAGCTTGCTCTGAATGTTCACGTTCTGTCCTGTCCTAATCCTTCACCCTAATCTTAACCCTCTAACTCAACCCCAACCCCAACCCCAACCCCAACCCTAACCCCTAACCTGTAACCATGTTTGTCCATATCCCATAAAAACTATGCAGCTATAAATAAATTAATTATAATAAAAAAAACTATTCTATGAAGTATTAAAATAATTCAGTCGTTCTTATAACATGACCAAGAAAGGTTGCCATGGGTAGCTCAGAAATGACCAATTTTCATTCCTAACAGAATAAAACAAACTGTATGACATAAATTTTTGGCATGCAGTATAAGAAATAATAATCCCAAACCAAATTATACATGTCAGGCCTCTGGGAATAAAATAAATGGGTTACGTAAAAACAAATTCGATACCACTGGCTGGATATCCAATTCAACATCACAACTTTGTATAAAAGACAGATGTTACTACACTAGTAGTAAATTAAATATGTTCTACAGTTCATGTGTTTCCTTATTTCTTTCCATCAGTATATTAAATTCATTGTACTTCAGTACCAAAATGACACTGAATGTACAAATGTAACTGAATGAACTTGTACTGTCAAAACAAATGACTTGTATTTGTCTATAGGTTGTAAAGTTCACAGTAGACTGTATAGTATTGTACAGTACATGTCAAAATATTCTGCATCATCATTTCACAGTAAATTATCTGATATAATATATATGTATAGTTTTAAAGACAATATTTAGTAAATAATATGTAGACCAGTGATATAGAGTGAAAACATGAAAGGGACTGGATCTGGCTCAGTTGGTAGAACTCCTGCTTCAGGTGCTTTGATCACAGGATCAAACCCTCTCAGTGGATCCATTTTTTTATTGAATGTAGCCCAGTGGTAAAACACCTGCTTGATGTGCAGACGGTTTGGGATCGATCCCCATCAGTGGGCCCCCTTGGACTATTTCTCGTTCCAGCCAATGCACCACAACTGGTATTATTAAAGGCTGTGGTACGTATGTGCTATCCTGTCTGTGTGTTGGTGAATATAAATGATCCCTTGCTACTAATGGAAAAATGTAGCGGGTTTCCTCTCTAAGACTATATGTAAAAATTACCAAATGTTTGACATCCAATAGCAGATGATTAATAGATCAATGTGCTCTAGTGGTGTTGTTAAACACAAATTTTAACTTTAACTTCTTTTTCGTCCCAACTGTATCTCATGACAGCTATATCAAAGGTCATGCATGGTATGTGCTGTCCTGTCAGCTAAAAAATGCATATATAAAAGATCCTTTGCTATTAATGGTAAAATGTACGGACTACATGTCAAAATTATCAAATGTTTGACATTCAATAGCCTATAATTCATAAATCAATGTGCTCTAGCAGTGTCATTAAACAAAACAAACATTAAAATTAAAAACATTAATAAATTAATCCGGATGGTAAAGAGTCTGAGGATATACAAAGGATAAAAGGAAGAAGAAGTTTTGTTTTGTTTAACGACACCATTAGAGCACATTGATTTATTAATCATCAGCTATTGTATGTCAAACATAAGGTCAGTTAGACACAGTCACAGAAAGGAAACCTGCTACATGTTTCCATTAGTAGCAAGGGATCTTTTATATGCAACATCCCACAGACAGGATAGCACATACCACGGCCTTTAGAATAAAAGGTGACAGGAAGTAAGCTGAGAAAAGGAAGGAAGTGCGAAGGAGATAGCCAAAACATTAAACAGAAGGAAAAAGGAGAATAGGGAAGGATAACAAAAAATACTTCTTAAAAAACCCTGGACAAACGCCAGGTAAACAGTAGTTGGAAGACAGACTAAATGAGTCAAAACTTTGTATTCTTTAACTACAGCACTAGAGCACATTGATTTATTATCATCAGCATTGGGATGTCAAACAATTTGTTACTGTGACACATACATTTAGTCAGAAGAAGTTTGTTTTGTTTAACGACACCACTGGAGCACATTGATTAATTATTGGATGTCAAACATTTGATAATTTTGACTCATAGTCATCAGAGGAAACCTTATTATTAATGTGTTAATATGTTATTAATGTGTGGTAGGTGAAGCAGCTTACGCATGGGGAAAAAATATATATTGGTTATAGCTTAGTTGGTCCTGCACGACTGCATACGATATATTCCTATTTTCGTCTAGTTTGTGCTAACCATTCCAATCTGGGGAAACATTTCCGGATGATACCCACTGCTGATTGGGGCAGTCTCCGAAGAACCTTTCGAAACTAACCAATCGCACAATGTGCAAAATGTTCCACAGTACTTGTTTGGCACCCTCTTTCGCCAAGGTGGTTCAATCCTGCAACGCAACTACCTCAAGCAAGCACTCAACCGTCTGAGCAAAATCCTGCCCATATACATTCAGTCAGAGAAAACACAAAATATTTTTCCACTAGCAGCAAGAAATCTTTGATATGCACTTTCTCAACATAAAGGACAGAACATACCAGTCTTTGATATACCAGTCATGGGGCACAAGATGGAATGCCAAAAAAAAAAAATTAAATTGGAAAATGGGTCCACCATGGGGATTCGATCCTTCGACTCAAGCACTTCCGCTGTGCACTCTACCAACTGAGCTAGATCCCTCCCCGAGTGATTGAGAGAGGAATCAAGGGAATGATGAGAGAAAATATTAAGTATACATGTAGTAGCTAGGCTTTGGTGATGCAGGAGATACCATTTGTAAATCACCGGCTTTAAGGTTGGTAGGTAATGGGCTAATGTTCTAGTACTTACTCTAAGCTCAACTCAGTGTATAGACATAAACCCCATCATGCACAGGACAACCCATCATAGCTTTGATGTGCCCAGGACATTATGCTTCAACTTCAACTGGACTTGGCCATCATAACTTAGATGTGCCCAGGACATTATGCTTGAACTTTAACTGGATTTGGCCATCATAACTTAGATGTGCTCAGGACATTATGCTTGAACTTTAACTGGACTTGGCCATCATAACTTAAATGTGCCCAGGACATTATGCTTGGACTTTAACTGGACCCATCATAGCTTAGATGTGCCCAGGACATTATGCTTGGACTTTAAATGGACCCATCATAATTTAGATGTGCCCAGGACATTATGCTTGAACTTTAAATGGATATGAGAAAACAAATTAAGATCAATGAATACAACCAATAGTATATACAGTGTATAACACACAAGTGGACTGAACAGTATCAAACTCATACAGACAGGCGTAACTGTATATGAAGTCAAGTTTACATCAGTCATTGACAAACTTCTAAAAATACAGATCATGACTATGTGGTAATACAATTCATGACTGTGTGGTACATATATCCGGTTTAGTCCTTGAATGAGTGGGAGGAAATAAGTTACCTACACAATTCTCAGGTTGCAATGATCATGATGATCAGTCAATTTCATCTATTCAGTTAAAGGTAATTTGTCCTCTTACCGTATATTAAAACTTAAGTTTCTTCCTTAAATAAATTTCTTCATATCTGTTATCTACAATTTCATCCAATGTAGAAAAACCAAACAATGCTAAGTTGCACTACTCACGATGATAACTCATTGTCGTCTTTATATTCAGTTAAAGGTAATATGTCCTCTTAACACATTGAGATGTATTTCTAACTAAAACTTGGTTTCTTGACTTCAAGTTCAAGGGCCATAACTGCCACAAATAAGTAAATCGCCATGAAAGTTAAACTTGATCTGTAACAGTACATAATAAAGCTATACACAAAATTTCAGCTCAATATTTCAAGGCATTCTAAAAAAATAAAAACATCTGGAACATTATATGTGGGACAGACAGACAAGACAGGCACACAGACAGACAGACAGATGGACGGACCAGTAGGGGATTAATAAAGGAGTGGACAACAAACCCTTCCACCCACCCCTATCCACCCCAGCACCATGGATATAAAGTGTTTAGCAACATAACAAGGTGTCTGTGTAGGTACCACTACCTGAGCAAGGTTCATGCAACTCGTGTAGATTGATCTCTGCTTGATGGGCTCCTCAAAATGTGACGTCTTCAGACGCATGCTGTTGCTGCGCATGCACGTTTCCATGGTGACAGCTACTATTAAAATCTCAGAAATAAATTCCCAAAACAACGGAACATCCAACTGAAGAAGTCACGTTTGTTTCTGGTGTAGATTAGTGTAAGAGGATCCTCCAACATATGATTACAAATTCAGAAAGCAAACTCCACAGTATGTCTTATCTTTGACATGTCATTAACATTGCCGCTAGACACGTTTCTGGTAGATATATATATATGCAATGTAAGACGTTCCTCCAATATATCACAAACAATTCAGAAAGTAAACTTCTCTCCTCCAATATATCACAAACAATTCGGAAAGTAAACTTCTCTCCTCCAATATATCACAAACAATTCGGAAAGTAAACCTCTCGCTATGTATTGGACTGTTTTGTCTTTGATATGTCATCAAGTTACATCAACATGGGTTCCTGGTATATACGTATTGGCTCACTATTGGCCATTAACCCCATCCTAGATCCTGGTAATGGAAGCAATTCAGAAAGTAAACTCCACAACAGACATCCGATATATTTATATTTCACACATGCTATTAAATATTCACATGTCAATAAAGGAATGTAATGCAATTATCTCCATAACATACACTTGACAATCTACATGGACACATTATTAAAGTTCAGACGTGTCAAGTCAGTAGATGCAGATGGCTTACCTCCCTTCAGTATATGATTAATAATTCAGAATGTATAAACCTTCATGACATACACTGGACAGACAGTCTGGGACATGCCATCTGTAAATTTCAAACATACAGTTTTCTGATTTGCATGTGTCTGTAGTTCGCAGATGTTGAATGCTTATGTTCCTCCTGGGTATGATCAGCATTCAGAATATAAACTTCACAATAAAATTCACAAAACACACAACATGTTCCTGTACCTCCAATATTTTATTAACATTTCAGCCATTAATGACATTTCACAGGCTGACACAATCAAATGCTGCTACATAAAAAAAACCTTAATTTATGAACAGATTACAATGATTATCCAGTCCTAAACATGCAGCTGAGCTGATGTCATCTGCCCATTATAAAAAAAAGTCATCCTTTCTCCTGAATATCATGGTTTCCTTGAATTAAAATGCCACATCACACAAACTAACAGCATTTGTTTTCCAACTGTGATCCTGTTACGTGATAATGATCAACCAAACAGCACATCATATCGCTGGGATGTGCACTAAATTACCCACCACTGTCACTATACAAAGTTAAATAATATAGTCATTAGTGATATAAGCCCCACATACACCACCAACCACAATATATTCAGCTTTTTAAAATCTCTTTTTCTTCTTTTTTTTTTTCTTTTTTTTGTTTTAGTAGACGAAGCTAATCACTGCTTTGTCAACCCATCACACGGAGTACCACGCCACTAATCCATTACATTCCACCACACTGCTGCAGCCTTGGCGTCTGCACGCAAAACGAAACAACTCTACACACCCATAGTTCACACATTATTATACTTGATGTACCACAACACCACCACAGACAGGAATCAACTCAGCAGTAATATATCTTCAGAACGGAGAACCACCACACCAGGTTTTTAGCATAATGGGTGGGGACCATCACTCAAGTCTATTATTATAAACCTATTACCAATCACACACACACTACTACTGTTCTCCTGTGAGATAAAGATAGCATCTACTACTCCATTAAACCGGTAACTCAATGGATCCTCTCTTGGGATTTACACAAGCAGGAGCCACAAACCAGCTGTGTAATTACAAACTGGTCAAGCTATAATTATTTCTCCAGAAGACTGAGAAACACAGGACAAGGTGTTAAGACCCTGCTACTGCTGTTGTTGTTGCTGCTGCTGTTGTTGTTGTTGTTGCTGCTGCAGTGGCCGACTTGAGTATTGTCTTAAAGATTATACATGCTGACTGTGTGTGCTCAGAAGGAAGTGCTGGTATATATCCAGCTAACAGGTGAACTGGCTGGACAATCGAGACTCATGATAAGAAAAACTTTTTGCAGGTCACTGCGGCCCCAAGGGCACCTGGTATATTAGCCTTGCCAAGTGAGCCGCGACGCTGTCAAACCAGTGGTCTGTGACAAGTGAGATGATCAATGAAATGCGTACTAGGATCAATGCAAGGTGCGTTCATGCAATGAGGGTAAATAAAGTCTATCAGCTTAAGTAACTGTCAACATGTCATACTATAACATAATTAATACAATTCTTGTAGCTCAATTTTGCATTGATCAGCCAGGTTATTTATTTATTATTTTTTATTTGTTGTTTTACTTAACTATTTACTTAAAGGAATGTACTACTTTTTGTGAAATATCCAACATATGGTAAATTACAGATGGCAATTTACTCATGCAAACTGTGTCAGGTCAAGTAACTCTCGATAAGTCACACCATAAAAAATATATAGCTCAATTATTTTGGGGTTTTTTAATGTCCTTTTTATGTTCTATTACTTAAAGGAAAGTATATCTTTTGAAATTCCAACATATGGTAAATCACACGTTTTTTTGTTAGAAACGAGATAACAATTTGCTCACAATAAATTATCGGGGTAAATAACTCTTGATATGTCTCGACACAACATATACATGTATGTAATTATACAGATCAATTTTATACCAGGATATTATAAAAAAAAAAATCCTTTTTCTGCTCCTTATTACTTAAAGGAAAGTACAGGGTAAGTAACTCTTAATAACATAACACAATTATACAGATCAATTTTATGTCAGGTTATTTCCCACCCCCCACCACTTCACTTTAAGAAATGTAAATCTTATGAAATTCCAGCACATGCATGATACATATAAGTTAAAAATACAAAAAATAATCAAGTGTTTGTTTTTGTTTAACAACACCACTAGAGCACATTGATTTATTAATCATCGGCTATTGGATGTCAAACATTTGGTTATTTTGGCATATAGTCTCAGAGAGGAAACCCACTACATTTTTTTCATTAGAAGCAAGGGATTTTTTATATGCACCATACCACAGACAGGATAGCACATACCACAGACTTTGATATTCCAGTCGTGGTGTAAAAAATAATAATAAAAGAAACAAGACAAGAGTAAACTTAAATATAGAAAAGATATCTGCACACAGTACACATGTACTTGTTAGTGGTGTTATTTTTTAATTCAGCTAGTCATATTCATTATCTACTGTAAACTGGATATTATTCATGGGAGTACATTTTTGCAATTTGCAAATTACAGCACTCTCGTGGTTTGTAATTTCTGCAGTTACAATCTCTTTTTTTTTCTTTTTTTATTAGATGTCTAAATCAATATTCTGCAACATACTGTTAAATCCAGAAACACACACACACACACACACACACACACACACACACACACACACACTTAATATCCTTTGCAGGGAGACAAGAGTGATAACTTTTAAGTGCTGCAATCATACGTTTTGTCCACTGATGATTGGTGACTGCTTGGCACATGTTGACTGAATGAATATAATCCCAGATGTAGTTTAATCAAACTCTCCGGCAAGTGTCCTGCCCCAGAACCACCCACTGGCTATGTCAGAGGCTGGATCCGTGGTAGGCGTGCCTGAACCTTTATTGGATATGGGCACATAAATAGAGTTCCTTCCTTCCTCCAGCAAGTGTAAAATAAAGATTAACACTCAAATTTTTAATCTTTAATTTTTAATGTTTAACACATCTGGATGTTTTGTGTATATAAATTCTCAAAAGCCTTCTGACTCATCGAACTTTGCAAACACACTACATAACGTCCCTCATTTTCAGTGGGATATCTAAATGAATGAATAAATGAATGAATGAATGAATGAATGAATGAATGAATGAATGAATGAATGAATGAATGTTTAACGACACCCCAGCACAAAAATACACATCGGCTATTGGGTGTCACAAATGGTAAGTATATGAAAATATTATTTATATAAATCCATGTAAAACCACAGGGTAAGGAGCTGTGGGGGATGGGGGATGGGGAAGGGGGATGTGGAGGAGGCAAATTGTACTAATTTCCGTATTTGGGCCTATTTCTATATTGGAACACAATCCAACTTCATTCTTGGCTTAAAAGCCTTATTCTAGAAGCTCTTTCTTACGATACCTACAAGTTATACTAATGTTTTTCAAATTTGTGATACAAGTGTACTATACTAAATTTGTCTTGTTTGTTTGTTGTATTTTTAATGGATTTTGTGTGCAATTTGTAGCAATGTGTAATTCTCACAGTTAAATTCAAATCACACAAAAATGCAGAAATTATATACTGCGAATAATACACATATTTACAGTATATATTATCTAAAAAAAACATCATAACATTAAAAAAAAACACCTTAGAAGATTAATGTAATTTGCACATAAAAAAACAAAACTTGGAAGATTAATGTAATTCGCACTTTATAAAAAATATAATAAAATATAGCTTCCATTTAACTTTATGCAACTATCACGACTTACCAGCTTCCACTTTCAGATTCACAAAAAAATTCATTACAACAATTTTCTGACATATAGATCAATTTTCTAACAATTAATTTTGTTACTGAGTAGCATACACACCTAAGTGCTGGAAAAGACTAAATTATACTAAATAAAAACTAAAACACAAATTTAAAAATCAATCAATCTGCCCAAATATAAATAACCTCACATATTAGGTCACATGGAAGCCAATTCGCAACATTTACTTTGAAGGACAAATCCCATAAACTTGCGGTGTTTTAGGACATACATTAGATGGTTAATAAATATTATTAACAAAGCTTTGTGACTGGCTTTACAAACAGAGCACCAGCGTGCAGGATGGATGAGAGATCATCAACACCTCGACACTGCGGGGACAGAAAAACAAACACGATTGTCTGGGTGATGAGACCAAGAAAAGACCAAAAATAAACACACACGCTCACACTCATACCAGACAAAAACACAGACATATCTCGGTGTAAAACAACAGGACACTGGCGAGGTGGGGCGGTGGGAGAAATCTGTCTCATGCTTTAGGGTAACATGATACTAGAGGAAGGGGGGGGGGGGGGGGATTTGTTTCATGCTTGTAGGATGGGAGGCTTCAGGGGTGGGGGATTCTAACGAACTCCTTAAAGTACAAGGGGGGGGGGGAGATCCGTCTCATGCTGTAGGAGGGTGAGGGTTTCGAACAAACTTAAAATTATCATAATCATGTAAATTTGTATCAGGGACATTTGTTTAATATAATGGTATGTTTGACAGTGATGTTAAAATTCCTGCAATTAAAAAAGAATTTCAGTTAAAAAACCCGATGACACTGAAAAAAAAACCTGAATATAGTTTATGGCAAAAAATTGCTGCAGAGAATTAAAAACTGTGTGGCAATCTTCACTGCATCGCTGATTTCCGAGGCTAATGGTAGAGGTTGGTGTTATAGCAGGCCCGTATGAACTGGGGGGTGGGTGGGGCAGGTGGAAGGCTGTGTTCCCCCACTTGATGACAAAACATGTCTTTTTTCGTCCTACTCTAGATAAATAAAGATACAAATCTGGCTTATGCCTCCCACTAGAGGTTGTGCCCCCCTCCCCCCACCAGAGATTGTGCCCCCCACCACCACCACCACGAGCCTGAACAAGGGATTTATTTCTAAACCCAGTAACAACTTAATTTCCTTTATTTATATCTTTAAAGTTTGTCATATATAACTACCTAGTAAAGTAGAAGTACCTAGATATAAGGTGAGTCATTTAACTGTTTTGTGAGGTTCGAAATAACTTCACAGTGTGTCATTCAGGAAACTGAAACAACTCAGCACGCTAAATCATGAACACAGAGTAAAACTTACATTAAGCTTACTATCATCAACCTAATAAAAAATTTAAAAACTATTAAAAAAACCCTACAAAAAATATATGGGAATATATTAATACCGTATTATAAAAAAATGTCAAAGGAAATAGGAAGTAATCTGACGATATTCAGGCTACATGCATATTACTGAGTAATTTCCTAGTTTAGATCACATGTCTCTACTGAATAGGTTTTAACAGATAACTACTGGTACATGCATTAAACAGAATTTATTTAATAGAAATGTTTGTCCAGCTGCTCGTTTCATGAGCTATTAGGTGTCTAACTTATAGTAAATGTGTCATTAGGTGTAAAAAAAAAGAAAGAAAAAAAAGAAACCTATTGACACAACATACAATACTCCTCATAAGAAGCAAGGAATCTATTATGTACTTTCTTACAGACAGGACAGCACATACCATAGTCACTGATATACCAGTAGTGAAGTGCTGGATGGAAGTTGAGATAGCCCAGTGATTGAGCCCTATAGTGCACTTCAAGTGGAATATTTATTACTAGAGATTCACTGTTAATTCCTTTGAAGAAAGGAAGGAAGGAAATGGTTTAAAACGACGCACTCAACACATTTTATTTACGGTTATATGGCATCAGACATATGGTTAAGGACCACAAATATATTGAGAGAAGAAACCCAATGTTGCCATTTCATGGGCTACTCTTTTCGATTAGCAGCAAGGGATCTTTTATATGCACCATCCCATAGACAGGATAGCACATACCACAGCCTTTGTTGTATCAGTTGTGGTGCACTGGTTGGAGCAAGAAATCCTTTGAAGGAAACACATCTGCAGGTCATTGCTTAAAGACGTAAGTATTATTATTTTTAATCAAATCAATTCCTGCTTTCCATGGTATATATTTTTTTCCGTTTTGAATAAGGAAGAAGGAAGAAATATATTATTTAACAACACACTCAACACATTTTTAAGTACAGATATAGGATGTCTGTCATATGGTTAAGAAGAACACAGATAATGAAACAGGAAACCCACTGCTTCCAGGACATGAGTTACTCTTTTCAATTATACAGCAAGAGATGTTTTACATGCATGCACTTTCCAGCAGACAGGATAGTACATATCACAGCCTTTGTTACATCAGTTGTGGGGCACTGACTGGAATGAGAAATAGCCAAATGGGCTTACTGATATGGAATTTTGCTTAAGGTGCATCTGAAGCTAATATACACCAAAATCTCCTTTCTTTTTTTAAAATTAAGCAAGAAGTTTATATATAAGTAAGTTAATGGTAAAAAACCACAAACTTTAAAGCCTTCACACTCTCACCCTCTCCTCCCATTTTTTTTTAAAAACAATGTTTAATGACAGGAACAATGCCTGTCCACAGCACCACCTATCGATCTTTGCACTGTTATAATATACCATAGTACACTGTTTAACAAGCATTCTGAGAGTATTGCTATTTAAGCAATACAATAAAAATTTTATTTAGTATGTTAAATACTACAGAGTACATATTTAGAGAATACTCAACGAGCTATGAGGCAATACCGTTTATCTTGCACGAGTAAATTGATGTTGCCCTTCCTGAGTGTAAGATTAAACGGTATTGCTGAGTAGCGAGTTGGGTATTCTATTTATTAACCATTTACAATATTTATAATTTTATGGTAGATTTTCAAACGATAATGTTGTTGAAAACAAGTTTGCAAGTTGAGAACAAGAAGCAGTGTTGTGTCATAGCTGTGACCTACGTATCGCTGATGGCGTAAGTTAGTTGTTGACATGACTACCACCATTGAAACTACTCTTACACACAATTAACCACCTATAGTGAAGCACTGTTTATGACGTTAAAACGTATCTAGGGGAAGAGATGGGGGTTTTCATTCCCTTGGGAAAGATCACTTTTCTTTCCCCACTTCTCTCTGCCCATATGGGTAATAAATATATTTCCTCACCACTAGTTCCTGCATGTGACACAATCCCAGCTATGTAAAATAGTAGAGAGTACATAAATATATTTCCTCACCACCAGTTCCTACTATGTAAAATAGTAGAGTACATAAATATATTTCCTCACTACCAGTTCCTGACACAATCCCAGCTTACAGACTGCATGGTTCTGTAGCCACAAACATGAATGACCCAAAACCTTGGTGTATTTGTACTTGTTCTAAACAATGGACAGGTGCTTTTCATTATTTAAAAAAAAGAAGAGGAAATGCACATGTATTGCCAATGAATGACAAATAAATGACTCAACACAGTAAGATGTTGGTGGTGCTACACTTATGGAAAGGCGGGATTTAGTTCTGTCGGTTGAGTGCTCACTTGAGGTGGCTGTGTCGCAGGATCAAACCACCTCGGTGGATCCTTTCAGTTGATTAGGGTTTTTTCTCTCGTTTAAACCAGTGCACCACAGCTGGACAAAAGCCATGGTATGTGCTTTCATGTCTGTGGGAAAGTGCATATAGAAGTTCCCTTGCTGCATTAGGAAAAATATAGCGGGTTTCCTCTAATGACTATGAGTCAGAATTACCAAATGTCTGACATCCAATACCTGATGATTAATTAATCAAGTGGTGTCGTTAAACAAAACAAACTAAACTTTTACACTTAATGGACAAACTTTAAAAAAAAAAATATATCTCATATTGTGATGGAAATATTAGCAATTTTATTGTGATATACAACAACTGTCTGATGGAAAGTGTACATAAAATATCTATTGATGCTAATGGAAAAATGTAGCAGATTTCCTCGGAGACTATATGCCAGAATTACCAAATGTTTCACATCCGATAGCTGATGGTGAATAAATCAATGTGTTCTTGTGGTGTCATTAAACAAAACAAACTTTAACAGGCGGCCATTACTGCAGTGTTGAAAATGATAATGGACCCAAAACAATCTGCACGGTCTGTGGGACTGTTTTTTCAAAAGACAGGAACAATTTCGAATAGCATTAAAATCTGGAATTCAACCCAAAATCCAGAGGTTGTTCATATCATTAAGTGTCGTTTAACATAAGAAGATATCACCATATAGTTATATTCTTCATACTGAGTAGCAGTAAAAGATCTTTCATTATGCATTTCCAAAGTCAGGATAACACATACCACAGCTTTTCAAAATACTAGTCATGGTGCATTGGTTGAAATAGGAAACACTCATATAGTTTGTCCATCATGCTATACTGAACTTCATAAAGACACTATTATAATGGACAATGTGCAATTAAAACAATTAATAATAATAATAATAAAAATTTAAAAAATTTAAAGTGAAAATAATAATAAGCATTCCTAGAGCTCTGCTTATTCAATACATGTCCCCTAATGACCCCTAGGGGCGGGACGTAGCCCAGTGGTAAAGCATTCACTTGATGCATGGTCAGTCTAGGATCGATCCCCGTCGATGGACCCATTGGGCTATTTCTTGTTCCAGCCAGTGCCCCACAACTGGTGTAACAAAGGCAGTGGTATATACTATCATGTCTGTGGAATGGTACATATAAAAGATCCCTTGCTGCTAATCGAAAACAGTAGCCTATGAAGTGGTGACAGCGGGTTTCCTCTCTCAACATCTGTGTGGTTATTAACCATGTCTGATGCCATATAACAGTAAATAAAATGTTTTGAGTGAGTCATTAAATAAAAAATTTCCTTCCCCACAATTTCCGGCCCCACAAATCTCCTACGTTCAAGGGCCATAATTGTCAAACATGGATAAATTCCATATTTGACAGGGTTATAGCCCTTGAATAAATTTCCATAAAAGTCAAGGTTGATCTGGCCACACCTTTGTCAAGCATAGGTTAATTCCCATGAAAGTCAAAACCCAATCTGCAACTCTACATGATAAACATATACACACAATTACAGCTCAATATACTGAGGTATTGTTGGAAACAAAGGTCTGAAAGCTATATGTGGGACATACAGAGGGACAGAAGGATGTATGGTAAATGAAAACTATACCCCTGTAGTCCCCTCTGGTTGGACCAGTAGCGGACTAATAAATTACAAGACATACATATGTGGTAAAAGCTCATAGTATCTTCTGATTTTCTCATGACAGCCGAATATTTTAACATACAACAATAAAACGCATCTAACTATCATTAGGAATCTGACACCATTCCATCAAGAATACAAGTCTTTTAACAACTCTTATCACGATATATTATCTACCTGTAAGTCAAGCACTCAATTTTCAACTGATATTTTCTTTTAAAAGCCTGATAAAATAACACAAGAAAAAGCCCCGGAAAAACCTGTTTTTGGTTACAAATTTGACACCATTCTATTCTGAATCTAACTCTAAAAACACATATAACCACAAACAAAATAGCCAAAGGCTTTTAAAATGAAAAACTATTAAAATATACATACCAGTGGTAAAAGAAACAAATAGTAATTATAAAATAAATAAATATAAAATGTTTGTTTTTTAAATGACACCATTCCATTAAGAGTCTGAAGTCTAGTAAAAACACTTATTAACAGTGGCTTTCAAAATGGCAGCTGATTTCTAAATCTGAATATTAAATAATAACAAAAAAATAGCACCAATGGTTTTAACAGTTGGGTCTGTTGATATACAAAAACAAAATCATGTTTATATGTATGTAGGTTAACAAAAGAATACTGACAACATGTATTCCATCAAAACAACAAGTCAGAAAAAATTTCTTAACAAATAAGTAAACATCAACACCATTTTGACAGTTTAGTCTACTGACAAAAACAAAAAACAAATAAAATAAACAAACCAAACAAACATGTACCAAACCTTTTTAGGTTAACTGCAGAAAAATGATGCCATTTCATTAAAAATGTAAATCTAAAAATTGCTCTTAAATAATAAAAAGACAGTTATTACCAATGGTTTTTAACATTGGTTATGATGATCTGGTTTATTGACATATACAAACAAAAAAACACACCTATCTGGGTTAACAGTAAACACTTGACACCATTCCATCAAATATCCAAACTGAAAATTATTAGCACCAATGGTTTGTAACTCTTTCTTATGGAAGTCTTACTTATATGTACTGAAATCCAAGACAAATAAAATACACCTAGAAAGCTGACATCATTCCATCAAAAATATCCATTCTAAAATGAATTTTAAATCATTGGATGAAAGTAGCACCAATGTGTTTTTAACGCTTTCTTTGTGACAGTCTGGCCCACTGACATACAAAATCAAAACCCATACCTACATGTATTTAGATTAGCAGCAAGTAGCTGACACCATTTCATTAAAAAATATATCAATTCTAAAATGAATTTTAAACACTTTCTTTATGACAGTCTGGTCCACTGACATACAAAAAGAAAAACCATACCTATTTAGGTTATAGCAACAGGTAGCTGACATTATTCCATCAAAAAACATCCATCCTTAAATGAATTTTAAATCATTACAAGAAAGCAGCACCAATTGTTTTTTTAACACTTTCTTTTTGACAGACTGGTCCACTGACAAAACCATACCTATATAGGTTAACAGTATGTAGCTGACACCATTTTATATATAAAAAATCCATCCTTAAATGAATTTTAAATCATTAGAAGAAAGCAGCACCGATGGTTTTTTAACACTTTCTATATGACAGTCTGGTCCACTGACACACAAAAATAAAAACCATACCTATTTAGGTTAGCAGCAGATAGCTGACATTATTCCATCAAAAATATCCATCCTTAAATGAATTTTGAATCATTACAAGAAAGCAGCACCTATGGTTTTTTAACACTTTCTATATGACAGTCCGGTCCACTGACACACAAAAATAAAAACCATACCTATTTAGGTTAGCAGCAGGTAGCTGACACAATTCCATCAGTGAAGAATCGCCGTCTAAAAGTGACTCTTTAAATACTGACAGGATGGAAGCCCTACAGTGGATCAAGCAGATGTGTGTTGACATCACCACGTATCTCAGACTTCATGTTCAGTGAATAATAAATCAATAGAGTGGAGAATCCAACCATATAACAGCTGATCAACGCAGAGCCAGTGTTCCTATAAACCACTTTGCTTCTTTCATCAAGCCAGCAAATTTAACCTTACAAACAGTTAATGAAAGAAAGAAAAATTCCAGCCAAGCAGTTTAATATGATGTCTTGGGAGTTATGGTAGTCTTTAGAGTCAGTAATTATAGTTGTGGTAGAACTTTTCTTTTCCCCTTCGGTATACTCACATTACTGGTAGCCTAGATACTGAAGGATGTGACTGACGGTTTTAAGTTAACGTACAATGTAAATGGTATTGGCTGTGCTGAATGCATCACAAGGAAAGTGAATTAAATGCAAGTCCTTTTATTGATGTTTAAACGTGTGTGGCATCACAATGGTTGAGCCAGTTCTGCAATAATGAAAGTCGTAAAACATTCATAAGCGCATGTGAAGAATTAATTCTTAATACGTGAATGATAATGATTTATTATTCTAATGGCACGGAATTCCACAAGCACAAAGTGTTCACTTAACTGTTAACTGTTTGTCTTTATATCATTGCTGGGGTGGGATCTAGCTCAATGACTAGAGCGCTCATCTGACAGAGTTTCTGCCAGAAAGAAATTTTTTGGGTATGGTACTATGGAACTGAATGCAACCACATTCAATAGGGAGGGGGTATGAGGGGTTCCTCCTGAAAGACAATGGGTTAGGTTTTGGGTTAGGGTTAAAAAAAAATCATACAGTAATGATAAGAGTAATTAATTTTGTCAGAAGGTTAACTTAAAAAACAACAATCTGCAAATTCATTTTACCCTCTGGCAAAAACCCTGTCTGGGGTGCTTGGGTTGTAACACGAAAATCCTTCAGTGGACCCATTCTCTGATTGGTTTCTTTTCCCATCCCAACCAGTGCCCCACAAAGGCTGTGGCACGTGTGCTGGCCTGTCTGTGAGGATGTACATGTATATAAAAGATCACTTGCTGCTAATGGAACAATGTAGGTTTCCTCCCAGACTTTATATGTCAGAACTACCAAATGTTTGACATCCAATAGCTAATGATCAATCAATTTTTTTTTATAAAAGCTTTAACTTTTTATAATTTCTAAAATTTTCTTTGCACCTACATGTATATTGTATTGTTCTATATATGAATGGCAGGGCATGCTGCACTAGCTCCTTGAAGACCCATATGATGGTCCTTGGGGATGTGTGAAACTGCTTCCCCTAGCTACATGCAACTCTACCACTATTCTACCGGGTTCTCCCTTCATCTTAATTGATTTTATTGTGTCATGTTTCCTTTGTGATATTTTCATTTACACTCTTAATCAGTTGTAAATTAGTTCAGCCAGTTTCTAAGCAAACATGTTTTTGCAATTTCATAAATAATTATAGAATATCATGTTACAGTAAAACTTCAAAAAAAAATTCTGTGTGTTTTTGTAGTTTTTTGTTATCGTTGTTTTAGGGGTTTTCGGTTGTTTATTTTTTAAATTTTTTTTACCTTGTGTTGAATTCTGTTTCACACACCTGGCTATTGTTATGACATATATGGCTATTATTATGACATATATGGCTATTAATATGATATGTGGCTATTGTTAAGTGCAAAAGTAAAATTTAACAGACATAACAAAGAAAGAAAGATATGTTTTATTTAACAATGAATGTGCTCAACACATTTTAATCACAGTTACAAATTACAAGATAAAGTTAAAGTTTGTTTTGTTTAACGACACCACTGGAGCACACTGATGACCTAATCACTGGCTTTTGTTTGTTAAACATTTGGTAATTATGTCTTCAAAGGAAACAGGTAACAATGTCAAGATCCCAACTTATTACACTAGCAAATCCAATTTGAGATGCACACAAAAGGTCTGGAATTACACATTTTATGGTTACATAGTTCTCCAGTTCTTCAAAGGAAATCCGAAACAATGTCAAGATGCCAATTTAATGACACTACCAAATCTAATTTCAGACGTACAAAAAAAAAAAATTCAGTTACAAATTTTGTGGTCGCATAGTTTTCCAGTGGTTTAGTTGATGAATGTCAAAAAATACCAAATGGACAACTTGTTAACCACATGTAGTTAATGCTATTGTATTTTGTTCCTTCACTGGAAGACACTGTATTGTAACTACTGGACCAATGCTTATAAAACATTTTAGAGTCCACACTCAATCTCTAATGATGTCGCACTCATACAATTTGTATGGCATTGTCATGACGTTAGTATCTCAGACTCTAATATTAGAGTCTCAAGTCTTAGACTCTAAAAGTTTTATAAGCACCAGGCCTGTTAATGGAATATCATGATTATAATATTCAAGTGTAAACTCCAATGAAAATTAACAAAGTGCACATTAGTGCCAGTTTAAAATCCATCCAAACATTATAATACATTTATATTTGCATGTATTAATATATTTTTCTTTAATAAAAGGAAAACTTTTCTTATCTCTCTTTTGTTTTCTTCATAATTTAAAAATATTTTTATTGAAGTATATTTAAATGTTAATTTAGTTAGTTATAATCTCATTCTAATACTGACGTGTGACAAGAAATCCTCAGTCATCAACCACTAATTTTTTTATGGGATTCCATGAATATGATTCCTATAATATACCTATAAATAAAAATCATGCAAGCCAATTTGATGTCAGTAACATCAATCTTTAAAACTAAATACAATCATCTAGTTTCACATCCAAAGTTCAGACAAGTCCTATTACTTCCAGATAATTATAATCAAATACTTAATTAATTAGTCACTTAACACTCTGTAAAAAAAATCCATGAAAACAAAATGGATCTATGTGAAATAAAGTTGTGTGAATCCATGGAAGTAGATTCTAGATTCTTGAAGAATACATAAAGCCTGGGTAGAGTTAAATAAAAATACATACATGTAGCTGCATGTGAGATGGAAAAAGTAAGCTTGACAGAATTATTTCCCTTGACGTTCAGATTTACTGAAATAAGGGAACACTTAATTGGTCGTGTAAACCAAACTCCATTCACGACTAGCGTAGTAAAGTGTCTATAAAATACATGGATGTAACATGGGACTGAACATTAGGAACACAGTTAATCTCCTAACACTATGGATGAGCAGTTTGACTACAGTCACTATTGCTCTTACTAGTATTTAAATGACCTGTTACAACACTGATGGTTATGTTCCTATTTTCACCTTGAGAGCATAATTATGGGATATTAAAACCTCCAGAAAAAAAACAGGCAACATACATGACATACAAAAGCACTGATGTTAACTGATAGCTTGTAACATCATGAAATTGTTTTAAATTTACTTCCTAAACTTGCAACTAGACTACAATGCTCTGAAAATATTGTTTGGACAAGGTAGACCAGTTATGTACGTGTACATATTTCTGTCTCAGACAACTGCAACCAGATAATTCAAAAAATAAATGTTTCAAGATGAAAATATTGTTAAGCCATAATATAAACATTTTCTCCTTACACACTGGTAGAAACAACTTCCAATTCACATTTTGTGGTGATCTTGCAATTAAATTATAATTATCCTACCCTCATCATTTTACAGACCGTATACACACGATTACTTTAGCAGACCTCCAGATTATATGAAAGCAATTGTTTCCAGTCGGTACCATATTGGCAATATCAAAGAACAAAAAGTCTTGTACCCATTATCATGTAGCATAATTCACAACACCAACATTACCGATAAATAATTTGTGAAGATTTGTTTACTGACACCACTCAAAAGTTAAAGTTTGTTTTGTTTAACCACACCACTAGAGCACATTGATTTATTAATCATTGGCTACTGGGTGTCAAACATGTGGTAATTTTTGACATGTAGTCTTCAGGGCTAGCTCGTAGTCAGCACAAAATTTTACTAAATTATCTATTAAGCTTCCAAATTGTATAGATATTCAGTTACTTTTAACAAAATATTAATTATTACCTAAGATTATTTCACCATGCAAATTAAAATAAAATTTGCCAAGTGCCAGAGCTAGCCCTGGTCTTAGAGAGAAAACCTGCTACAGTTTTCCATTATTAGCAAGGGATCTTTTATATGCACTATCCCACAGACAGAATAGCACATACCATGGCCTTTGGTATACAGGTACCAGTTGTGGCACACTGGCTACAGTGAGAAATAGGCCAATGGACGCATCATTGGGGATCGATCCTAAACCAAACGTGCATCAGGTGTGCGCTTTATCACTGGGCTATACTTCCCACCCTACCAACACCACTAGAGAAGATTGATTAATTAATCACCTGATGTTGATTGGTTTTTTCATGGGCACGAAACCGAAAAAGTGTTTCCAATAACATTACAAATCCTGAGGCTTGCTTTAGAAGGTGTAATTGTACATGAAAATATGGTATAATAATAATAATAATAATAAACTGACAATAAATGCAGGGTTTAAATACATTTTTTTTTTTTTTTTAAGAAGCTGAAATAATCTTCAAAAACCTGAAAATCTATGCCATGGCTAAATAAAGGTAATTTTCAGCCAAAAACACTGAAATCAGATAAAATGTTTAAAAAACATCACACCACTGTCAAAAGGCACATTACTAGCAAACAAATCTCATACAGCAGTTAGTGTTTACCTTTTAAGCAAGACAGCTTTTGATATACAACTGGTGTTATAAAACACCAAATGGCTAAGATGCAACAGACTGGTGTAGTATGTCCTTCCAGAGATCACCACAAAGGCCGTGATCAATGGTTGTAGGAGACAGGTCACTGGAGGCTGTTTGTCTCGCAGATTAACAAAATACTGTTGTTGATCTGGGCACATTTTTCCAGATCTTTCTATCACCAGTACACAGGCCTGTAGTTGACATAATGCTTTCAAAAACTCAGTGGACCCCATATCTTTTCCTTGGTTCACCTTCAGTAAACCTGTATTCGGTTTTGTTATTCGTTACGTTTTTTGAAAGTGTATTGTTTAGAAAAGGAAAGGAAAGGAAAGGAAGATTTATTTAATTTAATATTATGTTGGGAAAGAATTAAACTTCTTTTCCTCATAGTCCATCTAAATGTTACAAATTAACCTGCAAGGTTGTAACAAAAAGGCCAGACATTTTTCAGTGCTTCACACACAACTTTCTCGAAAACAAATCAATTAAAGGAAGAAAGGAAGTGTTTTGCTTAACGACACACTCAACACATTGTATTTATGGTTATATGGCATCGGACATACTATGGTTAAGGACCACACAGATATTGAGAGAGGAAACCCGCTGTCGCCACTTTATGGGCTACTCTTTTCGATTAGCAGCAAGGGATCTTTTATATGCACCATCCCACAGACAGGATAGTGCATACCATGGCCTTTGTTACACCATCTGTGGAGCACTAGCTGGAACGAGAAATAGCCCCAATGGGCCCACCAACGGGGATCGATCCTAGATTGATCACGCATCAGACAAGTATTACAACTTATGCTACAAACAATTAAAGACACAATATTGGATGTCTGTTCTGGAACCATGTTGCATGAACTTCAATTATTATGTGGAAAGTGAATGAATCCATTCATTCATTTCAACTTATTTTTGTTCTTATGTCTAATTAAGGTTTAAGCATGCTTTCCTGGGCACACACCTCAGCTATGTGGACTGTGTCCAGGAAGGTGAGTTAGTGGTTAGTGAGAGAGAAGTTGGTGTAGTGGCCTTACTGTAAGGCTTACACCTACCCCACTGAGTCGTTAAACTTGCTTTGAACACTGTTTACAACAAAACAAAGTTTATGGAGGTTGGTAAGGACTATAGATGCCCATACTCGTTATCGTTGTTTATATATGCATGTATGTATACAATGTATATACATGTACAATGTACATATGTGTGAGATATTTTGTTTGTATTCATGTGTGTGTTAGCTTTCTTTAACTATACCTTTTTTCATTGTGGATGAACTATTAGTATATAACTATAAAATAATACTTGCTGAAAGTCATTAATGGAAATTATTGTGGTATAATGGAAAGTAAAGGAAAGTATGGTAATCCATGCAGTACCAATGTAAAATTAAAAAACATAAGAGTTATGTCCCTTTGGGCCACTTATACTACCAAGTTGTATATCACTCGAAATGCATATTTCTGTGGTTCATGAAAGTTTTAAACATTTTTATGGCAGTATGCCAATAATAGTTAAACCATTTTGTATATACTGGAGAGAAAAAAATAATATCAAAGTAAAATAACTAATGCATGTGCACAGGTATCAAATATACATGTGTTCATGCATACCAGCATTCAAGCTGTCAGTCTGGGATGGATGGATGGATGCCCGTTGGTGAGCCAATTGATGCTATTTTTCATTCCAGCCAGTGCACAATGACTGGAATATTAAAGGACATGGTATGTGCTATCTTGTCTGTGGGATGGTGCATATAAAAGATTGCTCGCAATTAACAGAAAAATGTAGCATGTTTTCTCTCTAAGATCATGTCAAAATTTACCAATGGTTTGACATCCAATAGTCGATGATTAATAAATCAATGTGCTCTAGTGGTGTCATTAAGCAAACAAAACTTTAATTTTACCAGCATTCACGTGTATAAATCAAACATAATACACCTTTATTACATGTAAACTACAGCCTTCAAATATTAAAAATTTATTTTGTAGGTGATGGATATATGATTTTTTGTTGTTTTTTCATCCTGCCTCGTGCCCCCACCCCCATGTATCCCATCCAGGAACAACCCTAAGTACTACATCACGACACATATTGTTATCATTGTGTCAGACAAACGTGTTCGTGATCCCTCTCAAAGTATTTTTGTATTCTACTGTTGATACAGGAAAATGAATGCGACAGCTGTACACATTGATTGGTATTGCAATGTAGTGTCAGCAGTTTTCCAATGTCATGCTATTCTCTGGACTGGAAATGACTAATGCATGTAGTTATAATACATCCACCTATATGTGGTGATTAAAAAATATGATAAGTCTATATTGATGGATGCAGATGAAGGCGGTTATGCCTGTTACAGGGCCCTCAATGGACTGCCCAAGTTATACATGTGTATGTAGTGTTGGGAATCGGATGGAATTTCATCATCAATCATCAGTATCAACCGATCACCTTTCGATTACTCAATTGGAAATATTTTATTTAACAACACATTCAACACATTTTATTTACGGTTATATGGCGTCAGACATATAGTTAAGGACCACACAGATATTGAGAGAGGAAATCCGCTGGCGCCACTTCATGGGCTACTCTTTTCGATTAGCAGCAAGGGATCTTTTATATGCACCATCCCACAGACAGAATAGTACACACCATGGCCTTTGTTACACCAGTTGTGGAGCACTGGCTGGAACGAGAAATAGCCCAATGGGTCCACCAAACAGGATCGATCCTAGAACGACTGCACATCAAGCAAACACTTTACCACTGGACTAGTCCCACCCCATTAGCTTAAGAAGGATTTCAATTATTAGTACCATACCCCTTCTGCTGTGTTTATTTGGATCTACAGACCCTACAAATAGCTAATTTTACCGTATATATGTATTTAATCTCTTTTTTCTATATCTTTATGTACATATGAAAACAAACCCCATACCTAACATATTTACATCAGTTCCATCATCTGAACAGGAAAAACAATTACAGTTAATAATTTTCTATACAATCGATTATGGATTTTTATAATAAATCATTACATCGGTAGAGACAATCCGATCATTTTTTTATTTTTATAATCAATCACTAGTACATATCACCTAAGCATTTACATCAAGGGCAGGGTGTTGCCCAGAGATAAAGTGTTTGACTGATGTGCTATCCATCTTATTGTTGATCACCATCATGTGGACCTACTGGGCTATTTCTCGTTCCAGCCAATATGTTCCACAACTGCTGTATGGTGCATATAAAAGATCCCTTGCTACTAATATTAACATGAAAGTGTAAGTTTTGTTTTCCTTAAAGAGTAGTCCAAGAGTGGCAAAATGGGTTTCTTCTCATTATCTGTGTGGTCTTTAACAGTATGTATGATACCATAGGAAGGAAGGAAATGTTTTATTTAACAACACACTCAACACATTTTATTTACAGTTATATGGCATCGAACATATGGTAATGACCACACAGATATTGAGGGAGGAAACCTGCTGTCGCCACTTGATGGGCTACTCTTTTCGATTAGTAGCAAGGGATCTTTTATATGCACCATTCCATAGACAGGACAGCACATACCAAGGTCTTTTGATATACCAGTCGTGGTGCACTGGCTGGAGTGAGACACCGCCCAATGGGCCCACTGATGGGGATCAATCCTAGATCGACCGCACATCAAGCAAATGCTTTACCACTGGGCTACGTCCTGGCTCGTCTGATGCCATAGAATCATAGATAAAAATGTATTGAGTGTGTTGTTAAATAAAACATTTCATAGCATTTGATAAATTATACTTTAAAATTTCTCACACATTTAGCTCCAAATGAGTTTCAAGCAGCATAGAATTATCAATTGCTCGGAAGCTGTTTACTGCCTAGGGATAAAAACCTTAAGTTCGAGTGGTGATATTTCCTAGGCCATATATATTCCAAAATAAACCAAGAATACATCTATATATATATATATATATATATATATATATATATATATATATAATCCTCAAATTTCAGCAGCACGATTTTTATATATATCTATTACTCAAATTTCAGAAGCATGATTTTTCAGCATTAGTAATTCACCTATATGTTTTTGATGGCCAAATGTCATGCCTCACATTACTTGGCTACTCAGATGAGCAAATACTCCCTGGTGCATAGGCGCGACCAGTACAGAGTGAAGATCCCATTCAATGGGCAGGGAGTGTCAATATTTCACCAGAATGGAAGCTAATACCCAAGACACTTTCCTGTACATCCTGGCTTTATTACAGCGACCTGTGAAAGGAAACTCCTTATCTGTCTATTTAAAACATTTAGTCACCATATTACAGTCAAATCTCTGTCAGCCAGCCATCTGGAGGTGTATGAGATGGTCTCTTAAGACAGGCGGCTGCTTAACACAGGTTTATTTATTCCATTAATAGAAAACTCCTTATCTGTCTATTTAAAACATTTAGTCACTATATTACAGTCAAATCTCTGTCAGCCAGCCATCTGGAGGTGTATGAGATGGTCTCTTAAGACAGGCGGCTGCTTAACACAGGTTTATTTATTCCATTAATAGAAAACTCCTTATCTGTCTATTTAAAACATTTAGTCACCATATTACAGTCAAATCTCTGTCAGCCAGCCATCTGGAGGTGTATGAGATGGTCTCTTAAGACAGGCGGCTGCTTAACACAGGTTTATTTATTCCATTAATAGAAAACTCCTTATCTGTCTATTTAAAACATTTAGTCACTATATTACAGTCAAATTTCTGTTAGCCAATCGTATAGAGTTGTAAAAAAGGTATCACGCCATACCCAAAAATGTTTGCAGATTTTTTTTTTTTTTAAGTTAACCTTTTGACAAAATGAAACACTCTTATCATTACTATATGATTTTGGTAACCCTAAACCTAAACCTATCCCTAACCCTAAACTTAACCCATTTTCTTTCTGTATGAAAAAGCTCCTTGCTTATACATACACATAAAACATTTAGTCCCTACTGTTGTCAAATCTGTGTTACCGATAATAAAGCCATCTGTAATTGGCACTTTAACTGCCATACAAAACATGAAGGATTTAAAAGGTGCTGGTACAAGTAGACTTGTAATTGTTTTGAAGCTTGACAATCCAGGGGATCAAAGGCTAAAGCATGACTTTAAAACCTTTACCATGAAGGATTGCCTGTCACAAGAAATCACCGGATGGTGTTAACAATGTGTGGAGGTATAAATCAAGTATTGTTTTAAATTTTTTAATCCACATCAGTTGATATTAGCCCAGCGTGTGTATCAGCTGTGCCAACCAAAAGTTAAATTTTGTTTTGCTTAACGGCACCACTAGAGCACACTGATTTATTCATCATCAGCTACTGGATGTCAAACAGTTGGTAATTGTTTTACATGAAGTCTTAGAGAAAACATCTACAAATGGAAACATGTTGCGGGTTTCCTTTCTACGACTATATGTTAAAATTACCAATGTTTGATATACCAGTCATGATGCACCGACTTGAATGACAAAATATACATGTAGCAACAAATATAACTGCCAAATGTTAAATATTTTAAAACATTCCTTTCCTTTCCTTTCCTATATATTACTATATTTCTCTAGTTCACCAAGTACTGGCCTGTAATATACTAAAATGTATGCATTTCAATGTCAGGTCTAGTCTCTGGTATAGCTGTGCTTCTCGTTATTTCCCAATTAGTATTGATACAGGAAATTGGAACACCAGCTGTTGTCAGTAACTGGTAATAACACTAGTGAGTTATAGTGCTGCTATTTTTCATTTAATATCGCTAGATTGTCTGAATCCAAAATGACTAATTCCACAGAGTCTGTGAGTGCAGATGGGAAGTAATTAAAACATATAGATCGCCACTGGTTAATACATGCATGGTCACGCATGTGTCATAAACTGTCATATAGTACATTTGGCCAGTTTCATGAGGTTATTGAACTTTGAGGGTGGGGGATCCAAAATTGATTGGCTCAAGTCAATGGTAAAATTAATAATTTGTTGAAATTATGGCATAAAGCTGCTGGAGGTAGCTTTGATATCAAAGGAAATTAACCTTTTTAAAGAAAGAAATGCTTAATTTAACAAAGCTCTCAGCACCTTTTATATTTATGGATATATAGCATCAGACATAGTTATTAGTGATTAGGAGAGGAAACCCACTGATGTCATGCCAAGGGCTACTCTTTTTGATTAGCAGCAAGGAATCTTTTATTTTATATATACAATGATCCTATAGACAGGATAGTACATGCCACACCCAGCCGTAGAGAAAGAGAGAGAGAGAGAGAGAGAGAGAGAGAGAGAGAGAGAGAGAGAGAGAGAGAGAGAGAGAGAGAGACAGAGAGACAGACAGACAGACAGACAGACAGACAGACAGACAGACAGACAGACAGAGAGAGAGAGAGAGAGAGAGAGAGAGAGGGGGAGTACCAGTAAGGTTTCAGGCATGTCCATCCTGGGCCCGACCTCTGGATAGTCAGCGGTCAGGTCCAGGACAGAATCCAGTGCTTGCTGGGACAAGAAATAGCCCAATGGATCCATTGACAGTGATCGATCCTAGACAAACTGTACATCACTACTGGGCTATGTCGCGCACCAAATCTTTTTAATAACTTATCTCTTTGGGGTGGGCAGGGTGCATGTAGCTCTGTGGGGAGCACTTGGCGAGGTGTGTTACGGATCATAGGATCAATATACCTCAGTGGGCTCCTCAGGTTGTTATCTGTTTTATTCACTGCAGTCTTTGCAACGAATAAAATAAAGGCAAGCTTATGATCACTCTCCTAAAATGGTGCTAGGCGAGCAATCACATGAAATTTCAAATAAATGTTTTAATTTTTACAGCAATGTGATCAATCTACTGCTCTCCTAAATCCTAAATATTGCTGGCAAAGACTATTCAATGTATGTATGTAATACACTGCTGTATTGAAAGCCATGACATGTGCTGCCTTATGTATTGGAAATTGCATTCAACATATCATACCGTTCTAAGAAGAATATTTTGAATTTTTACTGACTCAAGTCAATGTTAAATTATTGTTTCGCGGATATGGTACCATACAGCTGGTGCGTGTATCTTGGGGGGGGGGGGGGGGGGGGGGGGGGGGGGGGGGGGGAGGGGGGAGGAGAGTTGCCATAAAAAAAATTAGGAGTATGTTTTGGTTTTATTGACACCACCACAAAAACAATAACATGCAGTTCCTATTCAGAAGTTAGTGTATTTAGTGTATGGCCACGAACACCACATAGGTAACTTGTACATTATAAGTAGCAAGAATCTGCTTTCCCACGGTTAAAACATTTCATCTTCTAGCAATCGCCTAATCTTAAAAATGTATACCATAGACATATAACATCATCATTAAAAAAATGGCAATGAACATAGTTGTGCCAAACCCTAAATACAAAACAGGTTAATAATTACACATGTATACTGAAGGACACAAATAATGGAACACATGGATGGCATTGTAAACCGTATTTAATTCCCAACTAGATTAAATATCAGTAATCTCACACTGTATCAGTAACACTGTTAACTTCTTGACACTATGGGTGAAGGAGGAAGGAAATGTCTTATTTAGCAACGCACTCGACACATTTTATTTTATGGTTATATGGCGTCAGACATATGGCAAAGAACCACACAGATAATGAGAGAGGAAACCCGCTGTCGCCACTTCATGGGCTACTCTTTTTGATTAATAGCAAGGGATCTTTTATATGCACCATCCTACAGACAGGGTAGTATATACCACAGCCTTTGATATGCCAGTCTTGGTGCACTGGCTGGAATGAGAAATAGCCCAATGGACCTACCGACGGGGATGGATTCCAGACCGACCGTGTATCGAGCGAGCACTTTACCACTGGGCTACATCCCACCCCCCTCTATGGATGAAGAGGGGCAGGACATAGCTCAGTGGTAAAGTGCTCTCCTGATGTGTGGTTGGTCTAGGATCGATCCCCGTCGGTGGGTCCAGTGGGCTATTTCTCATTCCTACCAGTGCATCATGCCGTGGTATATGCTATCCTGTCTGTGGGACGGTGCATATAAAAGATCCCTTGCTACTGATGGGAAATATCCCAAACAAAAATGCATGCTTGCGGCTAGGTTGTTGCAAGGTAGTTACAAGGTTGTTACAAGGTAGTACAAGCAATGCAAGCTATTTGCAAGCTAACATTTAGCTCGCGTAAGGTAGTCAGTATTTCTGCAAGCTTGCCGCATGCATGTTTTCATTTGTGAAAGCATGTGCAAGCTTGCTGCATGCATATCTTCAACTGTGCAAGCTTCCCGCAAGCATGTTTTCATTTTTGCTAGCTTGCTGCAAGCATATCTTCAACTGTGCAAGCTTCCCGCAAGCATGTTTTCATTTTGCAAGCTTGCTGCATGCATATCTTCAACTGTGCAAGCTTCCCGCAAGCATGTTTTCATTTTTGTAAGCTTGCTGCATGTATATCTTCAACTGTGAAAGCATGTCTACACTTGTGGAGAAAAAGCTAAGTCCAAATCATTTTCATGGTTATTTTTTTTTTAATTCATAACTTCTCATATGATTTATCAAATTCAGTGGGAACAGTGGCTAAACAACCAAACATACATGTTACATATTTAGATAGTATTTACAATAATAATTAAAACAAAATTAATATTAATACATACGAATGATAATACAATATGGTTAAAACAGAATCATCTTGTAATAATTGGATTTTCAATTGACCCCAAAAATAATAACATATACATGGCCATGAGAGGATGACATGGGCCATGTTTGGTTGAAATTAGCCTGGTGGAATTTGAGAAGATGTTGAAAATGTCTGAGCCAATCAGAGGCCAGGGTGGCCATCTTGGATTTTGAATCAGCCACAAAAATAACAACACTTAGTAAGTCATGAGAGAATCATTTGGACTAAGTTTGATTGAAACCTGCTTGGTGGATCTTGAAAAAAAGCAAAAAAATGTCTTTTTCAATCAGAGGCCAGGGAAGCGATCTTGATTTAAATCTGCCCGAAAAAATAACAAACTTGGTCAGGGCCATGAGAGGATCATTAGGAATACATATGGTTTAAATTTGCATGGTGGAACTTGAGTAAAAGTTAAAAATGTCTCAGTTATTCAGAGGCCAGGGCGGCCATCTTGGAATTTTTATTGGCCTGAAAAATAACAACACTTGGTCAGGTCTATAAGAGGATCATTTGGACCAAGTTTGGTTGAATCCTGCTTGGTGGAACAGTAGAAAAAAGAAAACAAGAAGAAACAAACAAATCACTACACCACAGTGTGGATCTCCAGATAGTGGAGGAATATAACCTAAAACAAGAAGAAGAAGAAGAATATAGGACCAGGAGCTTTTTAGCATATTAGTTTAGTCAAGACTATCCCACATAAATGGAACATGTCTATCAGACAGGTAAACTAATTTTGTAGCCTAAGTATCTGACAACATGTAGCACCTATTTTTTTGTTTTAACTGTTCATGTTTTTCACTTTAAAACCATTGTTGTGTTTTTTAAAGAATAATACAAGATGCAAGATGGCTGCCACTGATGCAAGCTTGTAGGTAGATCGTCGCAAGCTTGCAGGAAGCTTGTTGCAAGGTTGCGGGAAGCTCGTCGCAAGCTTGCAGCAAGGTTGTAAAAAGGTTCCAAATACTAGCTTAAACTGAATAAGCTTGCGGGAAGCTCGTCGCAAGCTTGCGGCAAGGTTGCAACAAGCTTCCCGCAAGCTTGCGGCAAGGTTGCAACAAGCTTGCAACAAGCTTGCAGCAAGCTCGTCGCAAGCTTGCGGCAAGGTTGCAAAAAGGTTCCAAATACTAGCTTAAACTGAATAAGCTTGCAGGAAGCTCGTCGCAAGCTTGCAAGAAGCTCGTCGCAAGCTTGCGGCAAGGTTGTAAAAAGGTTCCAAATACTAGCTCGAAACGCGGTAGTTACTACCTTGCCGCAAGGTTGTTACCAGCTATTTATTAAGCTTGCAATTTTTGTTTGGGATAGCAGGTTTCTTCTCTAAGACTATATGTCAAAATTACCAAATGTTTGGCCCTAGTGGTGTCGTTAAACAAAGCAAGCTTTAACTTTAACTATGGATGAAGGGTTTGGTTGCAGTCACTCTTTGACATTGCTACATGTATCTGATGCCTTATTTCTTTTCCATCAGTATAATATGGACTAAGTACTAAGGTTCGGTACAATAGAAATTAACATTCCTGTTATTCTTAATCTTATTATCAGTCACGACCTTCAGAAAGTTTATAACAAAACAACTTTTTTTAATGTGCAACTACAATGGAATGAATAGGAAGAAAGGAATGTTGGATTTTAATTGTAACAGTTGGTATGCATGAAAGACTAGTGTACAAGTACATGTATGACTCATCTTGATTACATCTAGTGCCGGTCGGCCATAAATCTGTGCACACTATGTAACTATGGACAAATAATGCAATGAAAAGTGTCAGGACGTTTCAGTGTCAGTCACAAGTACTTACATATCAGCTGACGTGAGTGAGGAATTGAGATTGTACGTAATGATTCAACTTTCAACAATTTGATTACAGCTGGGTGGTATTAACATTTCCGGTTTGGTGTTGGTATCGGTATTTTGGTGGTAATTTACCTCGGCATTGATTAGAGCTGGGACGTATTAACATTTCCAGTTCAGTGTTGGTATCGGTATTTTGGTGGTAATTTACCTCGGTATTGATTAGAGTTGGGACGTATTAACATTTCCGGTTTGGTGTTGGTATCGGTATTTTGGTGGTAATTTACCTCGGTATTGATTAGAGCTAGGTCGTATTGACATTTCCAGTTCAGTGTTGGTATCAGTATTTTGGTGGTAATTTACCTCGGTATTGATTAGAGCTGGGTCGTATTAACATTTCCAGTTTGGTGTTGGTATCAGTATTTTGGTGGTAATTTACCTTGGTATTGATTAGAGCTGGGTCGTATTAACATTTCCGGTTTGGTGTTGGTATCGGTATTTTGGTGGTAATTTACCTCGGTATTGATTAGAGCTGGGTCGTATTAACATTTCCGGTTTGGTGTTGGTATCGGTATTTTGGTGGTAATTTACCTCGGTATTGATTAGAGCTGGGACGTATTAACATTTCCGGTTTGGTGTTGGTATCGGTATTTTGGTGGTAATTTACCTCGGTATTGATTAGAGCTGGGACGTATTAACATTTCCGGTTTGGTGTTGGTATCGGTATTTTGGTCGTAATTTACCTCGGTATTGATTAGAGCTGGGTCATATTAACATTTCCGGTTTGGTGTTGGTATCAGTATTTTGGTGGTAATTTACCTCGGTATTTTGGTGGTAATTTACCTCGGTATTGATGCAGTATTGACAAAAATCCTATACAGATATCGACCAGGTTTTTTTGGAAGGTATACCTGGATGTGTTAGAAGAAAATTTTGTAATTAAACATGTTGGCAAGATAAATTTGTTGTAGAAACATAACGAGGGGTTTATGGATTTTTATGCTCTTGTACCCTTCAGCTGTGATGCCAGTCGTGGTGCACTGGCTGGAGCGAGAAATAGTCTGGAAACTGGCAGGAATGAAAATCTTTTATTTTTCATTTTTTATAATGATCTTAGCAGCTGTTGCTATCAATTGATTATCAACTACTATTTAATATTTTAGAATTGTATAGCAACCTGAAACTTGAGTAGTGAACTGCAATAATATATTGATCAAAATGTTTCAGGAAGTGGCTGCATGGGAGTAACAAAAATAATATATAGCCACTAGGGTTGTAACATATAATGAAATATTTGTTGAACAACAACTCTTCAGCACATTTTAAATGACAACTAGATGGTGCCTATCATGTGATTGTGAATTTGACACTTAGGTATAATATAACGCTATTATAAACTAGATTTTCTTCTTCTTTTTTCAAAATGAGGACGAGGGGTGAATTTTTTTTTTTTTTTTTTTTTTTTTTTTTCAGAACAATGGAAATACATCAACTAAAACAATTTGGGAGGGGGGGGGGGGGGGGGAGGGCAAATGAAAAACACCCACAGAGGCAGGCCTTTATCTTCAGGATGATTCAGGATGAAAATTTACAATTTATTTTATAATGGCCTACATTATTAAAAATTGGTGGGGTGTATTGTTGTTTTGGGGTTTTTTTGTTTTAAACTGTTTAAAATATTTTCATGGCTTAGTCATGTTTTTTTGTTTTAAACTGTTTAAAATATTTTCATGGCTTTGTCATGTTTTTTGTTTGTTTTAAACTCTTTAAAAAAATGTCATGGCTTTGTCATGTTTTTTTTTGTTTTAAACTGTTTAAAATATTTTCATGGCTTTGGCCAGTTTTGTTTTGTTTCTCGGAGGGTTTTGGTTTTGGTTTTTTTAGATTTTTAATATTATTTCCCAGTGCACTTCTTTGCCTTGTAAAGACAGAACATACATCATTACATTGATAGCAGCAATGATAGGGATTCCCCCAAAGAAAATACAGTTCTGGACTTGTATTCAATAAATACTGAATAAAATATTTCCCTTTTAATTCAAAAGGTCAAGGTTCTCCAATAATACTAAATGTGTACATAATAAAAGACCTGTTATATAGGACTATATTACCAACCTTCACTTTATTACTACAATAATACTAAATGGGTATGTGATAATAAAAAGACCAGCTATATACGACCACTACCAAACAGTAGCTTTGAAAAACGAACAAAACAAAATACACACAAAAACTTGACAATCATTCGTGACCCCACATCCTGGACTTTGATTGAATTTAAGCAATCGTGCATTTGATTGTGTATATCACAGCTGACAGCTCCTGACTGATACTATCCTCCACACAAAGACTGAACATTAGAAAACAGAAGCCCACAGTATGGGCGTCTCAATTGGAGTTCCAGTTGGGTGGAATGCTGGCAGTCTATTCAGTCGGACTGAAAGGCGTATATACCACATGAAGGAACTATACTTGATAACGACATGAAAGACTTATAACTGTGGCTATACGTTCCTGGTGCAGATATGGCTGACGTTTTAGCGATATGGCTGTGGAAATTTAAATGTCTGTTAATGGAAATACAAATAGTGTTTCCCTGAATAGTACCAGTGAGAACTTATCACAGAGGGAGCTAGTAGCTTCTAATAGTTATATACAGTAAAAGTATATACATCAAAGTAAGAAGTCCATTTTAAGGGGAATCCAGATTTTGGGTCGGAAGCGTAAAATTATGAGACAGAATCCCAAAATATTTATATAAAATCATGTTTATGAGTCTGGCGGAATCCTAACAAGAAAGACAAGAAAGAAAGAAAAAAGAAAAGAAAGAAAAGAAAGAAAGAAAGAAAGAAAGAAAGAAAGAAAGAAAGAAAGAAAGAAAGAAAGAAAAAAGAAAAAAAGATTGGGCACACGTTTGTCAACTTACTATACATGTAATAGTAATGTATACAAATGTATTTTAATAACATATGGTTAAGAACTAGCAGTATGGTTAAGGACTAGCAGTAAGGGATGTTTTAAATGCACCATCCCACAGACGGGAAAGTATATGTACATATCACAGCCATGTCACACCAGTTTGTGGAGTGTACCTAAACTTAAGTCTCGCTGACAAAGCCATGAAAATATTTTAAACAGTTTAATTACAGTGGACACTGCAGGCATGCAGTGCAGTTTTTATACCAAAGCTGTTTTACCAGTGCATCCACTGTCATAGAATGTAAGGTGTATTTTACACCACAATGTATTAATTACACAGAGAATACTACATGAGTGGCCATTAGATACTATTTAACTTCAGTAATATAAGTGGTTTCAACATGTATCAAACAACTGGAAGCAAGTTGGATACGTTTTTACACAATGAGTTGTAAGATAAAGGTATCTAAATTCTAATGGACATGAATGCAGTATTCTAGGGTTTGTCACGATACACCTACCTAACGATACGATATGTAACACAATACCTGATTCACTGGGAAAACAGTGTACAGTGACTGTGTTTTCCCAGTAAAATAAGAAGTTGAAGCTTACAATGTAGTAGAATGATTTAAATATAAGAAATAAACATGATAAAAGTGAAACACTGATTAAACACAGTTTTAATGTGGAAATAAACATCATAGACATATATAATTGACATAAGCAAGCACACATTTTGTCCACTTCACTGTTTTTCTGTGAAAGAAATATCTTGTCAATAAGTACATCTCAGTCCGAACTGGTGTTGGTAAATAGATTTGAAATTAAAACATGAATCGAAACATGGTCAAAATAAGAATCAATACACAAACAAGCGTATTGTGTATAATATCATCAGCAGCAGTATCGTGATACTACAATGTATCGGTGTATCTTCACATCCCAATAGTATTCTATTTCTTAAATATCTTTAAAAATCAGGTTCAAAATAAATTCAAACATCTTTTCTGACTAAAACATATTTATGGCCTTAGCACTTATAGTTAACTTATGTGTCACAAACAAATCAATTTCTTATTTGTCATAAACTAATTAATTTCAATTGTGCTGTTTTTCATTGGATAATATGGCAGTGTCTTTAAATTGTTATCACACATATATGTGTTATTAGTATACATTGTATATGTTACAAAAAATAACAAATGATGTTCTCACCAATCGGTGTGTAAGAAAACTGTTTTAATATGGAGGTTCTATAATTATTTCAATGCCTGATGCCTCTTGTATGTGCAAGACCTTATTAAAGCTTCTACTCTGCACTTACATATAAATAGAGAATAACTAGTTAATGATGTAGGATGTTTGTTTTATTCTGTAATGGTAAGAATGGGAAATTCTGCGAGGCTTGCCAAGTTATTACTTCTTTTATTTCAGTTACATTATTTGTACAATGACTAAGAGATCAAATGAGCAATTTATAATGTATCTATGCAAAAGTAATAATCTACTAGTGTACATTTATGACTTTGCTTTAATCGGTCATCATAACTAGCCAATAGAAACAGTGGTTGCTGGATCAGTGGCATAGTGCTGGTGGGGCCACCGGGGCGGTGTAAAATTCTTGACTGGTGGAAGGGATTCAGGGAGTGCTAACGGTCCACTTGTTTAGGGATGCAATACTTGCCTTGCCCCGGGCGCTGACAACCTGCACTACGCCACTGTGCAGGATAAATGCATTGGGATGGGTACTGGTATCCAAAACCAGTATCTACTAGCTTTATCTTTGACTGTATGACCACCACATCATCAGGGCCAGACTGCAACTTGTAAAACATCTATTTGTCTGAGTCAGAGAGTTGAGCTGTACTTGGTGCTCCAGTGTAAGCGAGATCAAGAAACCTCTCTGTGTACTCTCAATTAGATGGAAGAAGGTAAGAGTAACCCAGGATTAAGTCAAGTGTTAAGAGGCACAACCTACTGTCAACAGAGAACTCCTAACGGTCACTTCAAACAAACTGTAGATTAATGGCTTCATTTTATTTTCATACACGGTTTGTAGTATATGGAATAATTACATAACCTCACCTGTCTATACATCTTAATTCACAACAACCTCTGCTTTAGTACGTTAATGTCAAGAGATATTGTTACACAAGTGTATGTAAAAAATTTATGAAATATATTTGCAAACTGTTTCAAGAGCAAAAGTTTGTTTTGTTTAACAATGCCACTAATGCACATTGATTAATTAATCATTGACTATGGGATGTCAAACATTATGACTTTTAGTCTTCTGAGAAAACCCACTACATTTATTGATTAGAAGCAAGGGATCTTTTATATACACTTTCCAACAGACAGGAAAACACATTCAGCCTTTGATATTCAGTCGTGGGGTGGTTTGATCCTTTGACACAAGCGAGAACCCCCGTTTCAAGATCAAGAGCATAATATTAAAATAAGATAATTTTCAAATGTGCTACATTAATTTTGTATAACATACATATGTATTTATTTACTTTCAGTTAGTGCCTTCCAAAGTATCTAATATACTGATGTTGTCAACATCACCAATCCAGAAAATGTTACTGTGAATCACTGATGTCAAACAAGAAGATTATACCATAGAGAACATGTCAAAGAGCTGCAAATTCATTTGCAAGATGCAAGATGGCTGCCACTGATGCAAGCTTGTAGGTAGATCGTCGCAAGCTTGCAGGAAGCTTGTTGCCAGCTTGCAGGAAGCTCGTCGCAAGCGTGCGGGTAGCTCATCGCAACCTTGTGGGAAGCTCATCGCAAGCATGCAGGAAGCTCGTAGCAAGCTTGCAGCAAGGTTGTAAAAAGGTTCCAGATACTAGCTTAAACTGAACAAGCTTGCAGGAAGCTCGTCGCAAGGTTGCAACAAGCTTCCCGCAAGCTCGTCGCAAGCTTGCGGGAAGCTCGTCGCAAGCTAGCGGCAAGGTTGTAAAAATGTTCCAAATACTTGCTTAAACTGTTTAAGCTTGCGGGAAGCTCGTTGCAAGCTTGCAGCAAGCTTGCGGGAAGCTCGTCTCAAGCTTGCAACAAGCTTGTGGGAAGCTCGTCGCAAGCTTGCAACAAGCTTGCGGCAAGGTTGTAAAAAGGTTCCAAATACTAGCTTAAACTGAATAAGCTTGCAGGAAGCTCGTCGCAAGCATGCAACAAGCTTGCGGCAAGGTTGCAAGAAGCTCGTCGCAAGCTTGCAAGAAGCTTGTCGCAAGCTTGCAAGAAGCTCGTTGCAAGCTTGCGGCAAGGTTGTAAAAAGGTTCTAAATACTAGCTCGAAACGTGGTAGTTACTACCTTGCCGCAAGGTTGTTACCAGCTATTTATTAAGCTTGCAATTTTTGTTTGGGTAGTGGCCTTACACCTACCCACTGAGTCATTAAAATTTGCTCTGCGCAGGATCGGGTACCGAGATAAGAACCCAGTACCTATTAGCTTTAAGTCTGATGGTGTAAGCACTACACTAGGATGTAATTCAATTAGTAGTCAGGCAATGGGTCATAGGATCAATTGACCTCAGCAATATCAGGTGTTTTTACCACTATTCCAATCACTGGCAATGAATGTTTAACAACACCCCAGCACAAAAACATATTAGCCATTGGTTGTCACACGATGGTACATATACATGTATATAAATGAATTGATGATCAACATCAATACAAAATATTCTACTCTTTTTGTGTAAATTAAGATCCCTTGCTGCCATTCAGCTGTGGCTACAGTAAGAAAATAATATATAAGGACACCTCATAACATTTGAAACAACGGCTATTTTGCATGTAATGTTCATATGGTATGATTGACATTCTTTTTTTTTCAGATACAAAATAAACCTACTGCAACCACATACATTGGAAGCTACTCCCACTAACTAAAACCTAGGAATCTTTTATTTGCACTTTCCCACAGAGAGGACAGCACATATCACATTAACCCTTGAATATGAGTCATGGGCCATTGGCCGAGATTTTTTTTTTTTTTAAAGTTTTGGGCACTACCGGACAATTCGCCGGTTGCCCCATTTATTTTTCAATATCCTACCTGTTTACAATTAACCAGGTTCTCCTTGAATGTTAAAAATATATGTACACTGGCACCTTCCTGTGCTCGTCTGCAGAGATAGAGGAGCAGGGAATTTCAAAGGATCCATCAAGGCCAATGATGTACTGCATCTCAGATAGGTATTCTATACTACTGGGTTATGCACGTCCCTCTCCAAACTGCAGTTGAATAGAAGCATATTTTCTTACACCATCTACAAACAGTTGTCAAGGTTGTAAAGCCAGTCCAGTTAGCTCACAAAGATTTTTATGTTTCAGTTTTCAGACGCCAGTTTAATTTTTTATTATTATTATTTATGTTAGAATAAGACGACAATATGACACTTTTAGTGCTGTATATGAGTTAAGGTCTTAACAGTGCAAAAGTTACTAACTGTGTATTCAGTAGTCGTATCAAAAACATCACAGCACACAGCTAGTAGCTTTTTTTATTGTCCTTTATGTCAATACAGGTTTTGTATAAATATACCTGCACTGAATGATCTTGCTTCTTAATGAAGTAGACACACATAACAGGTACCTACACACTTACAGTGTAAAATTGTCTATCACACTTTCTCCATTATTCACATTTACACAGATGACAGAACAAGATCCCTAACATCATGATTATGAGGTGGGATGTCCTTCAGTGCTATTGTATTTGTACTAAGACCCCCTAAATACTCTCCACCCCAATGGGTTTTCACAATCTTTCTCATTTACCACCCAACAGGCATGTCCACATGGATAACCAATAACATAATGTTGACCTTTTTTAAGGTTTAATGTGCTACTACACCCCTTTTACTAATTACATGAATTCTAAATCTACTCAATCATCACCCAGCAGGGGTTCCATAAGATGCATACACAGCTCCAACAGTCAATGCCATGTCAGCTTTGAAAGTAATCAAAACTTGCACTTTTAACAGTTCCGAGGTGGGGGGGAGGGATATGGGTACTATATTTTAGCTGATTTACATAAAGTTGGTTTACGTTTTTTTGTTATTGATTAGTAAGTCAAAAAATTCTTGGACATTCTTTTAAGGACTGACTTTGCAAGACGTTTATGTCAGTTTCTTATCCTTATTAAAGATTAATCTATGCCTATGCACCAGGTACACAATGTAGTTTTATGATACAAACTATTTCATGTGTCATATAATCATCATGTACATGTGTATGTCATATATTTCAGTTCATAGTGTAGAATTATTTTGTTCTGCCTCTCTTTTAAAAAGTTAATAAATAAAGGTTTTTTTGTTTAACAATACTATTAGAGCACATTGATTTATTAATCATCAGCTATTGGATGTCAAACATAAGGTCAGTTAGACACAGTCACAGAAAGGAAACCTGCTACATTTTTCCATTTGTAGCTAGGGATCTTTTATATGCACATCACACAGACAGGATAGCACATACCATGGCCTTTGATATACCAGTCGTGGTGCTTTTTTAAAGAGATGTCAAACAATATAATTAAGCCATAACTTGAGGAATGTGTAGGAATGGGGACTGGTACATGAATTAAAATGTTTATGCAAATGAAGGTCTTCAGTCAAGTTTGTCCCATTATTGCACATATAATACATACTACACACAAGATGTGAAATACTTGTATTAATGGACGATTTATTTATGCATGTTTGATCTCTATACAGTCTGCTAATCATACCATCTCTGTATACATTGTGCAGGAAGTCGTTCACAGGTCTTTCGATTTGCACAACTGTGCACTGATGTGTTCATAACATCATGAATATCAAACAGAATACCCAGATATCAATGTCTTCATACCAAGAACACCTAATAGGTGGAATCTTTTCTATCACTTTACACCTCTGATATAATTGATCTATTTCTGGGTATGTTGGTGTTGGTGTATTTTAAGTGTGAAAAAGCTTGTTTGTTTAGCACTGCATGGTCCAGTTGGAATCATGTCAGTGACACCTACATGTGGCTAGTTTTATAATTTCTGGTTATGAAAAGCTGGCATATATCAGGTATTAGATATTATCAGTGCCCGAGTGGTTTTCAAAAGCATCTCACAGCTTGTCACCTATCGACTTACATTGTAATTATAAATGGTTTTAAAAAAAAAAGAAAAAAAAAAAAGAATAAAAGAGGGCGGTAAAGAAGAAACCTTTGATAGCATGGTTTGTGTGGAACACATGATACCAAGTGATGATTTGAAATGTTTCCTGACAAAAGATTTTATTATGCTGTAAACAAAATATTGTTTTGACAAAATATTCATTGGTTTATAAGTTTACAGTAGGTTAAAAGGTGAACACAATATTTCCAGTTTAACACAAAGCTGTAGTTTCTGTTCATGCATTTATCACATGCCATGTTCGGTTGGTTTTTTTACTTAAAATTAAATATAATAATCATATACTAATATTAGAATTATTAGCAATGTACTTAATAAATATATACATCCATTATCACCTTGACCTTCAAAAATACCTTTTAAAACTCAACACATAATCCAAATCAACAGGAGCCTTCATTTACAATGACTGCAGGAATTACGTTCGGCTGGGATTGGTTATAATTTGTAAATGTAGAAACTGTGCATTATACCAGAGAACAGCATGAATGAGGAAATCACATGCTATTATTGCTAGTGTATTATGAATGGACAAACATTATCGAATATAGGTGTAACTACATGTAGTTAAAAAAAGATAATTAAATGTTCATAAACTGGAAGGCATTTGTCCTGTAGGACGGGTGGATGATGAAAGTGAACACAGAGTTCTGCAGGATTTCAAATTTCATGAACAACCAGTTTCTCTGGGGTTTTTGGGGGGTTGGGGGGTTTAGGAAGGGGGGGGTGTTACAGGGTTCAGGTCAGGACTCTACTTTAAGGGTTTTCCACTTGCTCGGGACAAGCAGTTTTGGGTGTAGCTCTAACAACTTCGTCGACATAACAACTCAACTGAAAATTACAGTAATATTGACAAAACAATGATTTAATCATTAATCTTATGTTGTGACGTGTTACATTCATTCAACTTATTTTCGTGCTTATATCCAATTAAGGTTCAAGCACGCTATCCTGGGCACACACCTCAGCTATCTGGGATGTCTGTCCAAGACAGTGGGTTAGCTGTTAGTTGGTTGGTGGTTAGTGATAGAGAAGAGGATGCAGTGGCTTTACACCTACCCTCTGAGCCCGTAAGAACTTGCTCTGGGTTGGACCCGGTACCGGGATGCGAACCCTGTAGCTACCAGCCTGTAGTCTGATGGCTTAACCACTGCGTCACCAAGGCCGGTGATGTGTTTCAATAGTTTTGTGTTAATTGAGTGCTGTGTAACAACAGACAACTTGTGTATTGCTCAGGCTCTTTCAACACAAACATCTGGTGGGAGAAGTGTAATTTAGATGGGACATGTTAAACTGGAAGGCATTTGTCCTGTAGGACAGGTGGATGATGAAAGTGAACACAGAGTCCTGCAGGATTTCAAATTTCATGAACAACCAGTTTTTCACTTCCATGCCATGTGATTATTGGAACCAATCAGAAACTGGGGGGGTTTTGGTAATGATGGTAATACTGGATTACGTTACATAATAATGGGTACTGGGATCGATCCCCGTCGATGGGCCCATTGGGCTATTTCTTGGTCAAGCCAATGCACCACGAGTGGTAAATCAAAGGCTGTGGTATGTGTTATTCTTGCTAAGTTGAAAAAAATGTTGCGGGTTTTCTTTCTTAGACAATATGTCAAAGTTACCAAATGTTTGACATTCAATAACCAGTGATTAACAATCAAAACACTTTTTTTTTGTTATAATGGGTATTTTCAATTCCGTGATGTTGCTGACACACTACCAGAAATAATCATTTCTGTGAAACCCAGAGACCTGTTGTTGCTTACAGCTACATGGATATAACAAATATGCCAAGTTTGTTAGTACACCAACTCTGTAACTGCCCACATTAATCTTTTCAATGTCCATCAACAAGTATAACCAGTTCACATATAAGAAGACATTCTGCAGTCAATACTATATGTACATGTTTGTGTGAGTTTGTATGCACATATACACGCATACGTATAGTGTACTTTACTGTATTGATTGACCCTTCCACAATGATACAAGCAAGCTAATAAACTAAGTAAAACTGTACCTGCAACAAACTTGATGCAGAATAATTCTTCTCTTTTTTTCTGTTTAAACCAGTAACAAATTAATGAAACCCAAACACATTAAATATATTGATTGTGTTATGTCAAAGGTAAATATAAAAAACAAAATTCTAAAATTTTGAGTACTGCTAAAGCAATACATCCCCTACCAAACCAAATCAATTTTCATATCTCCTAAATTCAAAGGTCATAACTCATTCAAAAATGGGCCAATCCCCATAAAGCCATCTATAACCCTATGTGATAAAGCTATAAACAAAATTTCAGCTTAATATCTTGAGGCATTGTAAAAAAAAAAAAAAAAAAAAGTCTGGAAAACGATATTTGGGACAACTGACAGACTGGCAGACAGATGGATGGACACAAAGCCTACAGTCCCCTCCAGCCGGATTGGTAAGGAACTAATAAAATACTGTGTAAACAGTTGTAAAAAGTTACATCCAAGATGATCAGACCATCAAAACAATTATCAACTTCACCAGCATGGCACTGAACTACCAACAATATTATCACTTATGCTTGTTGAATTAATATTTTTTTTTTTTTTTTTTTTTTTTACAAGATTATGGAGAATATATGCTGTATTAATCACTCTTATGGAAAACCATGAGAATGTAGTAATGCCAGGGATTTATCAGGGCGTTCTGTGGGTCTGAACATAGGATCCTTCCCAAAAGAAAATGGCACTGAAAATTCCAAATTTCTAAGCTAAAAATTCCTCAGGTCTGTTCTGTATAGCATCATTCAGTGGCCTGAAAAAATATCCCAATTATGACTAAATAGCACTAATTTTACCAATCTCATCAGACTTGGTTAAAAATCCTGGATCAATCCCTGAATGCCTACCTCAAAAACGGTTGAAATGGTCAGTTCGTCTGAAGAAGTAGAGTAGGTGCAGGAGTCCAGTGATTCCAAGTCGTCCACCTGCGATTCATCGTAGTAGGTGCCCAGACTCTGGCCCTGGAGCAAGCTGCACCTGCAGGTGTGTTTCGAGGTTACGGGCAGCTCCACAACCGACGACCATCGGCGAGCGTACATCACAAGTCATGCCCAGGACACCTCCAGCAACTGGACTCGGATTCTCTCTCAGTGAACTGATGACACCGCAGCACTAGCATTTGGTCATCATTTCTTTTCACACCACTCAACTCAACAGAACTGAAGATAATCCAAGACAGCCAAGAATTCTGCCACAAGGATCACTCTCAATTAGAGAGATTCCTAAAGATCTTCAACTGATTTTGTTTGTTTGTTTGTTTAATTTAGTCCAAGAAATTCATATTCTGAGTAAGAGGCATTAAGCAACTGCGAAGACTCTAAAAGTTGTTCAGGCTAGAAGTAGTTTGTGTAAGATGAATTACCAAGCGTTGAACTAATATGGTACAAGCAAATCAAATTCAGTTTACAGTCAACCTTTTGGACTTTTCCAAACACATATTTAGTATACCATGTTGAAGGAATTTCATTTACTATTTACAATTAAAAACAAAGTATAACGAAAGGCAAAACAGGATAATTGGGATAAATTAATGATAGATTTGTGTAATTGTGATCAATGTTCATGTTCATGTATAAAAGTTCTTTAATGTGGAGAATAAACTTATAACTTGATATTTATATATATATATATACACGTGTATGTATATAAACAACAAACCAGCTTGTCTTCTGTGTTCAATTCCTTACGCCTAGACTATCCCATAATCCAATAATCCACAGCCTCAAAGAAGAATAAATTCCAAGAACACATGTTAACAAAAAACCATTGGGGAAAAAAAAAAAAGAGGAAGAGCTGCATGGATATATAAACCAAACATCCATCCAGGTAATCCGAGGTAACTCGAAGGTAGCTCCAGGTAAAACACAGTCTGTTCCAGGTAACTCACACAAGATCCCGTACACACACACACGGTTTTGTGTCACCGTACAGAGGAGCTGAACTGGCGCGGTTCACACCACACAAAACAAGTGGCCCGTCCGTCAACAGCTGGGTGAAGCCAGCCACACTACACCTACAGTTACCTGCGAATACCTGGGATCAGCTGCTAGTATGCAGGCTTGGCCGTACCACACGTTATAAACCACTAGCAGCTCTGATGCAAATAAATCTTTCAGCTGACAATTTCTATGAATGTTTAAATCACACAGACTACATGCATGTATTAATTGCAAAAAAGAAATATCCCAATTACTATAGTGTATGCTCTACAGGTGAAGGGGCTAACTGACAAACCAGTTCGCCCTCTGATCAAAGGTGTGATATCAATTTCTATTCCATTAATCTTGGTAAGTTGAGTCAGTTTTCCTTATCAAGTTTACAAAAGCTAATTGCTGTGTTTTCTCGGCACTTAAATCTTTCGGTGAGAATGAAAAGTAGCACATATTGTAGCCAGGCCTGTGTCAACTGCACATGGTGCATGCCCAGACATCAAAGTGTGACATACAAGTTAGTATGTAACAACTAGTCTAGTAGCTGTACCTTTGTTGTGATGGGTGCATACCCAGGTATCAAAGTGTGATATACGAGGTAGAATGTAACAACTGGTTCTCCTAAATGTAGCTTTGTTGTGATGGGTGCATACCCAGGTATCAAGGTGTCACATACAAGCTAATCTATATTAACTGGTCTACTGAAGACTGCTCTCTTGTGATGGGTCAATCATGTGTAACAGAAAAAATACATCCTTTCAAATTGAGTCTTTTCTGATCAATACGATAAGAAAAACACACCAGTTATATGATTATTGGTGCTAATTTAACTCCCATTTACAGTAATAATAATGCCTCCCATATAACAGTAAAACTCACATTAAACACCAAGCAGAATTACTGTTATTAAAGACTTTTCATTTCAACTTATTTTTGTGCTTATATATCCAATTAAGGTTCAAGCACGCTGTCCTGGACACACACCTTAGCTATCTGGGCTGTCTGTCCAGGACAGTGGGTTACTTGTTAGTTGGTTAGTGGTTAGTGAGAAAGAAGAGTCCATTGAGCCCTTAAGAACACACTCTGGGTTGGAGCCGGTACCGGGCTGCGAACCCAGTACCTACCAGCCTATAGTCCGATGGCTTTACCACGATTCCACCGATGCCAGTTATTAAAGACAGAGGGCCCATAAACAAGATCAGTGATCTTAGCAATTTGGACATTTAAATTATTCATATTTCTGTCTGCATTTCATTTTAATGTATTTCCATGCTTATATCCAATTACGGTTCAACCACACTGTCCTGGGTGCACACTTCAGCTATCTGATCTGTCAGTCCAGGATAGTGGGTAAGTGGTCAGTTGTTTGTGGTTAGTGAGACAGATTTCAGTGTAGTGATTTTTTACCTCCACATAAACTTAAACTTACCACAAATAGGAGCCTATACTGAGATGTGAACCCAGTACTTACAAGCCTTAAGCCTAATGGTTTAACCACTACACCACTTAGGCTGGTATAATTCAGTATATGCACAAAATATGTATATAGGAAGAAGTCTTGCTTCTGTCTATTGACCAATCCCAAAACCGCTTATCTTGTATGACTGTAAAAAGTTTGTTTAAAGGGCCAGTTGCAAAGTTGGATAATACCTAAAAATATTTATTCATTCTGTCTTGTGAAACATAATCATTAAACCTTGAATTGCATGCTCACAAAACCTACTACCAAATAATTTGGTTGTGATGATGGTGGTAGTACTGATGATGATGGTATAGTACTGATGATGATGATCATGGTGGTGGTGGTGGTGATTACGAGGGTGGTGGTGGTGGTGATTACGAGGAAGGTGGTGGTGGTGGTGGTGGTGGTGGTGGTGGTGGTGGTGGTGATTACGAGGGTAGTGGTGGTGGTGGTGATTACGAGGAGGGTGGTGGTGGTGGTAATAATAATAATGAAGATGATGTTGATGTTGTTGATGATGATGATGATGATGATGATGAACCACCACCACCACCACCAATCATCATCATCATATTTTCATGCCTACATCCAACAAGGTTTAAATATGATATCATAGCAATAACACATTTGTGCTAAATAAATGAGATATCAGAAACTGGGTCATCATGTATGTACATGCAGTCTGTTGTAACAATGCTCAAGTAGTGAGGGGTCTTTTTAGGAGAAAGAACAGCACATACCATAGGTAATTAATGTTAACAGAATCCTGTGTTCCCATCCTAGTCTAACTTTTTGTATCAATGAAAACTGGTTTAATTTTCATTTCAACTTATTTTCATGCTTATATCCAATTAAGGTTTAAGCACACTGTCCTGGCCATACACCTCAGCTATTTGGGCTGTCTGTCTAGGACAGTGGGTTAGTTGTTAGTGGTTAGTGAGAGAGAAGATAGTGTAGTGGTCTTACACCTACTCACTGAGTCGTTAAAACTCACTCTGGGTAAGAGCCGGTACCAGGCTACGAACTACCAGCCTTATGTCTGATGGCTTAACCACAACACCACCGAGGCCGGTTGAAAACTAGTGTTACCTGTATTTGACTGATTGTAGTCCTGCTAGAAGCATTCTTTAAACTAGCTACAAAATCGTCCACAATGCCTGAACAAATAACAGATGTTATCTTAACACCAACCTATGACTGATCGGCTAAAAGCTTATTTAACCTTTCACAACAATATACCTACTTATTCTGTCCTACACAGGGTTTCTGCTACAAATAAACATTCTGTTTGACACCCAACAGCCTATAGTATGTATTCTTTATGCTGGGGTTTCTTAAATATTCATTAATTCATTCACAAATCATAATTCATGCCCAGGATGGACATGCCTGTACCCTTAGTGGATATATAGGCACATATTAAATTTCCCTTCCCCTATCTTTTTTAGCATTCTTTGGCTGGCTAATAAATGTTTAATACGTGAATATGTGTACTGAATTTTAGTCGACGCATAATCGCTTATGGTAATTCTCTGTAAGCATATTTTTGACTGTCCCAAATTTGTCAGCATATTGTAACTGAACTGTATCTTGCATAATAAAAGCACAGCTGGGTTCATTGCTGCCTCACAATAAATAAAGTACATGTATACCGTAAATCATTAAAAAATCCATTAAAAGGATTATGCCAAGTTTGTAGCCATTAATTTTAAAAGGTTTTTAGCAAATAAAATATTTTGACATTATTAAAATTACAATAAATTTACTTATATTTTCTTGTTTTGAATATGAATGTCTCTATAGACATGGACCGGCCTCGGTGGCGTCGTGGCAGGCCATCGGTCTACAGGCTGGTAGGTACTGGGTTCGGATCCCAGTCGAGGCATGGGATTTTTAATCGAGATACCGACTCCAAACCCTGAGTGAGTGCTCCGCAAGGCTCAATGGGTAGGTGTAAACCACTTGCACCGACCAGTCATCCATAACTGGTTCAACAAAGGCCATGGTTTGTGCTATCCTGCCTGTGGGAAGCGCAAATAAAAGATCCCTTGCTGCCTGTCGTAAAGAAGAGTAGCCTATGTGGCGACAGCGGGTTTCCTCTAAAAACAGTGTCAGAATGACCATATGTTTGACGTCCAATAGCCGATGATAAGATAAAAAATCAATGTGCTCTAGCGGCGTCGTTAAATAAAACAAACTTTACTATAGACATGGTATCTCAATATTGATTTTTCTTTAAAATAATTTCATACATATGAGTTTATTATTTCTTCAAACAGCCAAATGAAATTTGAAATACTTTGGCCAAAGGTCATCCCAAGTGTATTTATCTGTATTATGCTTTATATTTAACACATGTTACGGGAATATAGTGTTTCTTAAAGAGACAGACCCTAGTTTTTAAATACTACAGCATATTTTCACCATTACAGCCGTTTATGATCACTAAAATCAAACATTACTTATATTTTATTCTTTAGATCATCCATTTCCATAAAACCAAAGTGTTTCTGGTTATCCTGGTGTTTCTAGTGCCAAAAATAGCATTTTTCATATTTTAAAAAATGCACGTGTGTCTGACAAGTAGCGGTTTATTGATTCGAGTTCTAGTCTATTTTAAAGGGTATTTCCTGTTTTAACATCACAGACTCTTCTTTCACTCTACTGTAACTTTATCCAAATGAATTACAGGGATGTGAAAGGGGCTGGAACAAAAAAGCTTACTGCGGCTAGGGTCCAGGTGCCACTCAAGGGCCTCTGAAGAAAAATTGTTGTTTCAGACCTGTCAACCTTTAGTCAAGAGAAAGCAGGAGGTGTGTGTTGAAAAAGCAGGAGATTTTGTCAAAAAACAGGAGATTTTTTAACTGCACACGATTTAACACAACTTTTTAAACAGTACTACAATAAGTTATATTAACACTACATAATGTCATGTATACTTGTTAACCTTAGTTATTAGCATTAAAAAAAAATAATAATAAAAAGAATTATATATATATTAAATTTTGTTTTAATTATTTTTAAATATTATTATAATTTAATACATATTTTTTAAAATAACTCTTTTATCCAAAAATTTAAACATTAATTAGTACATTTACGGTATTACACTTACACTGTTACAGGTTGCATCATCGTTATTTGTGTTTCGTAAAAAGTAGACCCAAGACAAATTTATAAAGGCCTAAATCTTATAAATTAATATTCTGGTTTTACTACAATAAGGTACAGTGGTGTGGTACTTATTTAAAATCACCATAACCATGCAATAAACATTGTATTTCCACTAATCATACATAAAAGCTCATTACTGACATCGTGTGAAATATACCGGAATTTTACCTATTTCCATGAGTAACGTTATGTCAAACACAAGATTTATTAAAGGGACACACCCTAGTTACAGCTAGTTGTTAACCATTACAGCATTGTTTTTCACTATTAAACCCATTTTTTCACAAATAAAATTGCACTTTACTTACCGTTTATTATTTAGAATATACATTTCCATTCACCTGAAGTGTTTTTTTGGTAATCCTGGTAATCCTGGTGTTTGTAATACCACAAAATGCATTTTTCGTATTTCTGAAAAACGGATGCACGTTTGAGAAAAAAACGTTGAGCAGACAAGGTCTAATCTATTTTTAGACGGGATATTTCCATTTCAATGTCACAGACGTTGGTATACCACGTGACCGTTATCATTTTGGTTCGGTTTGTTTTCTCGTGCACGGTTCGTGCAATCAACATCCGATTTGTTGTTGTTCATTTGTGAGATTTTTCTTCACAGTTCGTGAACATTTTCAGTAACAATAAAGTTCAGACAAGTAAGTATCTCAATACAAAACGTTACAAACCCTTAACCAATAATTTTGCTAAGTCCTACGATATCTGGAGAGGGGATACAACCAGGACAGAACAGTTGGAACATGTCCAGGAGAAGAACGCACCCCAAGTCTGTGAAATTTGTCGTGACGTAGGCATTGTTGTGTTTCGAGCGACATCTACCGGTGACATCAGAATACAAACTTTCAAAATTATTTCAAGCAATTGGGACATTGGGATTCCCATGGTATTTATCGATATAAAACCTGCTTTTTCACTCTATTTGATAAAAACGTGATCTAAGTGTGTTACAGGTTTGTAGATTAACCAAATTATAATTTATTTTCGCTGGATGGAACTAGGGTGTGCGGCTTTAATCGTAGGAAAATAATCCCTTGAAGTGTACTCTTGTTACTAACATTTTACTGCACAAACCTACAAATCTAATTGATACAAGTATTGTTTATACAGCTAATTTCTGTCGTCTTCCTTTGACATGTGATTTTGACATCGTGTGCATTTGATGCATGCGTTTGCTGTCAACTCTAGCACTTCCAGCCATAGAACTTTGTGTTATGTAATCCAGTGGGAAGACATTTTACGAGTCGGAGGTGTTATTAGGACTAAATTGGATAGTTTTATATATGGCAACACTGAATGTCAATACACAGCCACGGTAGCTTGAATTTTTTTTATGCTTAGAAAATAACGATTTCCCGGGAGAAACGTTTTTCCCGCGGGAGACTTGATCAAATACTGGGAGTCTCCCGCAGTATCCGCGAGGGTATGACAGGTCTGTGTTGTTTGCAACTCCTGGAACTGCCAAAAGTTGCATTCAATGCTAACAAATCTAAACTGGTTATAACTTATAATATATGGCACACATCATGTGAAAACATGCAAATAAACCTTGTGTGGTCAACAGTATTGAACATCATGTGTTTGTTTTTTTAGAAGAAATGGAAAAGCACTTTCACGTGTTTCCGTGTAGCTCTCACATCCCTGGAATTACAAGTCTGTAAATTAACTAAACTTAGTGTCCATTTTTTAACGGGTTAAAACTAAGGTCTGCCTTTAAAACACCCAGCAAAAAGCAGGATATATATTTAATTTGTTGGGGGGGAATAAACAGAAACTCAGCATAATCCCTTTAATATCATCAGTGTTTGGGAGTGTCACAAAAAATATCAAATGAGGCTAACAATAGCATGTGTGTGAGTGTGTAAGTATGTATGTGGGGGCGGTATAGTCATTATATGTGTACTACAGACAATCCACAACAATCTTCATTAAATAACTAGCAACCACAAATGCTTCAATACAGCACATGTACAAGTATGTTAGTTTATACTGAACTTATATGAGTATGTATTAATAGATCATGAAGCAATAATTAGAGAATTTAAGGTATTTTAAACTAGAAGGTATGAACACAAGAGGGTTCTGTTCTGATTTCAATGACTATACCCTCGACAGGCAGCTTCACCTGAATGGGCTTTATGAATGGCATGTTCAACAAGTCATAACTGCAGGGGCTATAACTAATACAGGGTATCATAATTAGGCCTTTTAAAAAATGTATGTGTTTCTGGAATTAGGATAGGTCAGCTTTTTTTTTGCTTTTTGTTTTGCTTTTCTTTTCTTTTTTAATACATCACCTGTAGCAGGGTTCATAGCCTTAAAGACCAAACATTCATCTCACTGTATGTGTACATGTATCTAACTAACACACAGATGATCAAAATTTAGTTGCTGTAGTTTCAGTTTTGTAACAAAAACTTGGAGAACAAAGTACCATTCTCGACTTTCTTGACATGTGGTAACCTGAACGACCATTCTCAACTCATTTCGATCCCTGCACCCATACTGGTCCAGATAAAATGTTTTACCACTGGGCTACTATACTAACCAAAAATTATATACGCATGTAACACGAACAGTGGACTTATTAAAAAAAACACCTCATTATCTCCATGTTAAAGACACCAAATCAAATACCTTGAAGTAACAGTGGGTTGAAGCAGGCAGCTCAGATAATGATGGGTGAAACCAATGGTATGGTAGGTGGAGATAAACACAGCAGTGTTTTATGAAAATTATGCCATATCCTGGACTAATGAGACAACAGAGGTCAAGATAACAGTGTTTAACTGTATATAATTACAAACTTTCTCATAAACTTTCGCATAACAAGGTAGAAAATGACATCATTACGGAAGGTGGATCCATGTAAAAGGACATTGATGTTAATATTAACTGTATTATTTGTATTGTCTTGTATGCAATCACATGAATTGTTTTTAATTTTGAAAAAAGGCAGGTGGAAAGAATGTTTTATTTTACAATGTGCTCAACATATTTTAATTACGGTTATACAGGGCTAGCTCTGGGTGTATAGAACATTTTGCCAAATTATCTATTAAATTTTAAAACTTGCAGAAACCCACCATTATTTTCACCAAAATATCAATCAATACAAGAAATTCTTTTGCTAAATTAAAATAAAATTCACCAGCTGTGTTTAAAATTCGCAATTGGTTAATTTGGCAAGTGGCAGAGCTAGCCCTGGTTATATGCTGTCAGACATATGGTTAAGGATTACACAGATAATGAGAGTAAAAGAAGTAAAGTTTGTTTTATTTAACGACACCACTAGAGCACATTGATTTTTTATCTTATCATCGGCTATTGGACGTCAAACATATGGTCATTCTGACACTGTTTTTAGAGGAAACCCACTGTCGCCACATAGGCTACTCTTTTACGACAGGCAGCAAGGGATCTTTTATTTGCGCTTACCACAGGCAGGATAGCACAAACCATGGCCTTTGTTGAACCAGTTATGGATCACTGGTCGGTGCAAGTGGTTTACACCTACCCACCGAGCCTTGCGGAGCACTCTCTCAGGGTTTGGAGTCAGTATCTGGATTAAAAATCCCATGCCTCGACTGGGATTCGAACCCAGTACCTACCAGCCTGTAGACTGATGGCCTAACCATGACGCCACCAAGGCCAGTAGATAATGAGAGAAGAAACCTGCTGCCACGACACCATGGGCTACTCTTTCCGATAGCAGTAAGTGATCTTTTATATGCAGTATCTCACAGACAGGATAGAACATAAGAGGAATGGCCGGAATGAGAAATAGCCCAATGGGAGAACCTACAGGGATTGATACTTTTCATTTCAGTGGCAGAATTCATTTATGTATAACTGTCAGAAATTTAGAATAAAATCACGTGAACAAAATGTTATATAACCTGTGACTGTTATATATATGTATATATCAATAAATTACCATGAAAGAAAATATAGATACACACAGTTTATAAAGAATACTGGCAATTTTCCACCAACTGATTGTCAAATGTGAAAAAGAATAAAAGCAAATAATGCTTGCATCAATGTCACAAACACAAATAAGAATAATAACCTCTTAAAAGGGATTTAGAAACTGTGGCTTTTAGGAACAGGTATTATGAAGTAACATAGATGAATTTTAAGAAACATTGCAGTATAATATGCCTGCAGTAAGCTTCATCTAACTAGCTGGGTTTTAAATTGCATGGTATTGCCCAGCATAACATGAAACTCAAACTGAAAGGAAAATATATAATATACCATTAATTATCAGTTTTTATCTAATAAATTTCCTGGCTTTTTAGGTTTATGCTGGTAATGGATGCAATGCATTAATGCAACTCGAGTATTTATAAATGTTAAAAACCTTGTGGCTTACTTTCAAGATATTCTCTGTGGATTAAAGAAAAAAAAAAAAAAAAAAAAAAAAAAAAATCAAGCAAATAAAAAAAAAGGGTTTAGTTTTCCCTGGAAAGCTCGGTGCTGTAATCTGCTGACTGTAATATCAGACGTCCAATTTGTAATTGAAAATACAAGTGTCAAGCCACAAAAATTTAAAAACTGTGATACGATCATAATTCAAATCAAATATGCACTAACATGATCTTAGCAATATCATACTACTGTTTAAAACCCCAATAATGGAAATATGTTTTTGTTACTAAGACATACAGAAGAGGTCATTGTGTCTAGTTCTGTACCACTGTTGTATTCTTCAGCCTATGGTATAATCCTAGTATTGTGTGTAAACTAACATACCATCAGGCTTTATTCTGCCAGAAAATAATTTGATGGTATGTAATAAAAACAAAATAGGTCATAGTAAGTGCCCTTACTAGGTGGTTATGGGTATGAAATCTTTTGAAATTGGACACTGCATTTCATGTGCTTTTACTAATTTTAAACAGTTCTTTTACTATCATCTGTCTAAAAAATCTGGGGCCTAATTGACTAAACTCTCGCAACTTTGCAATCTCGCAGTGCAATGCTAAAAAGAAAGAAAGAAATGTTTTATTTATGACACACTCAACACATTTTACTTATGGTTATATGGCGTCAGACATATGGTTAAGGACCACACAGATTTTGAGAGGAAACCCGCTGTCGCCACTACATGGGCTACTCTTTCCGATTAGCAGCAAGGGATCTTCTATTAGTGCTTCCCCACAGGCAGGATAGCACAAACCATGGCCTTTGTTGAACCAGTTATGGATCACTGGTCGGTGCAAGTGGTTTACACCTACCCATTGAGCCTTGCGGAGCACTCACTCAGGGTTTGGAGTCGGTATCTGGATTAAAAATCCCATGCCTCGACTGGGATCCGAACCCAGTACCTACCAGCCTGTTGACCGATAGCCTAACCACGACGCCACCGAGGCCGGTTGCAATGCTAAAAGACTTGCAAAGAGGATGCTTTGTTGTTTAGCAGAGCCTAAGAGACCTTTGTGAATTAGACCCCTGAAAAATATATTAATTAATTTCCAAGATTTTGGGGTACTTAATTTTACTCTCCATTACCCTCTGGCAGACACCCTAACCATTGACACTGGCCTCATTTTGAGCTGCTGAATTACTGGAAAACAGTTTTATGGTAAAAGTCACAACCCCAAATATTAAAACCTGATCAGGGCACAATTAAAAGCAGGACTTTACATTTGACTCGCCAATTGGCTGGTAAATGAATTGAAAACAATCACTAGCCAACTTGGGATTGTTGCTCACTACTTGTTATAATTTTGATTGCCAGTTATTGTACCATCTGACTGATATTGTAGAATAAGATTTACATGTATGTCACAATAACAGCCAGGTGTTGACAAAATAATCCACTCAGCAAAAGACAAGATTTTTGTAAATTTTCATCCCCATAGAAGAATTTTGCTCACATAAATGAGTGTTACTCACAATATTGTACCCTGCAGATCATAAGAAACTAATTAGAATTTCCATCTCATTCTTGATCATAAAAAATCGATTTTTAAGTGCAAACATCATAAAGGCAAAATTAATCTGTAAGAACAAACACTTACACGAGACATGATCACAAATTGTCATTAAAATATTTAAATATTGTCTGTAAAATGTACCATGACAGTAAACTTTCAGAAAGGAACTGGTTGCAAAGTTAAAGTTTGTTTTGTTTAACAACATCACTAGAGCACATTGATTTAATAATGATTGGCTACTGAATGTCAAACATTTGGTAATTTTGACATATAGATTTAAAGAGGAAACCTGGTACATTTTTTCCATTAGTATCTTTTATATGTGCCATCACACAGACAGGATATCACATAACACGGTCTTTAATATGCCAGTCCTGGTGCACTGGATGAAATGAGAAATAGCCCAAAGGGTCCACCAACAGGATCAATCCTAGACCGACCGCACATCAAGCTACATCAAGCTTAAACTGGTTACAAATTACAAACTTTATCCACCATTCTAAACACTCTGAAAGGGCAAATATACAGGAAACAGGTGAAAACCCCCCAACTAAAAACAGTCTATCAAAAAGAAATCTAAGAGGAAAATGGTTATTAAAACCTGTAAATTTAACCTGTGAGGGGAAGCACTTACAAAAGAGCTGGTTAAAAACTGTAGATGGTACACCAGTTAACAAAGTAACATACTGTAATTCAAATCAAGTTAGACGTCGGGGCATTGACAGATATCAAATCTTCTATTCCACGCAATGCTGCAGCCTTCAATAGGTGTCTAACAGAGTTAACAGAGCGTAATCCAGGATATTATCCTAACTCAATAGACTTATCAGATGATAAAGAAATAGAGGCTAACCAAACGTCACTCGTCAACAAAGATCTCTGTGTTTGCCTTTGAATATGGTCAAAGGTGTGTAAAGGCAAACATTAATCTGTTGGATAACCAACAGGCAATTTTTTCTGATGATTCATGAGTCCAATTAAATGCAAATGAAAATGAATTGTGTAATTTCTGTAACTCGGTCAATATCATTCCATCCATTCTTCTGAGATTTCTAATTTTATACAAGCAGGAAGTAGACAATATATTGACAGCCGTATTTAAAAGGATTGACAACTCCACGTGACATGCTTGCTTAAATGATCAATTAAGTAAATAATGCTTGCACCAATGATCATGAAAGCAAATAATGCTTATACCAATGATAATAAAAGCAAATAATGCTTGCACCAATGATAATAAAAGCAAATAATGCTTGCACCAATGATCATGAAAGCAAATAATGCTTGCACCAATGATAATAAAAGCAAATAATGCTTACACCAATGATAATAAAAGCAAATAATGCTTACACCAATGATAATAAAAGCAAATAATGCTTACACCAATGATAATAAAAGCAAATAATGCTTGCACCAATGATAATAAAAGCAAATAATGCTTGCATTAATAATTATGAAAGCAAATGTTTGCACTAATGATCATGAAAGCAAATAATGCTTGCATCAATGATCATGAAAGCAAATAATGCTTACATCAATGATTATGAAAGCAAATAATGCTTACATCAATGATTATGAAAGCATAAAATGCTTGCACCAATGATCATGAAAGCAAATAATGCTTGCATCAATGATCATGAAAGCAAATAATGCTTACATCAATGATTATGAAAGCATAAAATGCTTGCACCAATGATCATGAAAGCAAATAATGTTTCCACCAATGATGAAAGCAAAAAATGCTTACACCAATGATGTTGTCATCATTTATTTGTGCAAGCATACTTAATACTGTGACAGCTTATTCCAGTTTTTTGTTCTCATTCATTAGATCAGCTAAAAGTCAGAAGGGTACAAATAAGGGAACTGATATCTGTTTAAGAGGAACTGAAGGTACATGACAGCAGAAGGTCAGAGAATCAAAAACAAACTCAGCAGAAGTAATTATTTCTGTAAACAAAATCATAAATAAAAATAATAATACATTAATAAAGTATACAAATATAAATCCTTTTTTATGAGGGTAGTACCAGTAAAAATACTTTAATAGATAAAACAATTTAATATTACAAGCAGGGACCTATTCACTAAACTCTTTCACCTTTGTGATATCGCAGTGCAATGCTAAAAGACTTGCAAAGAAGATGCTTTGTTGTCTAGGAGAGCCTAAGAGAGCTTTGTCAATTAGGCTCCTGGTCTGCATGGTATGAAAACACAACCTAAAGAAATAAAAGTAGTTACAGATGAAGAACAATCATCTGAACATTGTTATTAAACACAGTTACCTTAAAATAGTAATTGATTTACCGTCACATAATTGACATGACATTCTAGGGTCAACCTACCTCCATTTTTCTCTGTGTTTATGCTGTTGTAAGTTACCAGGATAGACCAATCTGATTTGAAGCGAACTGATCAGAAATGAGATACTTTCTTATCAAGGCTTAACCAATTAACAAGCTCTTGGATGGCCATTCCAAGACAAAGCTGTAAACAACATTTTGCTTTGTTGAAAGTACTTTACAAAACTTGTCATGATAGCATTTAAAAATTCAACCATGCCAGTCTAAAGTTTGTTTGATGACACCACTAGAGCACACTGATTAATTAATCATCAGCTACTGTATGTCAAATATTTGCTCATTTTGACACAAAGTCGTCAGAGGAAATCTGCTGTATGATTTTTTTATTAGCAGCAAGGGACCTTTTAAATGAACTTTCCCACACAGGAGAGCACATACCATTGCTTTAATATATCAGTCATGACACAATGATTGGGACTGTGTGTGTGTGTGGGGGGGGGGGGGGGGGTCCCCACAATGGGTCAACAGAGGGGATTGGATCCTAAGACCCTCTGTACATTGGGCTAGACCCCAGCTACTCCAAGCAACCCTTGCAATTGCTAACATCAGTCGTTAATGTCATAGAGATTGCTGTGGAGTTTTTAATTCTACACAGCACTTTTTTGCTTTGAACTATATTCAGGGTGTTTTTTTAACAGTATGTTTTTTGGCCATGGACTTTCAAACAGTGGTCTCTCAGTTCCTTCTGAATTTTTGGACATTTGATCCCATTCAGAACACTGTTCGCTGCAAATAATTGCAAATGTCTGAAGATTGTATTGGGCATAGGGAAAATTACTAAATTACACCAATTTTAGTTTTAATTTAAAATTATTTGAAATAAACAGAGTGTGTCGGATGGGACAAAAAGGAGACCCTTATATGAATTGGCCCTTAACTGTTTCTCAAAATGCATTTAAGAGTATCTACAAGAAAAAAGGTTAAAAGCAGCACACACCAGAACTAGTACGGTTGATGGAGCCTTACGGCATTAGCCATTCGACTTCTACTTTCAGTTTTAATAATTATTTATATTATGTAGCACCATAAGTCCTAAGTTTTTTCCAAAAGGCCTACATAGACACAGACACAGAGAAACAGACAGACAGACACATGTATGTATGTGTGTGTGTGTGTGCGTGCATGAATTTGTGAATCAAACAAGTAGTAACTGTGGCTCTGCCTGGGCTTCAACGTGAAAGAAAGCCAGCACCACATAGGTTATTACTTTCATAAAGTAAAAACAACACCTTTCTAGTGTACAATTACCAAGGATAATACATTGGAGGGAAGGTGGTAGTAAAACATTCGTATGACATTTTGTATTGTAAACATGTTTTCAGCACTGAAGAAAATCCAGAACAAGCTATATCACTACAGAAATAAGATATAAACATATACGAAAATAGGAAAATATGTAAAACTGTTAAAATTGTCAATTTAAGCAACAGGTATTATTAACATGGAGACTCAGCTTGTGTAAGACTTCTGTATGATGTGAACAAACAATACAACAAAACAAAAGATCTACACAAACTGAGCTGTGTATAAGTATTCTGATGTTTATTTCAGTTAACATTAATCATTTTATTCTGAATAAACAAGCAAACATGTATTGTAAAGCAATATTGTAATATCACTGCGTACATTATTAAGTATAAGCATAATATTAAGTATATTTAATAAAAGAAACACACAATTTATCAAATTATTTTATTTGGTCACTCAAAATGTGTCTCCTCAACATTCACCCAAATATATGTATTTCTATTAGTGTTCTTATATTGTATATGATATAATGTATTTATAAAATATAAGACAAAGAATTAATATTTGCCCATTCCCACCAATTTGTAAGTACAAAAAAAAAAAAAAAAAATAATAATATTATATATAGAGACTCACTAAAACATGACTTTTTGCACAAATCAAATACAAACTGTCTGGGCTCCTCTGTTATGCTATTAAGGAGGACTGTAGGTTGCATAGTACCAAAGAAGAGAGTTCCGTGTCAAAGTTCGATGTGCACCATCAAATATTTACGGAGTAAAAGCGCTGTGGGTGTGATTGGTAGTAATATGTGACATTGATTATTTGTGCAAATACTATTATCCATTGACAATAATAACCGGCCTCGGTGGCGTCGTGGTAGGCCATCGGTCTACAGGCTGGTAGGTACTGGGTTCGGATCCCAGTCGAGGCATGGGATTTTTAATCCAGATACCGACTCCAAAGCCTGAGTGAGTGCTCCGCAAGGCTCAATTGGTAGGCGTAAACCACTTGCACCGACCAGTGATCCATAACTGGTTCAACAAAGGCCATGGTTTGTGCTATCCTGCCTGTGGGAAGCGCAAATAAAAGATCCCTTGCTGCTAATCGGAAGAGTAGCCCATGTAGTGACGACAGCGGGTTTCCTCTCAAAATCTGTGTGGTCCTTAACAATATGTTTGACGCCATATAACCGTAAATAAAATGTGTTGAGTGCATCGTTAAATAAAACAATTCTTTCTTTCTTTCTTTCCATTGACAATAAATAAATACACTTTTATTTGTTATACAGTTGTTATGCAGTATATACCAGAGGTTGAAACTAATGTGGGGTACCCGCAAAAATTTTCAGCAAAAATGACGGTTGCTATTAAAAACATTAATTAAATCTCTTAAATGATACGTGACCCCCCCCCCCCATTTTCTTGCAGGTAGATTAGATGTGAGGTGCCACACTTTCTATTGTTGTACTTCCTGGGTGTATTGAAATGCTGTTTATATCAGTTTTATTAGTAAACGTTAACATTATCAGCAATATGAATTGATCTGGTCTATTAGAACCTGTAGGAAGAAATATTATATTTAATGATGCACTCAACACATTTCTTTTACACTGTTATATGCCACCAGACATATGGTTAAGGACCATACAGATAATGAGAGATCCTGGATCAATCGTTTCAAAGAAATTCTGGAATGTTTTGATAAAAATTAACTTGTCTCACCTCCGGTTCATCCAGGTCATTTCTACTGTCGAGAGTCTCTACACTTTTCCTGAGCAGCATGCTTCGAGACAATCTGTTACATATACACACGGCTCGCATTGATTGCTGCAAAAACATAACAAGAAGAATGTGGCTTATTTCACTAACAAATTCAATACTAATTCTAATTAGAAGCAAAGATTATTCTAATGAGTTTTTGATCCAAAATTACAGGTTGATCATTTATTGGAACTGTCGTTAAAAACAATCAATAAACTATTACAATCACAGTGGTATTACACACTAGGTAGTAACATACACATTGGTTACAATGAATAATGTTTAACAACATCGCAGTTAAAAAAATTACATCTCTTATTGGCGGTCACAAAAAGGTAATATACTTTTTATATTTTAGGGTAAAAAAAGTGGCATATTAAACTAGGTTACTACTTCACATCAAGTTTATGTCCTTTATGAAACTATTTTTCATTTGTTCGTCACTAAAGCTAGCACCGTAAACCTGACACAAAACTGGAAACTCATTTAATATCCTATACATTTCTCACGAACAAAACATATTATCTATTCCCTATGAGGGACAACAGACAGGATAGCACATACCATGGACAATGATAAATCAGCTTTGATTTATGACTGAGCTGAACCATAACTTAAGAGATGGTACAAAAACTACAAGAAATCAAACAGGGATAAGTAGCCTCATTCAAAAATCTATTAACTCTATGAGGTTCTTTAAATATGCTTTACCTCAATTAATAAATAAGTTTTTCTTTTTCTTTTTAACTTAGGACTTACCTTCCATCTTTTCCTTGCCATGAATTTTTTAAAAGATTCAATGTTGATTAATGCTGATTTTCTCAATGTTGCTTGTCGTTTGAATTTTGGCTGCAAATAGAATATAACAAATAAATACTCGCTCCACTAAAACTAATGTAAGTAGATCGAACAAAAAGCACTAGTGTTTTATAAGGGAATTCAGATATGTCTATTCTTCCATTTCTTGGACAGAACTCTCTGGCAAAGTCAAATGTTGTGTCCATGACAAGTGTGCTTGAACATTCTACACGTATACAAAAGCATGTGTTATATTTTGTAAATAATGACTACTCTACTAATAAAGGTGGGTTTTTTTTAGGGTCATCCATCTAACCAAAACCAACACTGTTGAACTTCATTAAATTGATAACTGGTGTTTCAAGATGATATAGCTATACTTTATAACTTTATACATTTATACCATTTATATTTATGAAAGAAAGGAAATGGTTTATTAATGACGCACTCAACACATTTTATTTATGGTTATATAGTGTCGGACATATGGTTAAGGACCACACAGATACTGAGGAAGGAAACCCACTGTCGCCACTTCATGGGCTACTCTTTTCGATTAGCAGCAAGGGATCTTTTATATGCATCACCCCATAGACAGGATAGCATATACCGCGGCCTTTGATGTACCAGTCGTGGTGCACTGGCTGGAGCAAGAAATAGCCCAATGGGCCCACTGACGGGGATCAATCCCAAACCGACCGCGCATCAAGCGAGCTCTTTACCACTGGGCTATGTCTCGCCATGGCTAGTGATATTAAATGTTGGGCTAGTAAATAACTACTATTACCATGCCCGACAAGAGACCAATATACATGTAGTATGCAGGGCTTTTAGGTTATGGTAGCCTCACTCCCATGGCTACTAATATTCAATGTTCGGCTAGTAAATAATTACTATTGACATGCCCAACAAGAGACTGACGGCTAGTGACATTTTTTGGGTCAAATGTTCCAGTTACGTCTATTTTGTAAATATGAATATCATGCCCCCAATCCCAATGTTAGTGTGTTTAAGCTCTATCTCCATCTTTAGGTTACATGTCTTATTATTACTATTATTTAGTAAAACTGTATTAACTTAAGTAAACTAGGGCTAGTGAATTTTTAATTGTGGCTAGTACATTTTTAAAATCGCTGATCCCATGGCTAGTGGATTTTATAAAAATTCTAGAAGCCCTGTAGTACGATTATGTGAACTGTTATTTAACTTGTAATTCTAAAATATACCCTCCCCCTCACCCCACGCTGCCTCATTTCCAGCAGGCCATATCTTTCTCTTGGCAGGACATATTTCTTTTCGCCTGCTATTTATAAAAAAAAAAAAAAAAAAAAAAAAAAAAAAAAAAGGACATATTTGACATTGTATTTCAAGTCCTGAATATGTCACACTTAAATACAGGTAAATATTGTATTTGAACATACTGTATGTCTTTGAAACATGTATTGCATCCTTTGATAATAAGGTTTTGTTGTATTAGATTCATTAACATACTGTTGATTTAGGGGCCATCCATAATTTTCAACATTTTTACGAGCGTACAAACCGTACACGGGGAGAGGGGGTTAAGGGGCCAGCGTACACTTTTTTTGAAAAAGAAAAATGTCGATCAACATTTTTCATTTGGGGATGTACACTTTTTGGGGGGGGGGGGGGGAGAGGGTGTGGTCAAAAGTTTGTGGTTTGTATCTCGTGAAAATTATGGACGGCCCCTTAATCTTTCTTGCACCTCTAACCCTCAAGAATGTTTTCCAATGTCTATACTCATCTTTGAATTTAAAATAATCATCTGTTTCTCTCATCATCTCTTAGTTGTCATTATTTGACATGCAATGCCATATCCCTGTCATCCGTGTCACTAATGATATTATTAGACACATCAAAAGCTTACCTTAATCCAGGGATGATTCAAACAATCTTGAACAGTGTCTCGTTTCCTGAAATACAAAACACACAAAATCTTACATAATTTGCTATTCTGGAATTCTAACTAAAAATATTCTCAAAACAAGCAACAAATAAAACAAATCTATGTATGGAAATCTATTATGCAATCATTATATATATTAGCAAGATACATACATGTATGATGACTAGATAAATTTCACTACTTTTATTATGACTAGCAAATGAATGTTGTATTATTCAAAGTTATTTATTATTTTATTTCCGCTGATGGTTTTGATTTTTAAACACTGTATTGAAGATAAATTTTATTTTTAAAATAAGAAATTAATTGTTGTTATTTAAGAACTATTTTGTGTTAGTGTATAGATATTATAATTTATAGGCAACAAAGAATTCAATAGGCAGAGCCTCGCCATATTTGCCATTCTAAGCTTTGCAGGATAAATCACTTATGTCACAAAATGTCACTTCATTTTAATTCCAATATTCATTCCCCCACCCAATTTTCTTTCTTCCTTTAAGGCACATCTCTGGTTTTCCATTCTCACAGTATTTATCTTTTAACCAAATAATCAGTTTGATATCAAACTGAGCGTATATATCTTTTACACAAACATCTCTTTCACAAGTTTTGGCATATTCATATGTACATCAAAATAGTAATTTACAGTACTGAAAATAAATGGCAAATTATGGCATTAAGAGTTGCTTCCCTTAATCCAAATTTGACACAAATAAACTGGGTTTTTTGGTGTGAGTTTGGGTTTTTTTTTGGGGGGGGGGGGTTGGGGTGTGTGTTAATTGCAACATTAACAGTCCTCGGTGGTGTCGCGGTTAAGCTAGAAGGTACTGGGTTCGCAACCTGATACTGGCTCCCACCCAGAGTTAGTTTTAATCCAGATCACTACACCCTCTTTTCTCTCACTAACCACTAACAATTAACCCACTGTCTGGACAGACAGCCAATATACTTGAGGCGTGTGCCCAGGACAGCATGCTTGAACCTTAATTGGATATAAGCACGAAAATAAATTGAAATAAATTAATTGCAAGATCTGAAAACTGACCACACCCTCAAATATCTATATAAAATAAAAATTGTTCATATAAAAACTTAATGTTGATTTAAATGCTTATTTGTTTTAAACTTTTAATACACTGACTGTGTATGACTAAACTTGTTGGCATAGCCTTAGTATAATTAATATAGAAGGATGTTTATTTGTTCTTGTTACTTTTTATTTTGTTTTGTTTTGTTTTGTTTCGTTGTAGTTTTATTCTCATACATGCACTATTTTCTTTGCAAGTCTACCCATTATGTCTTTAGGGCATCTGTAATATCTGGGTAACGTACTCTTATTACTAAGGTACCAAGGGCTTAAATACAACTTACAAGTAGTTAAAATATTTCATTGAACACGGCTAACCTGAAGCAATGCATAAAATATTCACTCTAAGTCCTATTGTTCAGATAAATATCAGTCAGAAATCTGTGTACAAGACACATGGTTGTACACAGCACCCCAAAAAACTTTACTCCAGACTATTTAGTTATTATTAGCATACATGAGAATTTAATTTAACTTGTTTTTTTTTATATTTTGCAATTGGCTGTTTATATATTTTTTATCTCTACTCAGTTCAAGATCAAAGAAGGAAGGAAGGAAGGAAATGTTTTATTTAATGACGCACTTAACACATTTTATTTACAGTTATATGGCGTCAGACATATGGTTAAGGACCACAAAGATATAAAGAGGAAACCCGCTGTCGCCACTTCATGAGCTACTCTTTTCGATTAGCAGCAAGGGATCTTTTATATGCACCATCCCACAGACAGGATAACACATACCACAGCCTTTGATATACCAGTCGTGGTGCACTGGCTGGAGCGAGAAATAGCCTAATGGACCCACCAACGGGGATTGTTCCCAGACTGACCGCGCATCAAGTGAACACTTTACCACTGGGCTACGTCCCACCCACCCTGTTCAAGATCAAGTGCAGAAATGTTCCGTAAACCCTGTTAGTGTTAGCTGGGAATAACACACATAGCTGAATACCATATGTTGAAGCTTGTTTTGTTTAACGACACCACTAGAGCACACTGATTTATTAAACACATGTCAAACAGTTTATAATTGTGACATATACATGTTGAAGTTTGTTTTGTTTAACGACACCACTAGAGTACACTGATTTATTAACCATCGGCTAGTGGATGTCAAACATTTGGTAATTAAGACATATAGTCTTAGAGAAGAAACCCACAACATTTTTTCCATTAGTAGCAAGGGATCTTTTATATGCACCATCCCACAGACAGGATAGTACAAACCACGGCCTTTGATATATCAGTCATGGTGCACTGGCTGTAACGAGAAACAGCCCAATGGGCTCACCGACAGAGATCGATCCCAGACCGACTGCGTATCAAGCAAGCACTTTACCACATGTATTCTTAAAGAGAAAACCTAATAAAAAATTTCATTAGCAGCAAGGCATCTTTTACATGGATTTTTCTACAGACAGGACAGCACATATCATGGCCTATGATTTACCAGTTGTGGTACACTGGTTGGGATGGGAATAATCCAATCAGACAATGGATCCACCGACAGGATTTGATCCTTCGACCCAAGCACTCTACAGATTTAGCTAGATCACGTCCCAAATAGTTTGTAGATACTTCTAGAAAATATATCTTGCAACACTATATCTCACTGTGTTTTATAATATGAAAAGAAACTGATGGCCTTCAGTGGGCAGGACATAGCCCAGTGGTAAAATACTCGCTTGATGCACAGTCACTCTAGGATTGATCCCCATCGGTGGGCCCATTGGGCTATTTCTTGTTCCAGTCATTGTACCACGACTGGTATATCAAAGGCTGTGGTATGTTTTGTTTTGTTTTGTTTTGTTTAGTTTTTTTGGTGTTTTTGTTTTTTTATCCCACTGCCCCCTTTCTTTTGACTCCTTTTAATTCCATCTCATTTCTTTCCGATCTGGCAATTCCTCCAACTTCTTTGGCTGTCCACCTCCACAACCCAGTCCTTGTCTCTCCAATTGCAACAGGTGCTTATGTCTTGTGGTTATCCATGTCACACACCTATCATTTCTCATCAGCTTTTAGCTGTGGGCTTAGTCTGACCATTTCGGGGAGTGTTCAGTAGTTACTTCTGGCATTGTTAAGAGGCACTTTAACTACCTACTATGCTCCCCTACTACTGGCAGTCATTAGTTAGTGCCATGGGTCAGACAGCTTTGTTAGCGACAAAGGACAAGGATGCCAGGTGGGTGCAGGGGAGTACACAGAGACTTGATCTGTGGAGGAAGTTGAGACAGGTAGGTGATGGTGTGGACAGCTCAGAAAACAGAGTTGGAGGAAACTGACAGAAAGGGTCGAAACAGATTGAAAGGCCCTGTCGGTGGGCCCATCAGGCTATTTCTCATTCCAACTTTTTGATGGCCGTCAGAAGTTTTACAGTTTTTAATAAACAAAAACACTTGGAAGGAAACAGAAAAAATAAAAACACTTAGGAGAAAACTGTATTCCTTTCTAGATGTTAATATTCTTTTCCAAAAATCAATAATGTGATAAGAGTTTACAGGTAAGGGTTTATAAGCACAGTCCCACAGATAAAGCAGAACAAAAATAACTAGTGTGACACCAGATCAGAACAGATAAAAGTCCCATCCGTCAAGTGCTAGCTATTGCCTAGAAATTATCTTCACCTGACTGAGCAGTATTGAAGATTTAAATAAAGTCAATAGAATAGAGGGCTTCTTGACTTAACTTTAAGACACGTTTCATATTACGTAGTATAAAAACACCCAATACACTTCTGTTAAGATATTCATGGGATAAAAACACAACTTTATTTAAACCAAGCTGAATACATTCTAACTGATTCTATCTATCATATTAAAAAACAAAAAGCTGGCAAAAGAAGATTAAACTCCACTTCAGTGTACATAAAAAGAAATATCTTCAAAACACATATATTTAATCAGGATCGACAAAATAAACTAGTTTATTACTCATATGGTCTACAATAAACGGTTACATAAATATTGTATTTTCCTACTATCTTTATGGTATGGGCTATAATAATCCATTGAAAACCATTATAGTACACTTCTGACGTAACTATAGTTGCTATAGCAGCTGCAAGCTTGCGATGGTCACAGCTATGATATTGAAATCATTCCACGTTACTGTAACTGACATCGCAGTGAAGCGATAACAATCATATTTAACGTTTGTTATAAAGGGACACTTTGTGGATAATAAATTATAACATTTGAGGGAGTACCATACAAAATTTTAAAAACTTGTTTGGAATTGTTTTATAACCCTTGCTCTCGCTCGGGGTATAAATAATTCCCAAACTCGTTCCATAAATTCTGTATGGCACTCCCGCTCATGTGGTTAAAAATATCTTCGTTAATATCAAAGTGTTACGTCCCACTAGACCGTCAAGTGGGACATAACACTTCGACATCATACAACCTTAACCCAAGAACTTCAGTCAAACTAATTCAGTGATGTAAATTGAAACTGATTACTTATGGGTAATAAATAGGATATTAAACTCACTACCATTACATATCATGTTTATATCTCTTGTGAAATAATTTTTATTGTCACTCACTAAAGCAATTCAAAATTATTTCAATGGAAGCATGTTTAATATCCTATAACATGATATTACAAAGTAAAACGTAAATAATTCTTGAAATACAGAATTAATATAACTGTACGTGTACATTGTGTATATAAGTACAAACCTTGGGTTTTTGACGAATAATTTTTTTATAAAATCTTTGGCTAAATCACTGGTCCCTGAAAAATATTCTTCTAAGAAGTCATAGTTAACGGCAGTAACGTTTTGATATGTCTCTTGTTGATTGTCACCTTGAAATGGAGAAGCACCGCTGAGCCTAGTAAAAAAAAAAGAACATAATATTCTCTCAAGAAGCACAATAAAGAGTTTTTATTCTCTCAAGAAGCACAATAAACAGAATTTTTTATTTTCTCAAGAAGCACATGAAAGAAGTTTTTCTATGATTGTCAGTCTTAGTCAGGACAAACGTGAGTGATCACTCATACATCCGCCTCGGTGGCGTCATGGTTAAGCCATCGGACTACAGGCTGGTAGGTACAGGGTTCACAGCCTGGTACCGGCTCCAACTCAGAGCGAGTTCTTAAGGGCTCAATGGGTAAGTGTAAGACCACTACACCCTCTTCCTTCTTACTAACCAGTAACCAACTAACAACTAACCCACTATCCTGGACAGACAGCCCAGATAGCTGAAGTGTGTGCCCAGGACAGTGTGCTTGAACCTTAATTGGATATAAGCACAAAAATAAATTGAAATGAAAATATATCCCTCCACACTCACCTGGAAAATGTTTAGATGAGCTACAGACTGATCGCCTTGCAATAAATATTTTTAATGAATTTTATTTTGAAACTTCATGCTCGCCTGGCATCATATAAGGAGAGTGATCTTCAGATCACCTTGATTGCGCTCATGACGAATAGAATAGAATAGAATAGAATAGAATAGAATAGAATAGAATAGAACAGAATCGAATCGAATAGGATGTTAATGACACCCCAGCACAAAAAATACATCGTCTATTGGGTGTCAAACTATGATGAATGCAAAACAGTAAATGATGAACTACATCAGCATTCACGACGAAGACTGTCTTGTGGTTGAGGGAGATTATGACAGGAATGTTTTTAATGATGCACCAGCACATAGTTCATCACCGGCCTCGGTGGTGTAGTGGTTAGGCTATCAGACTTCAGGCTGGCAGGTACTGGGTTTGTATACTGGTTCCGGCTCCCACCCTGAGCAAGTTTAATGACCCAGTGGGTAGATGTAAGACCACTACACTGATGTTTCTCTCACTAACCACTAACCACTAACAACTAACCCCACTGTGCTGTGGTCTGTGCCAAGAATAGGGTGCTTGAATTATAACTGGATATAAGCACAGAAATAAGTATAAACAAATAAACATAGTTCATCTGCAGCAACTAGGCGACTATCAGCCATTGGAGTTGAGTGACCAGGAACACATGTATACAAAGAACACTTAATACAACACCACCAATGAAGGCAAATGAAGATCGAAAACACAAGTTGTAATATAAACAGTTTCTTACAGGAATCAGTGTAGTATTCTATTTATTGCCTTGTATATATGATTAAATAAAAGCATTTTCTTCTAACATAGCCAACTGAGTCATGGGGAATACACAGAGTTACGGCTAGGGAAGATGAAGTCATGTACTAAAATAATGTCAGTTACCAATCAGTCATCTGTGGTGGCCATCTTATCTGACTAATTATATTATTAATGAAGAAGTTTGTTTTGTTTAACAACACCACTAGAGCTATTGGATGTCAAACATATGGTCATTTCAACACAGTCATAAAGAGAAAACCCGCTATATTTTTCAATTAGTAGCAAGGGATCTTTTATAGGTACCATCCCACAGACAGGATAGCACATACCACAGCCTTTGATATACCAATTGTGGTGCACTGACTGGAACGAGAAATTGCCCGATGGGCCCACCGACAAAGATCGATCCCTGACCAACTGAGCATCAGGCAAGCGCTTTGCCACTGGTCTACGTCCCGCCCCCAATTATCAATGAAAACTTGCATTCCTATTCCGCATGTCTCAATGACATTAACATTAAAAATTAACATAAACATATTCAAGGCTAAGTTAAAGTATTCAGACATATAATTTTTCTTAAAGTATGCAATTAATGTTAATTACAGAATTGACCTCAACTATTTTTCAATCAAAGGATGCATGTTTCAATCAATACATGTATGAGTCAGATAAAAAAAAGAAAAAGAAGAAGAAAAGATCTATGCAGAGTCATACAGTGTGACCCCATCAATCAGCTAATTAAAGATCATGAATCCATAAAAGTCGTATCTCTCAATGTGAGAGAAAGAAACTCTCTCCTAGGTGCATGCATCTCTCCCACCACAGTCCAATAAAAGCATCGTCATTATCATCACCATCACCATGAAACATGCTTTACAACCAAGATAAAACAGAAGAAGAAATTCCTGCACTGGCTTGGAATACAGTTGCTTAATTCTGCCCAGTGCTTTCAGAAGTATGGAGGGAAAAAAGAAGTAGTACACTGCACCTTTGAAGACTGAAAAGTATAGGGTGGGGTAGAGCATGGCAGGGTAGGGTGGGGTAGAAAATGGCAGGGTAGGGTGGGGTAAAGCATGGCAGGGTAGGGTGGGGTAAAGCGTGGCAAGGTGGGGTGAGGTAGAGCATCGCAGGGTAGGGTAGGATAGAGAATGGCAGGGTAGGGTGAGGTAGAGCATGACAGGGTAGGGTGGGGTAGAGCATGGCAGGGTAGGGTGGGGTAGAGCATGGCAGGGTAGGGTGAGGTAGAGCATGGCAGGGTAGGGTGAGGTACAACATGGCAGGGTAGGGTAGGGTAAGGTAGAGCATGGCAGGGTAGGGTGAGGTAGAGCATGGTAGGGTAGGGTGAGGTGGAGCATGGCAGGATAGGGTGGGGTGTAGCATGGCAGGGTAGGGTGGGGTGGAGCATGGCAGGGTAGGGTGGGGTAGAGCATGGCAGGGTAGGGTGGGGTAGAGCATGGCAGGGTAGGGTAGGGTGGGGTAGAGCATGGCAGGGTAGGGTGGGGTGGGGTAAAGCAGGGTAGGGTATGGTGGGTAGAGCATGGCAGGGTAGGGTAGGGTGGGGTGGAGCATGGCAGGATAGGGTAGGGTTGGATAGAGCATGGCAGGGTAGGTGGGGTGAGGTAGAGCATGGCAGGGTGGGGTGGGGTGAGGTGAGGTAGAGCATGGCAGGGTGGGGTGGGGTGAGGTAGAGCATGGCAGGGTGGGTGGGGCGAGGTAGAGCATGGCAGGGTAGGGTGGGGCGAGCATGGCAGGGTAGGGTGGGGTGAGGTAGAGCATGGCAGGGTAGGGTGGGGTGAGGTAGAGCATGGCAGGGTAGGGTGGGGCGAGGTAGAGCATGGCAGGGTAGGGTGGGGTGAGGTAGAGCATGGCAGGGTAGGGTGGGGTGAGGTAGAGCATGGCAGGGTAGGGTGGGATGAGGTAGAGCATGGCAGGGTAGGGTGGGGTAGAGCATGGAGGGTAGGGTGGGTAGAGCATGGCAGGGTAGGGTGGGGTAGAGCCATGGAGGGTAGAGCATGGCAGGGTAGGGTGGGGTGAGGTAGAGCATGGCAGGGTAGGGTGGGGTAGAGCATGGCAGGGTAGGGTGGGGTGAGGTAGAGCATGGCAGGGTAGGGTGGGGTAGAGCATGGCAGGGTAGGGTGGGGGTAGTAGAGCATGGCAGGGTAGGGTGGGGTGAGGTAGAGCATGGCAGGGTAGGGTGGGGTAGAGCATGGCAGGGTAGGGTGGGGTGAGGTAGAGCATGGCAGGGTAGGGTGGGGTGAGGTAGAGCATGGCAGGGTGGGGTGGGGTAGAGATGGCAGGGTAGGGTGGGGTGGGGCATGGCAGGGTAGGGTGGGGTGGAGCATGGCAGGGTAGGGTGGGGTGGAGCATGGCAGGGTAGGGTGGGGTGGAGCATGGCAGGGTAGGGTGGGGTGGAGCATGGCAGGGTAGGGTGGGGTGGAGCATGGCAGGGTAGGGTGGGGTAGAGCATGGCAGGGTAGGGTGGGGTGGAGCAGGGTGGGTGGAGTAGAGCAGGGTAGGGTGGGGTGAGCATGGCAGGGTGGGTGGGGTGAGCATGGCAGGGTAGGGTGGGGTAGAGCATGGCAGGGTAGGGTGGGGTAGAGCATGGCAGGGTAGGGTGGGGTGGAGCATGGCAGGGTAGGGTGGGGTGAGGTAGAGCATGGCAGGGTAGGGTGGGGTCAGGTAGAGCATGGCAGGGTAGGGTGGGGTCAGGTAGAGCATGGCAGGGTGGGGTGGGGTAGAGCATGGCAGGGTAGGGTGGGGTGGAGCATGGCAGGGTAGGGTGGGGTGAGATTGAGCATGGCAGGATAGGGTGGGGTAGAGCATTGCAGGGTAGGGTGGGATAGAACATGGCAGGGTAGTGTGGGGTGGAGCATGGCAGGGTAGGGTGGGGTGAGGTAGAGCATGGCAGGGTGGGGTGAGGTAGAGCATGGCAGGGTGGGGTGGGGTAGAGCATAGCAGGGTAGGGTGGGGTAAAGCATGGCAGGGTAGGGTGGGGTGAGGTAGAGCATGGCAGGGTAGGGTGGGGCGAGGTAGAGCATGGCAGGGTAGGGTGGGGTAAAGCATGGCAGGGTAGAGTAGGGTGGGGTGAGGTAGAGCATGGCAGGGTAGGGTGGGATGAGGTAGAGCATGGCAGGGTAGGGTGGGGTAGAGCATGGAGGGTAGGGTGGGTAGAGCATGGAGGGTAGGGTGGGTAGAGCATGGCAGGGTAGGGTGGGATAGAGCATGGCAGGGTAGGGTGGGGTGAGGTAGAGCATGGCAGGGTAGGGTGGGGTAGAGCATGGAGGGTAGGGTGGGGTGGAGCATGGCAGGGTAGGGTGGGGTGGAGCATGGCAGGGTAGGGTGGGGTGGAGCATGGCAGGGTAGGGTGGGGTGGGGCATGGCAGGGTAGGGTGGGATAGAACATGGCAGGGTAGGGTGGGGTGGAGCATGGCAGGGTAGGGTGGGGTGAGGTAGAGTATGGCAGGGTAGGGTGGGGTAGAGCATGGAGGGTAGGGTGGGGTAGAACATGGCAGGGTAGGGTGGGGTAGAGCATGGCAGGGTAGGGTGGGTGGAGCATGACAGGGTAGGGTGGGGTAGGGCATGGCAGGGTAGGGTGGGATAGAACATGGCAGGGTAGGGTGGGGTGGAGCATGGCAGGGTAGGGTGGGGTGAGGTAGAGCATGGCAGGGTAGGGTGGAGTGAGGTAGAGCATGGCAGGGTGGGTGGGGTAGAGATGGCAGGGTAGGGTGGGGTGGAGCATGGCAGGGTAGGGTGGGGTGGAGCATGGCAGGGTAGGGTGGGGTGGAGCATGGCAGGGTAGGGTGGGGTGGGGCATGACAGGGTAGGGTGGGATAGAACATGGCAGGGTAGGGTGGGGTGGAGCATGGCAGGGTAGGGTGGGGTGGGGCATGGCAGGGTAGGGTGGGATAGAACATGGCAGGGTAGGGTGGGGTGGAGCATGGCAGGGTAGGGTGGGGTGAGGTAGAGTATGGCAGGGTAGGGTGGGGTAGAGCATGGAGGGTAGGGTGGGGTAGAACATGGCAGGGTAGGGTGGGGTAGAGCATGGCAGGGTAGGGTGGGGTGGAGCATGACAGGGTAGGGTGGGGTAGGGCATGGCAGGGTAGGGTGGGATAGAACATGGCAGGGTAGGGTGGGGTGGAGCATGGCAGGGTAGGGTGGGGTGAGGTAGAGCATGGCAGGGTAGGGTGGGGTGAGGTAGAGCATGGCAGGGTGGGGTGGGGTAGAGATGGCAGGGTAGGGTGGGGTGGAGCATGGCAGGGTAGGGTGGGGTGGAGCATGGCAGGGTAGGGTGTGGTAGAGCATGGCAGGGTAGGGTGGGGTGGAGCATGGCAGGGATGGGTGGGGTAGAGCATGGCAGGGTAGGGTGGAGTAGAGCATGGCAGGGTAGGGTGGGGTGGAGCATGGCAGGATAGGGTGGGGTGGAGTATGGCAGGGTAGGGTGGGGTGAGATTGAGCATGGCAGGGTAGGGTGGGGTGGAGCATGGCAGGGTAGGGTGGGGTGAGGTAGAGCATGGCAGGGTAGGGTGGAGTGAGGTAGAGCATGGCAGGGTGGGGTGGGGTAGAGATGGCAGGGTAGGGTGGGGTGGAGCATGGCAGGGTAGGGTGGGGTGGAGCATGGCAGGGTAGGGTGGGGTGGAGCATGGCAGGGTAGGGTGGGGTGGGGCATGGCAGGGTAGGGTGGGATAGAACATGGCAGGGTAGGGTGGGGTGGAGCATGGCAGGGTAGGGTGGGGTGGGGCATGGCAGGGTAGGGTGGGTATAGAACATGGCAGGGTAGGGTGGGGTGGAGCATGGCAGGGTAGGGTGGGGTGAGGTAGAGTATGGCAGGGTAGGGTGGGGTAGAGCATGGAGGGTAGGGTGGGGTAGAACATGGCAGGGTAGGGTGGGGTAGAGCATGGCAGGGTAGGGTGGGGTGGAGCATGACAGGGTAGGGTGGGGTAGGGCATGGCAGGGTAGGGTGGGATAGAACATGGCAGGGTAGGGTGGGGTGGAGCATGGCAGGGTAGGGTGGGGTGAGGTAGAGCATGGCAGGGTAGGGTGGAGTGAGGTAGAGCATGGCAGGGTGGGGTGGGGTAGAGATGGCAGGGTAGGGGGGGGTGGAGCATGGCAGGGTAGGGTGGGATAGAACATGGCAGGGTAGGGTGGGGTGGAGCATGGCAGGGTAGGGTGGGGTGAGGTAGAGCATGGCAGGGTAGGGTGAGGTAGAGCATGGCAGGGTGGGGTGGGGTAGAGCATGGCAGGGTAGGGTGGGGTAGAGCATGGCAGGGTAGGGTGGGGTGGAGCATGGCAGGGTAGGGTGGGGTGAGATAGAGCATGGCAGGGTAGGGTGGGGTGGAGCATGGCAGGGTAGGGTGGAGTAGAGCATGGCAGGGTAGGGTGGGATAGAACATGGCATGATAGGCATGGTGTGGTATGGCAGGGCTGACAGAATAGGGCAGTACAATATTCTTCATGGGACCTTTTAAAGCTATAGTTTTACAAATTAAAAACAAGTTTATTCAATGAAGTCGATTCCTTTTTCTCTTTTTTAAATTGTTTGTTGCAACTTAACTCACTATTATAGTAACTAGACTTTTGTAAATTATACGTTTTTAAATATCACTAATGAAACATGGAAGCAGAAAGAATAAAGAGAAATACAGGTTTGACTAAAAAAAATACCCAAAAAAAAGAAAAAAAGACAGAAAACAAGAAAAAGGTAAGTGAGGGCGATTTTCATGAGTCAGCCGAGTTCCACAGAATAATAATATGTATTTTTTGAAAGGGGTTTTTTCCCCCAAGGTACACATGGAAAAATGTATCACCATAGCAATGTGTGTGTACCTTGCCGTGCAGGCAGGTGAGAGAGAGACTAATTAGACATGCATGCTAACACACATCACATGTGAGTAAGAAACCAGCTGAGATGGAATTCCGAGCCCAAGAAAAGAAATTACCCGGAATACTAGTATTTTTTCTGGCATTAGCAACATGCCAGAGTGAATATTAACATGGTGTCATGACTGTTATGGGTTTTTTTTTTCTGCATGTCATATCAGGTAACCGCAGCTGTTAGGATGGAGGGCATGCAGTGATGGAATAAAGAACTGTTAAGTCCAGGGATATATAGAATTACAACAACAGACTAAGTAAATATACCAATGGGTTTCTCTTTATTTTGGGTACTGTCTTGTCAGAGGAATGTGCACAATACTAGAAGTAGACATGTAGTAGTAGATTTGTTTTTTATTTCTTTTTACCATCTTGTCTGACAGAAGTGCACAATAGTATAAATAGTTGGTTAGTAGATTTGTTTTGATACCATCTTGTCTTCATAATGGAAAGTGCACAATAGTAGAAGAAATAGTCATGTAATACTAAAGTCCGAACCAAAATGTTAACAACTACGATAAACTGCTCTCCTACCTTTATTTTTTGTTAAATTTTACCCACATTTTGTCCAGACGGAAATCTTGAAAAAACCCATTACAATGACACAGATTTCACCTATATTGAGACTTCGCCGAGATGGCATAGGGCAAAAAGCATGTAATTTTGTGCCTGCTGCATTTTGACTTTTTATGGAATACTCTCTAATAGGGGTGAAAGGACATGACTTAATCTAACAGCGTCATAACATGTTACGATATAAAAGCAAACGTGATGACGTCGTATTAAAAAAAAAAAAATTGTTTTGTTTAAAGATATCACTAGAGAACATTGATTTTATATTAATTATGTCACATACTTTTGAGGCTTTCACCCCACTTGAAGAGTATTCCATAAAAAAGCAAAATGGCAGACAACAGAAAACTGCATGTATTTTGGCATATGCGATCCCAGTGAAGTTGATACTGGTGACATCGTTACAGTCTCATATGTGGAATCTGTGTCACTGTAATGGGTTTTTTCACAACTTGTGTCTGGACAAAATTTTGGGGAAATGTAATTGTAATTAAAGGTAGGAGAGTAATTTATCGTAGTTGTTAACAATTTGGTTCGGACTTTAGATTTGTTGTGGTATCATCTTATCTTTACAACGGAAAGCACACAATAATAAAAGTTGTCATGAAGTAGCAGATTTGTTCTATATCATCTGGTCTGAGGGAAAGTGCACACTAATAAAAGTAGCCAGCCAGATTTGTTCTCTCCTTCTATAGACCATGTTTTGTATTCTTTGGAAACAAATATATTGGAATAAAGAAGCAGTCAATAAATTGTGCATCACAATAAGATTTCAGAAAATTGTATTAAATGTTGTAGTCATCATATTACCGATTATTCAATTTTAAAAATAAAACACAGATAATTTATTCCAATTATTTTATTATCGGCATTTAAATATTGTAAGGTTAAAAGCAAGATTGGTGTTAATAAGACCATGTTTTGTATTCTTTGGAAACAAATATATTGGAATAAAGAAGCAGTCAATAAATTGTGCATCACAATAAGATTTCAGAAAATTGGATTAAATGTTGTAGTCATCATATTACCGATTATTCAATTTTAAAAATAAAAACACAGATAATTTATTCCAATTATTTTATTATCGGCATTTAAATATTGTAAGGTTAAAAGCAAGATTGGTGTTAATAAGGTTAAATTAAAATTTAAATTCCATTTCTCATACAAAGTTGGACTCTTGCTTTACCACTGCATATAAATGCATTTACAATTTATAGAAAATAAAACCTATATAGATAATGTATTATAATTTTCATTATATGCACTTAAATATTGTAAGGTTAATAAAAGCATGATTAGCGTTAATAAAGTTAAACCAAAATTTAAATTCCATTTCTCATACAACATTGGATTGTTGCTTGTGAACTGCACATAACTTCACATGTAAATGCATATTTCGTATAACAGTGGGTTTCCTCTCTCAATATCTGTGTGGTCCTTAACCATATGTCTGATGCCATATAAATAACAAATGTGTTGAGTGCGTCGTTAAATAAAACATGTCTTTCTTTCTTTCATCAAGCGAGCGTAACACTGACTGGCAGACGAGTATGTGTACTCACAATATGTAGGTGATCACGCCTATACTCCACATGTCTGTGGCTAGAGAAAGTGGCTCATAGCTAATCACCTCAGGAGCTGAAAGTAAAACACAAATCAAATTATGCCATGGTCACATTACAATGCATGCAGGATGGTCAACAAGTTACTTGTAACACAAATCCATGTTACCTGAGATTGGTGTTGTTTTTGTTTTTTAGGTTGGGTTTTTTTGTGAGGTTTTTTGTTGGGGGGGGGGGGGTTGGGGGGGGAGGGTGGTGTTGTAGGATTCATTTTACTTTATTTATATATATATATACAAATTAGTTCTAAAATTACATCAAATCAAGTACTTCTGTTGTTTTTTCACAACAAACTAACACTGATTTATTACTCCTTTTTTGTAAAGATTCTCAAAATTGAAAAGAGCTCTTGCTAGATTCATTTATGCCCTACTTCAGTCATTGAAAATACAAATTTAGTAATTCAAGATATTTGATATTTGGCTACCATGCTCTTGAGACTAGTTGTGGACATTTAATTTTTTTATTTAGATGGCAAATTCTACAAACAACAGTAAAGGGTATCTGTTATGACGGTGTGACACCTCAACTCACAATTATTGTCCTTATTAGATGTCAGCAAACATTACATAAATCTTTGTCAGCAAACATTACATAAATCTTTTAATTAATTCCCAACAGTTTATATACTAAAAGTCCTTTTATCCATGGTGAGAATATATGGTTGCTATACAAAGTGCCTTTTATAGCAGCTAGGTTACAAGAAAACCCATGAACAGTCCATCAGGAAATAGTTACAACTACTCTGTGTGCTTAAATATAGCATAGCTACCAAGTTGTTCTCCAGGTGCATTTTCCACTTTTTAAACTGTAGCTAATGTATTCAACATGTATGTACAATGTATGAGTGTGTATGTATAAGAGAATATAACAAATTCAGTCACATAGCTAATGTATTCAACATGTATGTGTATATATAACTGAATATAACAAATTCAGTCACATAGCTAATGTATTCAACATGTATGTGTATATATAACTGAATATAACAAATTCAGTCACATAGCTAATGTATTCAACATGTATGTGTATATATAACTGAATATAACAAATTCAGTCACATAGCTAATGTATTCAACATGTATGTGTATATATAACTGAATATAACAAATTCAGTCACATAGCTAATGTATTCAACATGTATGTGTATATATAACTGAATATAACAAATTCAGTCACATAGCTAATGTATTCAACATGTATGTGTATATATAACTGAATATAACAAATTCAGGCACATAGCTAATGTATTCAACATGTATGTACAATGTATGAGTGTGTATGTATAAGAGAATATAACAAATTCAGTCACATAGCTAATGTATTCAACATGTATGTGTATATATAACTGAATATAACAAATTCAGTCACATAGCTAATGTATTCAACATGTATGTGTATATATAACTGAATATAACAAATTCAGTCACATAGCTAATGTATTCAACGTGTCTGTGTATATATAACTGAATATAACAAATTCAGTCACATAGCTAATGTATTCAACATGTAGTGTATATATAACTGAATATAACAAATTCATTCACATAGCTAATGTATTCAACATGTATGTGTATATATAACTGAATATAACAAATTCAGTCACATAGCTAATGTATTCAACATGTATGTGTATATATAACTGAATATAACAAATTCAGGCACATAGCTAATGTATTCAACATGTATGTACAATGTATGAGTGTGTATGTATAAGAGAATATAACAAATTCAGTCACATAGCTAATGTATTCAACATGTATGTGTATATATAACTGAATATAACAAATTCAGTCACATAGCTAATGTATTCAACATGTATGTGTATATATAACTGAATATAACAAATTCAGTCACATAGCTAATGTATTCAACGTGTCTGTGTATATATAACTGAATATAACAAATTCAGTCACATAGCTAATGTATTCAACATGTATGTGTATATATAACTGAATATAACAAATTCAGTCACATAGCTAATGTATTCAACGTGTCTGTGTATATATAACTGAATATAACAAATTCAGTCACATAGCTAATGTATTCAACATGTATGTGTATATATAACTGAATATAACAAATTCAGTCACATAGCTAATGTATTCAACATGTATGTGTATATATAACTGAATATAACAAATTCAGTCACATAGCTAATGTATTCAACATGTATGTGTATATATAACTGAATATAACAAATTCAGGCACATAGCTAATGTATTCAACATGTATGTACAATGTATGAGTGTGTATGTATAAGAGAATATAACAAATTCAGTCACATAGCTAATGTATTCAACATGTATGTGTATATATAACTGAATATAACAAATTCAGTCACATAGCTAATGTATTCAACATGTATGTGTATATATAACTGAATATAACAAATTCAGTCACATAGCTAATGTATTCAACGTGTCTGTGTATATATAACTGAATATAACAAATTCAGTCACATAGCTAATGTATTCAACATGTATGTGTATATATAACTGAATATAACAAATTCAGTCACATAGCTAATGTATTCAACGTGTCTGTGTATATATAACTGAATATAACAAATTCAGTCACATAGCTAATGTATTCAACATGTATGTGTATATATAACTGAATATAACAAATTCAGTCACATAGCTAATGTATTCAACATGTATGTGTATATATAACTGAATATAACAAATTCAGTCACATAGCTAATGTATTCAACATGTATGTGTATATATAACTGAATATAACAAATTCAGTCACATAGCTAATGTATTCAACGTGTCTGTGTAAATATAACTGAATATAAAATGAGTGGTATGGTATTATAGATAGCACCTTAGTCATTTTGTGTAACGGCTGGCCATGATTTTTAGTCATTTCGTGAAATGCTTGGAATTTTCAGTCATTTCGCGTATTGCCTGGTGGTCACAGGCACTTCGCGAAATGACTGATTTGTTTAGGCATTACACGTAATAACTGGTTTCACAGATTGACTGTAACATATATAACTGAATATAACAAATTCAGGCACATAACTAATGTATTCAACATGTATGTGTATATATAACTGAATATAACATAAATTCAGGTACATAACTAATGTATTCAACATGTATATGTATATATAACTGAATATAACAAATTCAGACACATAACTAATGTATTCAACATGTATGTGCATATATAACTGAATATAACATAAATTCAGGCACATATCTAATGTATTTAACATGTATGTGTATATATAACTGAATATAACATAAATTCAGGTAAATAACTAATGTATTCAACATGTATGTGTATATATAAGTGAATATAACATAAATTTAGGTACATAACTAATGTATTCAACATGTATGTGTATATATAACATAAATTCAGTCACAATATGGCTTCTTAACACACCGGCCTCAATGGTGTAGTGGTTAAGCCATCAGACTTAAGGCTGGTAGGTACTGGGTTCGCCTCCCGTTATCGGCTCCCACCCAGAGCAAGTTTAATGACTCATTAACCACTAACAAACTAACGACCAACCCAATTTACAGACAGCCCCGATAGCTGAGGTGTGTGCCCAGGACAGTGTACTTGAATCTTAATTAGATATAAGCATGAAAACAACTATTAAAAAGAAAGAGAAAAAGAACACACATCACTGCATAATACAGTTTAAAGTGTACTTAACGAGAAGAGTTTGAAGAATACCTGTATGAACGTGTTTTTAAGATTGTGTGCTGGGGTGTCACTAAATATTTTTTAGGTCTATCTGGTTGCTGCTCATATGAGGGGTCCTATTAAGCAGGTTTTGACTGTACATGTGATTACTACATGTATAAATAGAGGGTATCCCTTCGTTTTGGGGGTCAAATTTAATAACACTTCTATTTCAATGAATGATGTGCTAAAATATAATTTTCAAGCATCACAAGTTGACATAAACATCATATTTGACATAAATACATGAAGTGGTCTATTTATTACATCCATATTTTTGCCAACTTGTAATGTTTACAAAAGTTTCTCCTGAACCATGAAGCAAAATCTGTGATTTTATCACAGCCTCTCACTATTTTCTTAACTTGCTTACAAACATTATTCACATTTCATGTGCATAATTCAGCATTCAACTATATTTATACAATAAAATTAGATTAAAAAAGAATAAAAACCTATGAAAAATGTTAATTTGATTTCTACATTTTAATTATTCATAACTCAATATCACTTTTATGGTTTCTGTAATATATATATATATGGTACTGGAAAGAAATAAGGGAATACATGGTACCTGAGACAAAATTTAGTTCACTACAAAAATAGACTTCACGTTCTAGCCAGTGTATCTCTACTGGTATATCAAAAGCTGTGGTACGTGCTACCTTGTCTGTTGGATGGTGCATATAAAAGATGCCTTGCTGCTAATAAAAAAAATGTAACAGGTTTCCTTCTAAGACTATAAGTCAAAAGTACCAAATAGATTTGACTGTTTAAAATACAAAAATCTGATTGAATGTCAGCAATGTAGGACTGATACTGTGGATGGTGGTTTTGGTTGCAGTCAATATTTGTTGTTATTATTTATGTGTTCCCTTTTTTCTTTCCATCAAACATTTCATGGCTACATACACGTACAGTAAACAAGCATTCTGAGAGTACTGCTAAAGCATTTTCACTTCAACTTACTTTTGTGCTTATATCCAATTAAGGCTCAAGCACGCTGTCCTGGGCACACACCCAGCTATCTGGGCTGTTTGTCTAGGACAGTGGGTTAGTTGTTAGGTTAATGAGAGAAAAGAAGGTGTAGTGGTCTTACACCTTCCCATTGAGTCATTAAAACTCACTCTGGGTGGGAGCCGGTACCAGGCTGCGAACCCAGTACCTACCAGCCTTATGTCCGATGGCTTAACCATGACATCTCTGCAGCCGGTTGGTAAAGCAATACATGTCCCCTACTGGGCCCAAATTTTTTTCATATCTTCCAAGTTCAAGGGTTTTAACTTTTGAAAATATCAAACTTGATCTGTACTTACAAGATTAAGCTTCTTTTTTTTTTTAAGCTAAATATTTCAGGTATTAAGTCCCGGAAAACAAATTTTGTTATCTCCTATATTCAAGGGCCATAACTCTTTACAAATGAGTCAACTGTTGTGAAAGTCAAACTTGATCTGTAACAGTACACGATAAAGCTATATACAACATTTCAGCTCACTATCTTGAGGCACTCTGAAAAACAAGTCCAGACAGACACAAACAGACAGACAGACAGACAGACAGACAGAGACACAGACAGACAGACAGAGACAAAACCTACATGTATAGTTCCCTCCTGTTATACCAGTTGAGGACTAATAATGATACTAAATGTTTCAGGAAATAAAAAATACATTTGATTAACTAACCAACAAATTCTGCAGTGCCCATCATTGCTCGGATGTCATCTCTCGGTCCAATCTTTTGTGCCAGGCCGAAATCTATTAGCTTGATGTTCTGAGTCGAGGAGTTCAGCAGCATGATGTTTTCAGGCTGAGGAAGAAAACATTTTTTAAAATAATTAATTAGTTTAATTTACACCTTTGACTTGGTAAATATGGTAATATTATTTTCTATATAATAACTATGTTTATTACCCATATGGTTAAAAAAATATATACTAGTTTGTATCAAAATGATATGTTCAATTAGCAACATAATGTTTTCAGGTTGAGAAAGAAAACATTTAAAATAATGAATACATGAATACATGAATCCCAACACGAGTTTCATAAAATCAGTATAATTCACACGCGAATGTAATAATTTCGTTATTATCCACATTATCCAAAATATTATTCTTATGAATAACAAGTTAGGATCATGTCAAAATGTTTGAAACATAACTAAAAAGAGACGACGAAACGATGTAATTTTTCACTGTGTAATAATATATTATAATACCATATAATAACTATGTTTATTACCCATACGGTTAAAAACAATCTTGGTCTCTATGAAAGTGATATGTTCCATGAGGAAGTGCTTCCTGACATCACATACAGCCATGGGACACTGTCAGTTCCCAAGCTTTATAATACTTTCAGTTTGAAACCTGATCATGGGGTAATCAATAGAGTAACCTGGCTACAGGGACATTCATGACTATTAATTGCGGTTCACGGTATTCAGGGTTTTAGGTCCACGGTTTGATGCACCATTTTTCAATTTTATTAAAATGGAACATCAGCATTTCCATAGCTTGCATTCTGCTGGGAACCCCAATAACGAGATACGGTGTTATGGCTGTCACAGCACTAAATTCTGCTGTATGTGACATGTTTGCATGGGCTATCCTAAACCCAACAAGCTATTATTGCCTGGCAACATCATAAAAATGGTATTTTTGTTTTCTAGTTAGGATATAATTTTGTCATTTAGTTTTCTTTTTATGATACATTTATTTACAATTATTTTACAAGTGATCATACAAAAATAAGTTTGTTGCTCTTAAAATAGTTTATTAAAAAGTATGTGCAATAGTTGGCCAACTTGTGAAAAGTATTGTCAATAAATCAAACAGTGGACCAAATATCGAAAATTAAATTGAAAAAGAAAAAAAATGAATCGTTGCATCCCTATTTTCTACCATTTCATATCAACTCATGGAATAATTATCATACATATGTATGTGAGAGATACTAACAGTACGATGAAATTTCATGGTCAGGGTATCACTCTTTTGTAAATGATGGGAATTCATCTGGTGCTTTAGAACAAAACTAGGTCATTTCATTTATAGTTATTTTTGTACTTATAACCAATTACAGTTCAAGCACACTGTTCTGGGCACACACTTCAGTTATCTGGTCTATCTGTTCAGGTCAATGGGTTAATGGTTAGTGGTTAGTGAGAGAGAAGATGGTGTAGTGGCCTTACACCTACCCACCAAGTCATTAATAAACTCACTCTAGGTGAGAGCCATTACCGGGAGGCGAACCCTGTACCTACCATCCTTAAGTTCGATGGTTTAACCACTACACCACCGAGGTTGATAGCCAGGTCAGGAGTTTGTACTTATTAAAAGTGCTTATAAAAAATACTGACACAGCATTACCAGAACTGGCAGGTGTGTAGCAGCTTGGCCACAAGGGACACAATACATGTTCCAGTTAGACAGACAAGTAACAGATGTGGAGGTAGTCAGTGAAAAATGATGAAAGACTGTAAGAGCTGCCAGATCATCCAAAAAATTTAATGGAAATCAAGCAGAAAATGAAAGTGGAAGGTGTGGGGTGGGTTTTTTTTAAAAAGTAATAATGTAATATGTAACACTTATACCCTCAATCAGTCTTTGCTAAAAGTGTGTTTTGTTAATCATTTCAGTTTGAGTTGATTTAAAAGAAAAGGAAAAATGTTTTGGAAATTAAAAAATATTCATGGGAAAAAACTTAATCAAGAAAATATAATAAATATACTATTGCTGTTTTATTTATATACTCTTCAAAAAAAGAAACGCAAAAGGGTACAAATGGGTTATAACTCCGATTTTATGTTTCCTACCGGTTCATGCTTTGTGAATATAAGGTCATTGCATGTCCCAAACACATTCCCACGGTTACATTCGATAAAACGCAGCTACTGTACAATAAAGTTCCAAAATGTGAATATTCGCAAAAACGTGCAAACCATGTCACCACTGCACGTGCGTTGTCTGCACGTGCAACATGAACACCGACAGTATAAAAGTGCAGGGTGTTCGCTTACCTGGCCTCTGTATCTGGCCGACAGTTGACAATCCAGGACATGCCACGTCTCAGTGAACCGCAGAGAAACAATGCCATCGGCCGACTAGACGCAGGCGAATCCAGAACGGCCGTTGCCAGGGCATTCCATGTGTCCCCAAGCACCATCTCCAGACTGTGGGACCGTTACCAGCAACATGGATCAACACGTGACCTCCCTAGATCCGGTCGACCACGGGTCACTACCCCCGGGCAGGACCGCTACATCCGGGTACGCCACCTTCGGGAACGATTGACTACTGCCACCTCCACAGCCGCAGCAATACCAGGTTTGCGCAGGATATCCGACCAGACCGTACGGAACCGCCTACGTGAGGTAGGAATTCGTGCCAGACGTCCAGTTCGAGGTGTCATCTTAACACCACAACACCGTCGACTCCGACTGCAGTGGTGCCAGATTCATCGACAATGGCCTCAACTGCGATGGAGACAGGTGTGGTTCAGTGACGAGTCCCGATTTCTGCTCTGACGTCATGATGGAAGATGTCGCGTGTATAGGCGTCGTGGTGAACGTTATGCGGCAAACTGCGTGCAGGAAGTGGACAGATTCGGCGGGGGTAGTGTCATGGTGTGGGCAGCCATCTCACACACTGGCAGAACTGACCTGGTCCACGTACAGGGCAACCTGAATGCACAGGGCTACATTGACCAGATCCTCCGGCCACACATCGTTCCAGTTATGGCCAACTCCAACGCAGTGTTCCAACATGACAACGCCAGGCCTCACACAGCACGTCTCACAACGGCTTTCCTACAGAACAACAACATTAATGTCCTTCCTTGGCCATCGATATCACCGGATTTGAACCCAATTGAGCATCTATGGGACGAGTTGGACCGACGCCTCCGACAGCGACAACCACAGCCCCAGACCCTGCCCGAGCTGGCAGCAGCCTTGCAGGCCGAGTGGGCCACCATCCCCCGGGACGTCATCCGTACTCTGGTTGCTTCAATGAGCAGGCGGTGCCAGGCAGTTGTCAACACACGTGGAGGCCACACCCGGTATTGACTCCAGATGACCTTGACCTTGGTGGTGTGTCCTATCACTTACTCACAATGGACTAGAGTGAATTGTGAACAATCCTGCAACATTTGGTAATTATCGGACTCACCATTCAATAATTAAATCAATTCTCCAAATGTTACGACAATGTGGTTTTGCGTTTCTTCTTTTGAAGAGTATATTTTGTCCAATGTTGTTACATATTACACATAAAAAGTAGAATAGTTTTATCACTTCCAATTTTTTTTTTTTTTTTTTTTGACAAGCTAAAGTGAAATCATTCACAAAAAATATTTTTACTGGAGGCTTGTAGAAAATTACCACTGAAACAATATGTAACTGAAAGTCTTCACAGGCATTTTCCCCTGCAGAATAATGCAGCAATCTCCACAGCATTGCCGTATGCTGTGGTTAATTGACAGGCACTAAATTTTGAAAGATAATCTTAGCAACACAATATCATAAAACTGTTGTAGGCTATGATGTCACAACAACACATGCTCTAACTTACGATGGTTTTACAATATCATAGCTTTTATATCATAGCGTTAAGATTGTTACAAAAAAATGTTGTTGGAGAACCAGACCTTGAGATCGGGTCGAGGGTTAGAGTTGATGGTGAACCTAACCTTGAGATTAGAACCATGGTTGGAGGTGATGGGGAACCTGACCTTGAGATTGGGTCAAGGGATGGAGGTGATAGGGAACCCAACCTTAAGATCAGGCTCAGGGTTGAGGTGATGTGGAATCTGACCTTGAGATTGAGCTCAAGGTTGGAAGTGATGGTGAACCTGACCTTGAGATGGGTTGAGGGTTGGAGGTGATGGTGAACCTGATCTTGAGATTGGGCCCAGGGCTGGAGGTGATGGTGAACCTGACCTTGAGAACAGATCCAGGGTTGGAGTTGATGGGGAATCTGTGATGGGGACCCTGACCTTGAGATCAGGCCCAGGGTTGGAGGTTATGGTAAACCCGACCTTCAGATCGGATCAAGGGTGATGATGACCCTGACCTTGAGATCGAGGTGGACGATGTTCTTGCTGTGCAGGTGCTCCACGCCGTCGAGGATCTGTTTGATGAATGCTGATGCCTCCTCCTCGCTCAGGTGGTCGCGCTCGGAGATGTAGTCAAACAGCTCGCCGCCAGACACACTGTAAAACAGAACGAAAAACACATGAATGGAAGGGTGGGTGGATGAACAGACGGTCTTGTTGGAAGGATATCTTGGTCCAGAACTATCAAAATGCAGAGTTTTATCCAGGATGTTTTTGCCAGGGTCTCATGTCTGACGGGATTGGGAAAATTAAAGCGAGTAAATAATACTTGTGATATTTTTTCCGGCCACTGAATGTTGCAGTACACCACTGTTAAATTAATTAATTATAAAAGACATAATTAAATATATATACATGTATATATTGGGATTTTTTTTACATACAAAATTGGGAATTTTTAGTGCCACTTTCTTTTGGGAAGGAGCCTTTCTTCAGACTCACAGAACGCTTGGATAAACCCATGAAATGGTCACACCGTATTTTTTTAAATGTAAAAGTTCATGGAATATGCTGTCCTGCCTGGTTGATTCCTAGCGCTGTGCTTATAAAACTTAAAGTCAGGACTTAGTGCTGTTACACCAGAACTTATCACACAGGGCAGGTACAAGATACTTAGTTATTACATGAGAGTTGTAAATTTTGTCTCTATGCATACTTACTGTAAACCGGATTAATATTGTGACGTTTTTTCTTCACGAATACACACTTTAGCCTATATGTTGGCAATGTTTAAATTCTGCGAATGACCACTGGCATTTGTAAAAAATAATGCGATTGAAAATAATGTTTGTGTATAAATTTTATGACTTGAGTTTGTGTGCGAACAATGCGAAATTAATATGCATGTTTGGATACTAAGATTGGTTGTGATTGCACAATGATCTAAAATGGCGGCCCATATTTAGAATGTATTCAAATCATCAGCCAAAACTATATTGTAAGTTTTTAATGAAGAACATGGAACATTCTGGACAAAAATAAAACCCAGAAAAAAGGTACTGATTAGTAAAGATTAGCGGTAGCAACTTATGATTGTGATTTAACATTAACTATGAGCTATAGGGTTTAAATCTATTTTACTGTATACTTTATATTCCCAATAACGTGTAAGAAAGTTATTGCTACTTTTGCTTTCATGTAAACAATGCAAATTGTCTTAGAAAATACCTATTCTAAACATTCTAAAGTTTATTTCAAAACAAGGATGACATTGTTAATCATTACATGACTACCTTTGTGGGCAGTTTCAGTATGTCATTAAACAGCTACAGAGAAAATCCTCACAAATTATGTCACTATTCTCCAATTGTTTTCTTTTTTCTTTTGACAAAAAAGTAATTTTAATGCAATATTATCAATTGTTTTAATAAAATTGGCATAGCATTTACTGGAAATGAAAACATATGTAGTGTCATCTCCTGATATTTGGCTATAACTTGCCCAAATATTTCTTTCATACAGTTTTAACTTTACAAAGGTTACAACAATATGTCAAAATGACTAAATGAAACTGGGTTTCATAACTATCAACAAAGTTTTGCGCATGGTATAAATATTTAACTTATTTTGGGACGTCAACACTAATTCAGATATACATCAGGAAATGTAGGCTAAATTTTTATATTAAAATAAGAAATAACTGTCAAATTAAAAGTTAAAGTTTGCACTAGAGCACATTGATTTATTAATCATCAGCTATTGGATGTTAAACATTTGGTCATTCTGGCATATAGTCATTACAGGAAACCCACTACATTTTTTCCATTAGTAGCAAGGGATGTTTTATATGCACTTTCCCACAGATAGGAAAGCACATACCACGGCCTTTGACCAGTTGTGGTGCACTCGTTGGAACGAGAAAAAACTCAATCAGCAGAATGGATCCACCGAGGTGGTTCGATCCTGCAATGCAAGCACCTCAGGTGAGCAGTAAACTAACTGAGCTCCATCCTATCCCTGGTCATATTATTACAGCCAAGTTTTTCAAAATATACTCTAGGCTCTTCGAAGGCATATTATTGTTAATCACACATAGTTTCAGTTTATTAACAAAACCTTTGTATAATTTAGATCTCATGTGCTCCACGGAAATATGTTTTACAAAATACATGTTTATATAGTAAAATTAAGTGGCTGAATTTAGAAAGCCTGGTATTGTCTTACATTTTGAAGTGGAAATTTCCGTCTACTAATAAAAATATTGATGAAGGAAATGTTTGGTGGCAGCATACAAATAAAGATATTTAAAAAACAAAATATGACAAAAGACAATAAAAAAAAAATTAAATCTAAAAAATACATATACATATATATTTAAGGGTAGTTTGTACAGACCAAATTTGGTTACGAATTTTGTTACAAAAAAAATGTTGTGTGTCATTTACAAAATGAAAATACGTGTAAACATGATTAATGAGTAACTCTGGAAAGGACCGAGTGGCCACAAAATCTTCTTTGCTTTGCATAGTGCGGCTAACACAATGTTGAAATACAAACAGTGACACTGTTGGTTTTTAAACAAAATATTTCAAACCTTGCCAAGGTACATAAAACCAGTCAGTTCGGGGCTGTATTGATTTTTGTCATAAGAAATAGGAAGCCGCCTACACAATGTAAATCTTCGATATTGCAGGGCCATATGATACAAATAAATCATTCATTTGTATGGAAAAGTCTACATCAAATGAAGGCAGATAAGACGAATCTATTGTACAAGTAACAAATATGTTTTGAATGGTTTGTATTTTATACATGATTTATTTTAATATTTTTTTCAAATGATACAATAAATGATTCAGCTGCATAGAAAGCATGCTTTAAATGAAGGCAAATATAATGTCAGATTCATTGTATGAAAATATGTCTGCAAGAAAGAAATGTTTTATTTAACGACGCACTCAACACATTTTATTTACGGTTATATGGCGTCAGACATATGGTTAAGGACCACACAGATTTTGAGAGGAAACCCACTGTCGCCACTACATAGGCTACTCTTTCCGATTAGCAGCAAGGGATCTTTTATTTGCACTTCCCACAGGCAGGATAGCACAAACCATGGCCTTTGTTGAACCAGTTATGGACCACAGGTTGGTGCAAGTGGTTTACACCTACCCATTGAGCCTTGCGGAGCACTCACTCAGGGTTTGGAGTCGGTATCTGGATTAAAAATCCCATGCCTCGACTGGGATCCGAACCCAGTACCTACCAGCCTGTAGACCGATGGCCTAACCACGACGCCACCAAGGCCGGTATGTCTGCAAGAGCTTTTGACATATTTTTATTGATTTTAAAATTTCCCCTGCTATCCGCACTAACACTAACATACATGCAGTATTATTGCATTGGTTTACAGGTATCATCAAAACCACCATTTTCAATGTGTTTTAAAAACAAACATCAAAATATTGTTGAAAGTCATGTAATATTAATAAAAGTTAACATTTGTTTTGTTTAATAAAACTATTAGAGAACACTGATTTATTAATCATAGGCTACTGGATGCACTTTCCCACAGACAGAACACCACATACCATAGCCTTTGATATACCAGTCATAGGGGACTGGTTCGGATGGGGAAAAACAATCAAAGAATGGGTCCATTTACTATTTAGGGGGTTTGATCCAATGACCCAAACACTACCACTTGAGCTAGATCTCACCCCTGAAACATTCGTGTGCATATTTTAATAACCGTGAAACTATACCATCCATATAAAATTTTTACTGCCTATTATGCCAGATATTCTCATATTAGGTATTTAAGTGCTACCCAGGGTTTCTAGATTATGGCAACCCCACTCCCATGGCTAGTGATATTCAATGTTGGACTAGTAAATAACTATTGCCATACCTGACGGCTAGTGAAAAAAAGAGTCAAATGCTGCAGTTACACCTGTAAATCTATTTTGTAAATATGTATATCCAGCCCCCACCAACTCCATCCAATGTTAAGTGTTTTTAAGCTCTTATCTCCCTTGTGGCTAGTCAATTTATAAAATCACCAATCCCATGGCTTTTGGATTTTATAAAAAAAATTCTAGAAGCCCGGTGCAGCTACCATTATACAATTACATATTTACACATATAAGGCCCTTATTTTATATATCACTGTATACAAAACGTGCGTTAAGTTTAAAATGGCCTAAAGTTAAACTAAAAGTACTTGACTGAACAAACACTGTACAATTAAGTCGTTTTATTCATCGCAACTGAACTGGAGACCCATTGTGTGATGCAAAGTGCCCAAGGCGAAAGATAAGCAGCTTATTATTGTGTTATCATATAACTCTTTTCAAGGAGAAACTGAACAGCAATTGTAATCGTCGACCGAGCCATTGATGAGATAATGGCCATCAACTGTTGCAGGGAAGAAATGTATGATCTGAATCATCATAAATGGCCGTCCGCACCAATGAAGCAGATGACAGAAAGCCACAGTGCTGAGAGAAGTCAAGAGAGGTTGGGTGACTCACACTGACCACAAAAGAAGCAGAACGATTCAACCCACTTAGAGTACCAGAAATCAGCTAGTCATTTCATTTCAACTTATTTTCGTGCTTATGTCCAATTAAGGTTCAAGCATGCTGTTCTAGGCACACACCTCAGCTAACTGAGCTGTCTGTCCAGGACAGTAGGTTAGTTGTTAGTTGACAGTGAGAGAGAAGAGGGTGTAGTGGCCTTACACCTACCCACTGAATCGTTAAAACTTGCTCTGGGTGGGAGCCGGTACCGGGCTGCGAACCCTGTACCTACCAATCTTATGTCCGATGGCTTAACTACGACACCACAGAGGTGGGTTATCAGCTAGTAAACATAACATCAAATCTATATCATGTGTCGAGGAATGGATGGATGGATGGATGGATGGATGGATGGATGGATGGATGGATGGATAGATGGATGGATGGATGGATGGATGGATCAATCATTGTTTTATCACCACCCTAGCATAAAACGTTAGAGAAACATGTATACATGTTTTAATAAAGGAAAGGATTATACTATTTAGTCAAAATTAGAGACGCCAACTTATATATATAATACAATCTATGGTTTATTGCCACCACAGCACAAAAAATAAATAGGGAGACATGTAAAATATCTTTTAACATTAATAGCTATAAATATAGCTGAGAGCATCATATATAATTAATATGATATATTCAGGTATCACATATAATCCTTAAAAACTGGTTAATCACAACTTACTTCATTATGCATGGTGCAGGTGTTTCTAACAAATATGTATCTACCTAAAACTACAGCCTGTCATAATCATATGCAATTAATTAACATGACCACCTTCGTGGTAAAATCTGGCTGTAATGGGAGATATCCCAATGAACCACATTATGTAAAGATTTGAGCTGCATGAATCACAGATTTACATAAGCAGTGCAGTATGTTGAAGCAGAATAATACACCAATTGATTTAGGAAACACCATGCAAGAGAAAAATCATTCCAAGCTACAGTTCCACTGACAGGGCTTGAATTTAAGGGCAGCCATGTGACCCAATGCTCTGATAATTAAAGAGAGTGTCATGGCGCATTGGTTGTGTCTTATTTGTATGTTACTAATTCGTCATCATACTCAACCAAATGGCAGTGCACTCTAAAAAAGAAGAAGTTTGTTTTGTTTAACGACACAACTAAAGCACATTGATTAATTAATCATCGGCTATTGTTTGTCAAACATTTGGTAATTCTGACTTGAAGTCATTAGAAGAAATCCACTTAATTTTTCCATTAGCATCAAGGGATCTTTTATATGCATTTTCCCCACAAATAGGAAAGCACATACCACAGCCTTTGACAAGTTGTGATGCACTGGTTGGAACAAGAAAAAGCCCAATCAGTTGAATGATCCACTGAGGTGGTTTGATCCTGCAACTGAGCTAAAGCCCGCCCCAGCCCTCTACTCTAATTTGACAAATTGAGGCCATGCAGTACTAAGCTTTATTTAAAGACTGCATTGTACTAAAGCAAGAAGTTCCATGTGAATGTTCGATGTATACACAGTCAAGAAAAATTCCTACTAGGCTACAGTTCAACTGAATATAATTTTAAAACTGCATTGTACCAAAACAGGAAGTTTTTTTTATCAAAGTTTGAGGTGCACCATTAAATATTTACAAAGTAAAAACAGCTGCAGCTCTGACTGACAAATATGTAAAATTGATTATTATCCACACACAATAAACCAATACACTTTTATGCAGTATACACCAGACATTGAAAAAAGTGCTGGAACTGTGATTTTCAGCAAAAATTAAATTTGTTAATTATAATTTAAACATTCATCAAATCTCCCAACAATGGTATGTGCCCCACTCCCCCTCAATTTACTTGCCAGTAGATTAAATTTGAGGTGGCACACTTTTTATTGGTGTGTTATATCAGTTTTAATTACCATAATAAACTAACATTATCAGCACTAGTTATTTATTTGGTGCAATGGAACCATAACATTCTACTGATTGCACTAGACAGAAACATGTACCAGCACAAAATGGTGAAAAGGTTTCATGCATGAAAGACTAATGAAAGCTGTGACAATCACATTCACTGTGTCACAGATACACATATGCTATGTGTATTATGTGTATAATCCTCAGCTCTGATATAATCAATACACTAAAGCTGCTCATATCTGGCATTATTAAATAACAGTTTGTGTAAAAAGAACATTATCCGAATGCCAGCTGAATAACGTAAAGAAGTGTACCCTTCCTGATAAAAAAGACAAAAATAATAAATATAATAAAGTGGAGTTGAAGGTAAATATGAGGACCGTTTGTTACCGGTATTTGTTTAGTTCTGATGGGGTTATGAGCAGGATTCAACTAAGTGGCTCTGGAGGTGACTTCCACATACACTGAAATGTACTTCCATTACCACAATGGCTTTTAAATGCTGTATACACATTACAAATGGTCTATGACAGGTAAATACTGAAGGTGCTTCTATTACTTTAGAAGGTAAAAGGTTGAACAATTTATTTAATAGGCACATTCATTTAGTACCATGGCTTCCCTCTCCCTTCCACACAAACACCTAAAACACCTAATACTATATTCATTACAGGTATACTTAACAAAGACAATATGTGTGTGTGTGTGTGCACATGCGTGTGTCTGTGTGTGTGGGTGTGTGCATGCACGTGCATGTGTGTGCGTGCATGCATGTGCATGTGCATGTTGGTTTTGGGTTTGGTTTTTGGGGGTTGTTGGTAAGTTATGTTTTAAACTGGTTCTTTGGGAAAATGTTGTATCAAGTTTCATGGGTCAGTTTATGCTGTTCCAGTGTACACAATTATCGTTTGTAAACCAGTATGATTATAGCAACAGGTTTTTCTATTGCATAAACCTTTTAATATCTGTCCAACATGTATAAACAGGCTTCGAAAAGGCAGCTAGCCAAATGCATGCCTAGGACAACATGCTTGAACTCTTGTTTGATACAAGAGTAAAAATAATTTATATCATCATCGTCATCGCAAGTTCACAACATGAATAGAAATTAATGTTTGCTCTCTTGCAGGACGAGCAGAAATCACAGGGGATGAGTACACTTTAAATGATGTTAGTCCACCACACAAGTAGATATATTGCAATTTTATTTTTACTTCATGATTTCTGAGGGTGGCAGATCTGTAATACATGAAGTAAAAGAGAAGGCCTACATTGGTGGGTTTTTCTCACAAGATTTGTAAATGTTCCATATCCTTCAGTCACGTGATTCCAACATGTACAAGGAGATGTGGTGGACTAATGGGTTTTTTATAATGCTGACTAGTAACCTTTCTGGGATACTAGTCTCACAGGCCAATGGAAATATTTCTTAATTTCCATCTCTGCACAATGGATTAAACCTGAGACTGTAAATCTACTATCTTATGTATCTTTTCTGCTTTTCAAATGCTTGCTGTATAAATTTAACATTAACTTAATCTTTAATCTTGTGAATTAAAGTTATAATTTGTTTTGTTTAACAACACCACTAGAGCAAACTGCTTTATTAATTATCAGTTAGAGGATGTTAAACGTTTGATAATTCTGACATATAATATTAGAAAGGAAACCCTATTCTATTAGTAGCAAGGTATCTTTTATATGCATACATCATCCCAGAGACAGGACAGCACATACTACAGCCTTTGATATACCAGTCATGGTGTACTGGCTGGAACAAGTAATAGCCCAACGGGCCTACCGATGGAAATCTATCCTAGAGCATCAGGCAAGCACTTTACCGCTGGGCTACGTCTCCCCACCCCCTCCCTCCCTGCACAATGGATTAAACCTGAGACAGTAAGTCTACTACCTTATATACCTTTGCTGCTTTTGAAATGCTTGAAGTATACTTTTACTTTTATATTGACCAGATTTTTATCTTGTTAATTAAGAAACAAATGAAAAATGGTGATCTATGAAAACATATTTGACAGAAAAAGATGTTAAAGTTGATACCAGCTAGTATACATGTAGATTAAGTCGGTTAATCCATTTATTTAACCAAGGGTGTTTCATTTTAGTTATAGCTTCAGCGAAGAAACATTAAACATTTTTCAGGATGGCTATCTGTACAACTGTTTATCTCAGAACACTTGTGATGTGGTTCACCTTGGATTCCTGCCTATTAACCCAACTTTTTACATAACTGTTATCTGGTCCCCCAGACATCCTAACCACAACATTATAACACACAGAACTATATTTACTTACCCCACTGCTATTTATATACATACATGAATCACCAATCAAATTGGGTCTAACAGTGTATGCGATATACCATTTTAAGAACCACAGATGTAGAATATATACGGACGTTGAAAACAGACTGAATATTAATTATGCTATTCTCATTATAACAATACAATGTACACACAATGTACTGCTGGTATAGCCTGGTTACTGTTAATAAATTATTAATACTATCGTGTTCTAGAATATCGTTAAAGGAAAGGAATGTTTAAAACCTTAGAGCGGGAGGTACCTCATTGGCTCAATGGTAACACACTCACCTGAGGTTAAAGTTTTGTTTTGTTTTGTTTAACAACACCACTAGAGCACATTGATTTATTAATCATCGGCTATTGGATGTCAAACATTTGGTAATTTTGGCATATAGTCACATAAATTTTTTCATTAGTAGCAATGGATCACCCAGAATACCACATACCATAACCTTTGATATACCAGTTGTGGTGCACTGGCTGGAACAAGAAATAGCCCAATGGACCCACTGACAGGGATTGATCCTAGATTGACCGTGCATAGAGCAAGCGCTCTACCACTGGACTACGTCCCGCCTCAAATACCTGAGGTATGATATGGTCTTTTATATGCACTTCTCAATAGACAGGACTGAATATATAGCACAGCCTTTGATGTGCCAGTCCATCACCAGCAATCATTTCTATGATCCATTTGACCCCAAGTGAATGAATGCAACAAAAACACAATTCTGTTAAAACTGAAAATTGTAGATGCCACCATATAGGCTACTCCCTGTTAAAATGCAACAAGGGTCTTTTATATGTATGTATACACGTTTAATCTGAGGTGTGTGCTTTACCATTGATCTATATACCTAGTCTCCTCAATAAATGGACTGTTTAAAATCACCTGCCTCAGTGGAGCAGTGGTTAAGGCATCGGATCCAACCCAGAGGGAGTTCTTAAGGAAAAAGTTTTATTTTATTTAACGACGCCTCAAGAGCACATTGATTTTTATCTTATCATCTTAAGAGCTCAATGGGTAGGTTAAGGCCACTATACCCTCTCTCTCTCACTAACCACTAACCAACTAACAACTAACCCACTGTCATTCCCCATAATGCCCCTGAGATTAGTTCAAGGAAAGTCATTTTTAGCTCCCCTTAGCATGTGAATTCATATGATATCAATATGGTAATATCTTAAATGGCTCCCCATGATCTAAATTAGGGAAGCAAACAATCACTACCTTAAATTTGTTTCATGGTGAGGTCTGTGACCTCCTTGGATGTCTCAAAGATCTTGTACAAGCTGATGTTGTTTCTTCTTATGGCATCAACTGTCTAAAATCACGATAATGCTCTCTACAAACTAACTCACAGTTCAAGGATGAGAATGACCTCCTCGGAATTCTCGAAGATCCCATACAGACTAAAGATGATGTTTATCTAGATCTGACTATATCTAAAATTACAGTAATGCTCTACAAACTAACTCATAGTTCCAGGATAAGAATGACCTCCCTGGAAGTCTCAAAGATGTCCTACAGGCTCATGATGTTTATCTATATCTAAAATCACAATAATACTCTACGAACTAACTCACAGTTCTAGAACAAGAATGACCTCCCTGGAAGTCTCAAAGATCTTGAACAGGCTGATGATGTTTATCTATATCTAAAATCACAATAATACTCTACAAACTCACAGTTCTAGGACGAGGATGACCTCCCTGGAAGTCTCGAAGATCTAGAACAGGCTGATGATGTTTATCTATATCTAAAATCACAATAATACTCTACAAACTCACAGTTCTAGGACGAGGATGACCTCCCTGGAAGTCTCGAAGATCTCAAACAGGTTGATGATGTTTATCTATATCTAAAATCACAATAATACTCTACAAACTCACAGTTCTAGGACGAGGATGACCTCCCTGGAAGTCTCGAAGATCTAGAACAGGCTGATGATGTTTATCTATATCTAAAATCACAATAATACTCTACAAACTCACAGTTCTAGGACGAGGATGACCTCCCTGGAAGTCTCGAAGATCTCAAACAGGCTGATGATGTTTATCTATATCTAAAATCACAATAATACTCTACAAACTCACAGTTCTAGGACAAGGATGACCTCCCTGGAAGTCTCGAAGATCTCGAACAGGCTGATGATGTTTGGGTGGTCGATCTCCTGAAGGATGAGGATCTCCTTCTGAATGTCCTCCATCGTCGCGCCCCGCCGTCCACCACCACGCCGTTTCCTGATGAACTTGGCAGCATAGTCCGTACCCGTGGCTATGTGCGTGCATTTCTTAACCACCGCAAAGTGACCACTGAAAAGAAAATCAAACATGGTTACAGATATCAAATGACCACTAAATTTTTTTTTTAAGTAACAGGTTTACAGATAAGTCAATGAATTTTGTTACGAAGTGTGAGTAACTGTGTGTGTGCATTTCATAACCACTGCTAAATTACCACAGGGGGGTGGAGGAGGGAAAGAAAACAAAAAACATTAAAAAATTACCATTGACAAAAGTAAAACAAAGGTCTTATAGATGTGGTACATTTACCTGTCTATAATGACCAACTATTAATTGTAGGCATTATGTCTATGCTAGAACAACAACTATGCTATATGACCCCGAGTCATAACCTCCACTGCAGAATTATCTCCCCTTGCTGGATGTATATCCACATCCACACATGGGTAGACCATCATTCTCAATTCTGCATATGGATATACATCCAGCAAGGAGAGATACATGTAATTCTGCAGAGGTTATGACTCAGGGTCGTATAGCATATCTGTTGTGCTAGCACTGTAAGTAGAATAACACTGGAAATGATATAGTTCTAAGTACAATACACATTTAGTCCATTATTAACTGATCATCTATAATGAAATGGTGCAAACTAATGATAGCTCACAAAATTCCATTTGATTCCAAACACTGCATCTTTATTCCATTTATTCCCCTGCAACTGGTGTATAAACAAAACTGTGGAATAGGCCTATACATATAGCAGTGTTTTTACAAAAAAAATTTTTGGGGGTATAGCACTATGGAATTGAATGCAACCACAGTTGGGGCCTCCCCCAGAAAGAAAATGTGTTACGTTTAGGGTTAGGTTTAAGAAAATGTGTTACGTTTAGGGTTAGGTTTAAGAAAGTCATACAGTAATGATAAGAGTAATTAATTTGGGTATAGTGCCATACCCGTTTTACCCTCTGGCAGAAACCCTGTATAGGTACATTCAGGGCTTCTAGATTATGGTAGCCCCACTCCCATGGCTAGTGATATTTAGAGTTGGGCTACTAAATAACTACTATCGCCATACCAAATGGCTATAGTGAAATTTAGTTTTGTCAAATGCTGCATTAAGCCTATTTTGTAAATATGAATATCCTGCAAGCCTCAAATCTCAGGGTTTTTAAGCTCTATCTCCTTATTTAGGTGACATATCTGATTATTCCTATTTGTAAAATTGTATTTACTTAAAATAGGGTTAGTGAATTTTAGAAAATTTAGAAGAGGTGTATACACATGCAATTAAAAATATTCATCAAGTATTTAACTACAAGTGCTTCCTGAAAAGCTCCCAACTATACTTCCTAAAAAAGAACAGATTGTGGTAGCACGTATTTCCTTAGGCTTAAACGAACATGTGTGAATGGCTCAGTTGTTGTTCCTGTTTTTAACATCTCGGCATGTGTGTAATTACATATAATCTACTTAACAGCATGTTAACTGAGAGAGAAAAAAGTTTACTATAAAATTTACTATAAACATTGAATTATTTAAATAGTTATTTTCTGCTATTTCAAAGCATGTTTACAAAATGATGCTGTTAATTTTAAGAGAGAAAAAGGTTAATTGTAATTTATTAACCATGCAGGTGGCATTTAGCTCAGTTGGTTGAGTGCTCGCTTGAGGTGCTTGTGTCATATGATCCATTCAACTGATTGTTTTTTTCTCTCATTCCAACCAGTGAACCACAACTGGTCAAAAGCTGTGGTATGTGCTTTTCTGTCTGTTAGATCCCTTGCTGCATTTGGAAAAATTTAGAAAGTTTCCTCTGATGACTAAGTGTCAGAATTACCAAACGTTTGACATCCAATAGCCGATGATTAACAAGCATTTTGAGAGTACTGCTAAAGTAATACATGTCCCTTACTGGGCCCGACAAGTTTTCTTATCTCCTAAATTCAAGGGCCATAACTCTGAAAAGTGGGTATATCACCACAAAACTTCAACTTGATCTGTAAAGCTATATACAATGATAAAGCTATATACAAAATTTTATCTTGATATCTCCAGGCATTAAAAAATCTGGAAAACAAATGTTCACATTTCCTAAGTTCAAGGGCCATAACTCTGTTAAAAATTGGTAAATCACCATGCAAATTAAACTTGATCTGTAACAGTACATGATAAACCTATACACACAATTTTAGTTCAATATCTTAATGTCTTCTGAAAAAAAAGTCTGGAAAACAAATTTTCACATCTCCCAAGTTCAAAGGCCATAACTGTATCACAAATGGGTAAACCGCCATGAAAGTCAAACTTTATGTGTAACATTACATGATAAACTTATATACAAAATTTCTGCTCAATATCTAAAGGTCTTCTAAAAAAAAAGTCCAGGAAACAAATTTTCATATCTTGTAAGTTCAAGGGCCATTTTGGGTTATTAGTTTTGTAAATATTCCTCAAGGTTTTAACCAATTTTGTCATTAAAAATATAAAATAGTAGTTATTTTGGCAGTCACATTAAATGTTCATTTAGGCTGAATTTACAAAGCCTGTTTTTCTTAGACAATGGTGTTTAAGTATTGCACTTTTGCTTTCACGTAAACATCACAAATCATCTGACAAAATACATATGCTAAACATTCCAAATTTTATATGAAAACAACGATGACATCGTTATTTATTACGAGACGTCTTTCATGATTGGTTTCAGTATGTCATTAAACAGCTCAGGGTTAGCTCTGGTAGTCACCAAATTCACCAATTGCAAATTTCAAAATCAATTGGCAAATTTTATTTTAATTTGGCAAAATAATTTCATGAAATAATTGATATTTTGTTAGAAAACAACTGGATTTTCTGCAATTTTTGAAGTTTAGTAGATAAAATAGGTAAAATGTTTTGCTGACCCAGAGCCAGTCCTGCAGATGCAGTGAGAGAAAATCCTCACAAATTATGTCACTATTCTAGGGTCATTTTTTCTTTCAACCAAAAAGCAATCTTAATAAGGAATTCAATAATATTAGCCTTTATTGGACATGAATATATATGTGATTATCATTTATTCTTGGTGAACTGGAAGAATAACAGGCTCTGTGTGATGGAATCATCAAGATCAGTCTATCCTATGATCCACCACATTTCAGGCTAGCATTCCACCACTGTATTATGTCAGGTCTCTCTAATAACAGCAAGGTGGTCTCTTAAGCCAGATGGCATCTTTAAAGAGGTACTGGGTAGAGCAGGTTGACATGTTTGATATCTTTGTTCTTTTTAATAAAGCTGAAGAAAGAGCAGGTTGAGAAAAACACAAAAAAACATCAAGATTTACTGTCTGATTTATCTCTATCTAACTGGCGAGTATTGGCCTCCCACGATGTGTTGAGCCACCAGACTTAAATCCTGTGTTTACCTCTCGACCAATATCACCATTTAATCCATCTCTGTCTTGTCAGTGGGGTGATGCTATCACTTATGAGATTAATTATCTCAACACTTGTCTCACACACATGATAACAAGCAATTCACCATTAACAGTTATATACAGAGATTGAATGAATGAATGAATGAATGAATGAATGAATGAATAAGTTTTGTCAGTGTCAGGGTTAGGGTACGTAGTTATGGGTTTGTGATAGCGGAGCTGGCAGGCAAAATCTGCCATGGGCGCCAAAGTTGCCTTATTGGGAGGGAAGTCTGGGGGCTATCCCCCAGAAAAAAAAATGAATTTGTAGATGTTTGGAGAAGCGATTTCCCAGCATTTGGAGTCTGAAATCCAGGCCAGCTCATGGTGATATTTTCCATCTTTTGTAGGAGAATGAATGACGAATTAACAGTCAGCAGGAAAATGTGTAAACTTGCCTTCATATTTTTTAATTGATTGTCCGATTATTCATAAAGTAGGCTACGTTCAGGGATTTATTTTGGGTACGTAATTTTACCCTAGAATTATTTTTGGGTATGTAATTTTACCCTTTTACCCTGCTGGCAGAAACACTGAGTGTGGTGATGTGATTATCTCAACACTTGTGTCATATACATACTAACAAGGATTTCACAATTCAACAGTTACATACAGAGACGAATGAATGAGTGAATGAGTGAATGAAATGAAACGAAACGAAACGAAACGAAACGAAACGAAACGAAACGAAACGAAACAAATAAATGAATAATTTTTGTCACTTAAGAGATTAAATATCTTAACACTTGTCTCACACATATAACACGGAATTCACCGTTAAATAGTCATATAAAGAGATGACTGAATGAATGAATGGATAGATGGATGGATAGATGGATGAATGGATGGATGGATGGATGGATGGATACTATGTTTTGTCCGCGATTATGGTGCTATCACTTATGAGATAAATTATCTTAACACTTGTCTCACACACATAACAACATGGAATTCACTGTAACAGTTATATACATGAAGTAATGGATGGATGGCTGGATGGCTAGATGGATGAATGGATGACTGACTGACTGACTGAATGAATGAATGAATATATGGACTGATGATTGAATATATGGATGGACTGGGTTTCTGACAGAGGGTAAAATGGATATGGCGCCATACCCAAATATTTTGGCAGATTAAAAAAAAATTAGGTTTACTTTTTGTCAAAATTTATTACTCTCATCATTACTGTATAATTTTCTTAAGCTTAACTCTAAACGTAACCCATCTTTTTTCTGGGGGAAGCCCCCTATACCCACAGTTATGTGGTTGCATTCAGTTCTAGTGCCATACCCAAAAATATCTTTCTGACAAAAACACTGATGGATGGATACATGCATGAATCAATGGGCGACTGAATGACTGAATGAATGAATGAATGAATTAGTTTTTTCAGTGAGGTGATACTATCACTTATAAGATTAATTCTTTAAACTTGTTTCAGACACATCATCGTGCCAACAAAGAATTCACTGTTAAACAATTATATATAGACAAATTATTGTTGTGTTAAAACATCTGGTAACTGTGTTAAACATCTGGTAATTGTGTTTTAAAAACATCTGGTAATTATGATTTTTTTTTTTTTAACATTAGAGAAGGAATCCTGCTAACACATGGATAACATTTTTCTTTTGCTTAGTACTATATAAGGGATCTTTTGTTATACACATTTTATTTCTTGTCCGGGGCGGAGGAGCCGGTCGAGGCCGGAACTTGTGCCCAAGACAGGCGTGCGCTATAACAGCTTGCTCTAAATGTGCACGTTAAACAGTCAGTCCAGTCCAATAGACATTTCCCATGAACAAACTGGAGAATGCATCTCATAGTCCACTATTTTACATTTTTTTTTTTTTTTTTTAAATGTATTTAATTGTTAAATGTTAATAAACATACATAGAGAAGAATGGAAAGCAATTTGGTAAATGTGCTTAAATAAAAGAAACCACACAGATATTGAGAGAGGAAGCCCGCTGTCGCCACTTCATGAGCTACTCTTTTCAATTTGCAGCAAAGGATCTTTTATATGCAACATCCCATAGACAGGGTAGTACATACCATGGCCTTTGTGCACTGGCTGGAACGAGAAATAGCCCACCAACGGGTCCCTCAACAAAGACATTTTTTAATATTAGTTTCCAAAACACAAATCATTTAATGTGCTATCCATAAAAACAAATGCCAGAAAAAGCAGCTGACTCAGCTACAAAAACAAATCTAAACATTTTAAGAATTCGTGAGAAGAAAAATTGATAAAATATTGATAAAAAAAAAAATCATAAAAAAGTTCACAAACAAAAAGTGTTTTGTTTGTGAAAACAATTGCATTCATGCAAAGTATTTTAAACCGACACTAAAAATATGGTTAAATAACCAGTGGAAATTAGATTGTATTGCACAGGATGTTTACAAATGAAATTGGCGAGAGGAGTGGGTCCACTTGGTCAACAAATACATCAGTATCATGTGCTAGTCTGTTCAGGGCAGTTCCACAGATGATCACAAGGGAAGAGATGACAGATTTTCCTTAATACACAATGACAAAGTTAGCAGGTTTCCTTGCAAAATGACCATATGTTTGACATCCAATAGCTGATGATTAATAAATCAATGTGCTCCAGTGATGTCGTTAAACAAAACAAACTTTAACTTTATGCTTCTTACATGATACCCCTCCTGTGTCATGATTTTTGGATCTGTCCTCAGGTGAGCAAAGATTTCCACCAAAATACAGAAGTTTTCCAGCAGGAATATTCTAACCATGTTCAAGACCATCTTGCAAGTTTGAAAAGATTTGTGATCCCCCTGCTCCCTTGATCTGACAAGTGCAACAAGTCGCAAGGGGATGTAACTCATGCATACCACATAACCAACAAAGCTTTTAGCAAAGCACAATCCTTTTTTCTTTTTTTTCTTTTGAGTTAATAAGAGTGTTTAAACTAGAGGAGTAAACATGCAAGTTCCCATTTTTTAAACAAGAAAAAAGCTCTACAATTTGTCTTGGAAATCAACAGAACATGTCAAAGTCCCTGTGTCCACATGTAAAAGTCTGAAACAAGCAGGTTTCTGTCAAGTCTTTAGTTGATTCAACACAATTTAAAATAAATATATGTGTCTACTGCTTATGTTAGTAAGTCATATGTATATGTTCACTCAACTACATTTTATATATATATATATACATGTTTATGTCCAGAATGTCAATTAATAAATCTCTTGCAATTTGTTTGTTTTTTGACCGGATAATCTACCCTATTGGCCTACGGGGGGTAAAAAAGAGAGGTCTTCTTGTGTTACAGGTGTGACTAACATGCTGGGGTCAACTTTTAATTTTTATTTTTTTTATTTTATTTTTTTTGGGGGGGGGGGGGGAGGTCACAGCAAGTGTTGCCTTTAGTATAATAACATAAATGAGGGCATCAAGCCAAGATACCGGGGCATCATGGCAATCATTTCTTTTAAAAGATGGGTACAAAGGCAACTTACTTTCTATCAAATTTTGTAGGACAAAAATGATTTCATCCTGGTGCCTTTATGCTATAGACCGGCCGTGGTGGCATCGTGGTTAGGCCATCGGTCTACAGGCTGGTAGGTACTGGGTTCAGATCCCAGTCGAGGCATGGGATTTTTAATCCAAATACTGACTCCAAACCCGGAGTGAGTGCTGTGCAAGGCTCAATGGGTAGGTGTAAACCACTTGCACCGACCAGTGATCCATAACTGGTTCAACAAAAGCCATGGTTTGTGCTATCCTGCCTGTGGGAAGCACAAATAAAAGATCCCTTGCTGCCTGTCATAAAAGAGTAGCCTATGTGGCGACAGAGAGTTTTCACTAAAAAACCCAGTGTCAAAATGACCATATGTTTGACGTCCAATAGCCGATGATAAAATAAAAAATCAATGTGCTCTAGTGGCGTCGTTAAATAAAACAAACTTTTTTTGCAATTTGTTGAATACAGGAAGGAAGGAAATTTAATATTTAACGACGCACTCAACACATTTTAGTTACAGTTATATGGTGTCGGACGTATGGTTAAGGACCACAAAGATATTGTGGGAGGAAACCCGCTGTCACCACTTCATGGGCTACTTCTTTCAATTAACAGCAAAGGACCATTTGTGGTGCACTGGAGCAAGAAATAGCCCAATGGGCCCACTGACGGGTTCGATCCCAAACCGACCACGCATCAAGCAAGCGATTTACTACTGGGCTACGTCCCGCCCCTGTTGAATACAGATGCCTTTTATCATATTACCATTGATAATTTTACTATTTATTACATACATGTATACAATATGGAATATATGGGAAGGGCGCAGTAGCAAACCATAGCACTTGTCATTGTTGCCATGGTAAAATTAGAACCCTGAACATGCATTTTATTACATGTATATAGGCAAACAATATTGTATGCCTGAATAATTTTTTATTTATAAGAATATCATAGTTTATAATTTTATATTCTCCTATATGGGCTATATGCAAAACATAGGACCAGATGACACCAAAAAAAAGAAGAAAAAACAGAAATGAATTTGATCTGTTGAATGACCCTTGCACTCCATTCTCCATGTTATTGTGAGAACACAAATACATTAATCTATGGAGAAAAAAGATATACTCACCAATAAAAGTAATGCTTATGTTCTGTGTTTAAAGGAAGGAAGGAAATGTTTTATTTAACGACGCACTCAACACATTTTATTTACGGTTATATGGCGTCAGACCACACAGATATTGAGAGAGGAAACCCGCTGCCGCCACTTCATGGGTTACTCTTTTTGATTAGCAGTAAGGGATCTTTTATATGCACCATCCCATAGACAGGATAGCACATACCACAGCCTTTGATGTACTAGTCATGGTACACTGGCTGGAGCGAGAAATAGCCCACTGACTGGGATTGATCCCAAATTGACAGCGAACGCTTTACCAGTGGGCTACGTCTCGCCCCATTCTGTGCTTAAAGTCTGTTTATAACTTTCATTATAATTATTATGTCAAATGTCACACCTGACATTATTTGTAAACAAAATTGGAAAATCTACAGTGAAACCCCTCAAAACTAGACCCTCAATAAACCAGAATTCCCTCAAAAAAATGTCTGTATATAATAGAACCTCTCTAACCAAGATACCTCTGAAAACCAGACTTTTTACTTGGTCAATGGGTGTTTAGTTTAAAAGGGTTTCACAGTTGTCTATGTATTGTGTGACTTGATGGCATATAAATTGACATTTCTCTTTGGGATATACGTGTATAAACATACATGTAGGATTATTGTGAGATATTCTGTCCTGTATGTATGCACATTGTAGTCTGACAATATCACATGCAATCAAACCTGTAGGAGAGTTGATTTCATTACTGATTACTGTAAAAAAAAAACACCTAAAAACCCACCTATATATTGGTTAGACCAGACTTTAAAGTTTTAGACTTTCGTTCAAAAGTTTATGTCAAAATTACTTTCTTTTTTTAAATATTATTAAATAGTCCGATCCTCTCTTCTTTCTCTTATCTATTTTTGGACTGTCCTTCTTAAAATGCTCCAAATTATATAAATATTCGACCGAGCAGTCAATTCTTTTTATTTTTGGCTTGTAACTTTTTTTTTTTTTTTTTAAAATTTTATTAACTTTTTTACTAATTGCTATTTTTAAAATTCAGCCCTTTTCAACTCTACCCCCACCCCCCCCCCCCCCCACCCCTCCATCCCATGTCAGGCCACTGATCTTATCTAAAAAAAATTACCACCAGATCTAATCTAGCGACCAAATTTAATGAGTAGAATTTTCTTTATTAATTATATTAATTAGAGATGCGCATCAAAATTTTAAAGGCCCAACTATTTAATTTTTGGATGTAAATTTCAAAATTGTCCGCTTAATTTTTTTCTGTCCCAGGACAAGCCCCTGGCTATCCAGAGACAGGCCCCGGGACAGACATGCTCGAAACTCTAGTGGTATATGAGCATGTAAAAATTATTCGCACTCGCACTATATATTGGTAATGTAATACAGACAAGGTGTTAGTATTACAATAGACTGCATAGTATTGTGGTACACATTACTTACAGTACATTATTATTTTTAGATTACAGAACCATGTATGTACATGTAGCTGGTAACTTTATGCAGCTGGTATAGGTATTCTACATGTACCTGGGCCCGTGCTTATAAAACTTGAAGCCTAGAGTTTAAGTTTTATAAGCACGGGGCCAAGTGAGGGTTTTTGTACAAAATGATGGATGCATTGTTGGATATTTTGATATTTGGATGGATGGATGGATGGATGGATGGATGGGATAGGAAGTAATGATGGATGGATGAATCCTCTCTATCTGTCTCCCCTCCCTCCCTCCCTCCCTCCCTCCCCCCCTCTCTCTCTCTCTCTCTCTCTCTCACAGTAACTGTAACTATATGCTAAACACTAAACATCTGTGTATTTTAAGATGTTCTGAGGTGTTCTTAAACAAATAGTTCCTCTTCATTCCTTTCATCAATTGAGACCAATTTTTCAATTAATTTTATACCTACATTTAATTGTAAACCTCTACTTACAATATATATATATATATATAGAGAGAGAGAGAGAGTATTTTATCGAGACACTTCACTTAACTATGACAGAGCACATTTCTCAATGCACACCTCAAACCAACAGATCTTGACTTTACCCTTATCGGCCAGGTATCTGGATGAGCAGCTACAGGTAGTAATTTGGGCAAATAGCCTGCACTCCATGATGATGTGCAAGGCTTGGGAGATGTCAAAAGGGCTAATGATTATGGTGGTCAGTGAAGCAGGTGACATTTCAGTGTTAGGTCGCCCAGCTTGATTGAACAACTCCTCATAAAGCATACCCTTAGGTTATAGTTTATACTCTCATTACCGGGAAGGCAGTCAGGCCAATAAAACGCCGAGCTCAGCCATATCCCTTAGTGGGTGTAATATTTTATACTCCTCCTCTTCATTTTCATGCTTAAATCCAATTATATGGTTTAAGCATGTTGTCCTAGGCACATACTATGCAGCTATGTGGGCCTCGGTGGCACAGTGGTTAAGCCATCTGATTACAGGCTGGTAGGTACAGGGTTCGCAGCCTGGTACCAGCTCCAACCCAAAGCAAGTTCTTAAGGGCTTAATGGGTAGGTGTAAGGTCACTACACCATCTTTCCTCTCACTAACCACTAACCAACTAACAACTAACCCATTGTCCTGGACAGACAGCCCAGATAGCTTAAGTGTGTGCCCAGGACAGTGTGCTTGAACCTTCATTGGATATAAGCACGGAAATAAGTTGAAATGAAATGTGTGTCCAGGATACTGGGTTAGTCTGCAATCAATTTATAATAAATGTTTAAAATAACCTTGTTTTTACCTCTCTCTTTTATATTATTCACATAGTTATGCTGTGATGTTCAAGCATTTTATAACTTAAAATCAAATTCCTGCTTTAAAACAGTAATTAAATTACAGTTGTTTACTACATGCAGCATTATAAAGTTTGCAGTGGGAAGCAACAAAGGTCGTGTGCATTCAAAAGAAATGGCATCATTTCTGCACAGGCGTAGGAAGGTGCCAAAAGGTTGGGGGGGGGGGGGGGGGAGGGGGCCACACACACATATATATAAATACATATATAACTATATAAAAAAACATAGCTGCTCCCACAAAGTGCGGGGGCACATACCCCCTTCCCCCACCCCCGCTTCCTATGCCAGTGTGCTGTTACAGTAAATTTAGTTTCATCCAGACTACCTTTGTTTGATACCCAATAGCTGATGTGTAGTTTGGTGCTGGGGGGTGTGGTGGGATGTTAAACATTCATTCATCAAGACTAATAGAAATGGTTTATTTATTTATTAGCAAGTCTCTCAACTATGTACCAACCCACCAATCCATGCATCTATCCAGCTCCCAATATTGTATCCATCTGGATTCAATCTAGCCACCAATCCATGCATATATCCACCCACCCACCAATCCCTGCATCCATCAACATACCCACCAAAACATGCATCTATCCACCTACACACCAACCCATGCATCTATCCACCCACCTACCAACCCATGCAGCCATCCACCCACTCACCAATTCATGCATCTATTCATCCACTCACCAATCCATGCATCTATTCACCAACCTACCAATCCATGCAGCCATCCACCCACCCACCAATACATGCATCTATCCACCCACCCACCAATTCATGCATCTATCCACCCACTCACCAATCCATGCATCCATCCACCCACCCACCAATTCATGCATCTATCCACCCACTCACCAATACATGCAGCCATACACCCACTCACCAATCCATGCATCTATCCACCCACCTACCAATCCATGCAGCCATCCACCCACCCACCAATGCATGCATCTATCCACCCACCCACCCACCAATCCATGCATCCATCCACTCACCAATCTATGCATTTATCTACCCACTCACCAATCCATATATCTATCCACCCACTTACCAATCCATGCAGCCATCCACCCACATACCAATCCATATATCTATCCACCCACCTACCAATCCATGCAGCCATCCACCCACACACCAATCCATATATCTATCCACCCACCCACCAATCCATGCATCCATCCACCCACACACCAATCCATATATCTATCCACCCACCCACCAATCCATTAATGCATCCACCCACCCACCAATCCATGCATCCATCCACCCACCCACCAATCCATATATCCATCCACCCACTCACCAATCCATGCATCTATTCACCCACTCACCAATCCATGCATCCATCTATCTACCAATCCATATATCTATCCACCCACCCACTAATCCATGCATCCACCCACCAATACATATATCTATCCACCCACTCACCAATCCATGCATCTATCCACCCACTCACCAATCCATGCATCTATCCACCCACCAATCCATGCATCCATCCACTCACCAATACATGCATCAATCCACCCACTCACCAATCAATGCATCTATCAACCTACCCACCAATCCATTCACCTACCCACCAATCCATTTATCCACCTATCTACATTTTATCAAGCCATCCACCCACCTATCCATTCATCCATCTATTGATCTATCCAGAATCCATCCATCCATCTAAGTTTGATTCTATTTGTTTCAGTGACAATATCACTATTACGTCACTGAATTTAATGCAAATATTTACTTTTCACTTAACCCATGCCAACCAAGAACTGTTATTAGAAAAATACAGTAAAGAATATGAAAATTAACTCAGATGCAGGTTTCACCTTATGTGAAAAAGAAAATAAAACATTCCACTCTGCTGGGTTCAGAGACAATATGACCTTTACATTGCTGAACCTAAAACAAACTGTTACTGTCACTCAACTCCCGCCATCAAAGAACAGTTTGAACTAAACAATTAGACCTACTAAGTCTTAGGTCAGGCAAGCTGGCAAAAATCAACAGTCAGGTGCATCACCTACAGATGGTTTTCATTTGCTCTTTTGTGCACTTTGCCATAATTTAAATTCTAGAACAAGTGTAACTGTAAAGTTCATCACTTCCAAAAGTTTTAATTTGATCTTGTGTGCACTTTGCCATAATTTAAATTCTAGAACAAGTTTAACTGTAAAGTTCATCACTTGCTGAAGTTTTAATTTGATCTTGTGTGCACTTTGCCATAATTTAAATTCTAGAACAAGTTTAACTGTAAAGTTCATCACCTGCGGAAGTTTTAATTTGCTCTTGTGTGCACTTTGCCATAATTTAAATTCTAGAACAAGTTTAACTGTAAAGTTCATCACTTGCTGAAGTTTTAATTTGATCTTGTGTGCAGTTTGCTATAATTTAAATTCTAGAACAAGTTTAACAGTAAAGTTCATCACCTGCAGAAGTTTTAATTTGCTCTTGTGTGCACTTTGCCATAATTTAAATTCTAGAACAAGTTTAACTGTAAAGTTCATCACTTGCTGAAGTTTTAATTTGATCTTGTGTGCAGTTTGCCATAATTTAAATTCTAGAACAAGTTTAACAGTAAAGTTCATCACCTGCAGAAGTTTTAATTTGCTTTTGTGTGCACATTTAAATTCTAGAACAACTGTAGAAGATATTTGGAGTCGTAGTCAGTTAAATGGTACAATGTTCTTCATAGACAACATTTTTTTCAATGGGCTGGGTGGGGGGAGTAACTGTTTACTAATATCAATGCCTCAAAATGTTTTGATTAAAAAAAATTGTAAATCTATTTTATAAGTTCCTAGAACATGCAGTAATTAAGACAGGTAACCGTATTGAATTGGTTTTGTTTATTTTCTTGTCATGCATGAAGAAAGGAAATGTTTTATTTAACGACACTCAAAACACATTTTATTTACAGTTATATGGTATCAGACATATGGTTAAGGACCACACAGATATTGAGAGAGCAAACCCGCTGTTGCCACTTCATGGGCTACTCTTTTCGATTAACAGCAAGGGATCTTTTATATGCTTATCATGCATGATGTAATATTATTAATCTTTCTGTTCAAATATTACAGCAGACTCTGGTCAGCTTCAAATGACCAGCTTGTTCACAAGGCCCTGAATGAAGGAAGGAAGAAAATGTTTTATTTAACAATGCACTCAACACATTTTATTTACGGTTATATAGCGTCGGACATATGGTTATGGACCACACAGATACTGAGAGAGAAAACCTGCTGACACCACTTCATGGACTACTCTTTTCGATTAACAGCAAGGGTTCATTTATATGCACCACCCCACAGACAGGATAGTACATACCACAGCCTTTGTAACACCAGTTGTGGAGCACTGGCTGGAACGAGAAATAGCCCAATGGGCCTACTGATGCGAATCGATCCTAGACCAACTGCATCAAGTAAGCGCTTTACCACTGGGCCCTGAATTAAGCTTAGGTCTTCAAATGTGAGTAGTTCAATAACAAAATGTATAAACAGTATTTGCTCAAGTTTATATATCAATATATGTTTATTTGCTACATAAAAGTATATTTAGAATAAATATCATTTCTGCAAAATTGGAACACTATGAAATCAATATGTTAAGCACTGCTTCTCTAGCCATACACTCAGAAACAGGAAAAGTAACAAATTAAAAACATATGGTTTATTCAAGCACGAGGTCAGTTGCTCAACCTTCTTCCCCAACACATAAAATAACAACCACGTGGAAGCTCTCACTGATCTAGGATTAAGTTGTCATTCATTGGAAATCAAAAGGTTAAAAAGTTTGTTTTGTTTAACAACACCACTAGAGCACACTGATTTATTAATCATCGGCTATTGGATGTCAATAATTTGGTAATTCTGACATAGAGTTGTCAATGGAAAGCCACTACATTTTTCCATTAGTAGCAAGGGATCTTTTATATGCATTTCCCATAGACAGGAAAGCACATACCATAGGCTTTAATCAGTTGTGGTGCAGTGGTTGGAATGAGAAAAAACCAGTTAGTTGAATGGAGCCACAGAGGTGGTTTGAAAATTGTGTCTTATCTGTCCCAATATAGAGCTTGCCTGATGTGCAGTCAGTCTAGGGTTGAATAGAGGGCCCATTCAGCTATTTCTCTTTCTAGCCAGTGCACCACGACTGACAGATCAAAGGTGTGGTATGTGCTCTCCTGTCTGAGGGATGGTGCATATAAAAGATCCTTTGCTAGTGGAAAATGTAGCAGGTTTCCTCTGATGATTATGAATCAGAATTACCAAATGTTTGAAATGCAACAACCAATGATTAATTAATCAATGTTCTCTAGTGGTGTTGGTAAACAACACATTTTAACTTTAACTTTTGTGTACATCATACGCAACTAAAAGGGGAAAATTGCTAACTGATACTGTTAAAAAAAGATATATTAAAATTTAACCTTTTAAACGAGATAATCAACATAAAATAAGTATGCATTCATCTGAAGATATAGCCCCTTTAACAAGTAAATACATATGTGAAAAAATGCCAAATTGTGCATAATTGTTGAACAAACCCTAACATAATTATGCCAGCAGTGAAACAAGATAGTAGACGTGTGAATATACAATACAGCGTTAATCAGTGATACTGGTTCATGTATCCAGTATTTCACCGAGGAATGGGCTGTTACCGAGTGTTATAGTGTTAATTTGATCTCCTGTTATCAATGATAAACCATCAGTCATTTCTTGGACATGCTTTACTAACCCGTATGCAGTACTGTGCCAAAGATTTTGTGATTTCACTGTGAATCACATGAATAAAAGTTGTTACAACGAGAAATTGGACAGATATGGGCAGTAAAAGGTGAACCTGCAGATTAACAGTAACAGAGCTATATATTTCTCAAGATTGCAGGAATGTGGATAAACCCGTTTTTATATTCTTTTCCATTGTTAATTCCTCTTGACCAACCGATTGATCCTAGTGTCACAGCTACTCAGTGTCAATGTACGGTACAGCCGTACACACACACACATATTTTGTTAAACATGTTAAGTACACCTGTATTGAGTATACAGTACAGTGAAACCCTTTAAAACTGGACTCTTTAAGTAAAATGGAATTCCCTCGAAACCCGACATATTTCACATTTTTTAAATATCAGTACAGAAGCAATAGAACCTCTCTAACTGGATACCCTTTTAAAATGGACCTTTTACTTGATACCTGGGTGTCTGGGGCCTAATTCACAAAGGTCTCTTAGGCTCTACTAAACAAAGCATCCTCTTTGCAAGTCTTTTAGCATGCACTGCGAGATTGCAAAGTTGCGAGAGAGTAGTGAATTAGGCCTTTGGTTTGGAAGGATCTCACTATATTATGGATGTGTGTGACTGGAGTGGCGGGCTTTAAATATATTTTATCATTCTACAGTTTCAGTTAAGTAGAGTGCTGTTTATTTAGTTATAGACAGGCGAGCACTTTATCATTGGGCTATGTTCCACCTCTTCCCATAAAGAGGCCACATACCCTGGTTTTTTGGTATATTGATCAATATGCATTGGTTGAGAAATGGGAGGTGGGGGGGACAATGGGTCCACTGATGAGTTTTCTACCAGTTCTGAAGCACCGGCTGGAATATGAAATAGCTTAATATAGCCTCACCAACGAGGATCGATCCTAGATCGACAGTACATCAGGTGAGCACTACACCACTAGGCTACAGCTCGCCTCTCCCCATGTTTAATAAGCACTGGTTGGAAAAGGGAAAAAAAACAATGGGTCCATTGAGGTTGGAGAAGTTTGTTTTATTAAACAACACCACTAGAGCACATTGATTAATTAATCATCGGCTATTGGATGTCAAACATTTGGTAATTCCGACTCATAGTCATCAGAGGAAACCCGCTACATTGTTCCTAATGCAGCAAGGGATCTTTTATATGCACTTTGCTACAGACAGGAAAGAACATATCATGGCCTTTGTCCAGTTGTGGTGCACTGGTTGGAATGAGAAAAAAAACCAATCAGAATGATCAATTAAGAACTTTTCATACCTCAGATAAGTTTTCTATCACCGAGCTATATCCTACCCACATAGACATCAGAATGTAACAAATAAGCAGTTACTTGCAGAAATGACGAAGCTAAGATCTTGCTCCCAGCCAGCAATATAACTAGCTACTAACAATAATCCAACTTTAATGGCAATACTGGCTGAAACAGTTACTGTGTCCCAAAGGCACTAGAAATTGCAGTAATGTAGGTCAGTGTTTCAAGAGATAGAGCAGTCAATTAGCCATTTAAAATTTTATATATATATATATGAAACACTGACCTACATGTTTCATCGGGTTTGGGGTAGGATTTAGTTCAGTCAGTAGAGTCAGGGCTCACCCTGTCCTTAACCAAATTAGCCAATTGCTAATTTGCATATAGAGTGGCTACAAAATTTAGCATTTAGCTAAAATTGTCTTTAAATTAGCCACTTTTGAATGATTTTCAAGGAAATACTCTTCATATATATGTAAATATTGGCTAAACCAAAATTCTTTCCAGTATGACAGAGTCCTAAGAGCAATCGATTGAGGTGCTTGTGTCATAGGCTCAAACCACCTCAATGGACCAATAGTTATCTGATTGGTCCCCCCCCCCCCCCCCTCCATTTCAATGCACCATGACTGGTATGTTGTATGTGCTGTCCTGTCTCTGGGAAAGTGCATATAAAAAATCCTGTTCTGTTAATGGAAAAATGTAGCATGATTTCTCTAAGACTATGAGTTGATAATCACCAGACATCTGACATTAAACAGCCAATAATTAATAAATCAATATGCTCTAGTTGGTGGATTTTTTTTACCAGGGTCCCATGTCTAATGGGATTTTGAAAATTAGCATGAGTAAATCATACTTGGAATATGTTTTCAGGCCACTGAAAGATGCAGTATGTAATACACCACTGTTAAATTAATTTATAAGAGACATAATTAAGTATATATATATATATATATATATATATTCGCTACTGCTGTGCAGACTGAAGACTAATACTGGGATAAACGCACCGTTTAGAAATACTGATGACCACATCATGAATGTCCAAAGTGCACTGCACGACAGATGCCAATTATACTGCTTTGATCTACATACATGTATATACAATAAAAACCTAAAAATAAAATACATCCTCCCATTGTATCATAACAATTATGTGTTAGTGTGCATGCTAGCCAGCAGCACTGTGTCAGTGTGGACCTACCGACTGACTGTAACACAGTGTTGACCAGGTCACTGTGTCCAGAGTGCACCAAACGACAGATGCCAATAGAGCTTTGATCAATCACATGTGCTGGCCATGCCAAGCTGGCTGGTTAGCTTCACTGTGCTAACCTTGGCTTATTGACCATGTTGACAAACCCCCACGTCTTTCTACAGGTTAAACATTCAAGCAGACTCCATGTAAAAGTAGAAAACACAATAGCAATTCATATATATGTAACATCACAGACTTTGTGTCACATGAACACAGAGCAGTTAATTCAGACATGTGTGAAGGAATTTTAGCAGGGAGGGGTCTAGACTGGCAAGCGAAGGGGACACGTGTGAAGGAATTTTAGCAGGGAGGGGTCTAGACTGGCAAGCGAAGGGGGCAAGTGTGAAGGAATTTTAGCAGGGAGGGGTCTAGACTGGCAAGCGAAGGGGCAAGTGTGAAGGAATTTTAGCAGGGAGGGGTCTAGACTGGCAAGCGAAGGGGACATGTGTGAAGGAATTTTAGCAGGGAGGGGTCTAGACTCAAGCGAAGGGGACATGGCAAGGGGTCAAGACTGGCAAGCAAAGGGGCAAGTGTGAAGGAATTTTAGCAGGGAGGGGTCTAGACTGGCCAGCGAAGGGGCTACGTGTGAAGGAATTTTAGCAGGGAGGGGTCTAGACTGGCAAGCGAAGGGGACACGTGTGAAGGAATTTTAGCAGGGAGGGGTCTAGACTGGCAAGCGAAGGGGGCAAGTGTGAAGGAATTTTAGCAGGGAGGGGTCTAGACTGGCAAGCGAAGGGGCAAGTGTGAAGGAATTTTAGCAGGGAGGGGTCTAGACTGGCAAGCGAAGGGGACACGTGTGAAGGAATTTTAGCAGGGAGGGGTCTAGACTGGCAAGCGAAGGGGACATGTGTGAAGGAATTTTTGCAGGGAGGGGTCAAGACTGGCAAGCGAAGGGGCAAGTGTGAAGGAATTTTAGCAGGGAGGGGTCTAGACTGGCCAGCGAAGGGGCTACGTGTGAAGGAATTTTAGCAGGGAGGGGCTAGACTGTCAAGCGAAGGGGACATGTGTGAAGGAATTTAGAATAGAATAGATGTTTAAGAAGAAGAAGAAAATGTTTTATTTAATGACGCACTCAACACATTTTATTTACAGTTATATGGCGTCAGACATACGGTTAAGGACCACACAGATATATAGAGAGGAAACCTGCTGTCGCCACTTCATGGGTTATTCTTTTCGATTGGCAGTAAGGGATCTTTTATATGCACCATCCCACAGACAGGATAGTACATACCACAGCCTTTGTTCCACCAGTCGTGAAGCACTGGCTGGAACGCGAAATAGCCCAATGGGGCCACCGAAGGTAGATGTTTAACGACACCCCAGTACAAAAAATTCATCAGCTATTGGGTATCAAACTATGGTAAAGGCGGATAGTGACAGTGGATAATCTCTTTTAAATACTTAAATATTAAAAATACATGAAATAGTATTAATGATGACGACTATCTGTCCATCCCATCCTCTTACAAAAATGTTTATTTGTAAATAATTTCAATTTGTTTACAACATATTACGACATTTGCTTAAACACATTGGTTCAGAAACCAAGTGGAAATAGTACATAGTATGAACTTTAACCAAATGCGGACAAGACACTCAGACAAATCACCATGAATGACATTAAAGGTGAAAGGGTCTTTAACTTGTATCACAAAATAAAAATCTGATAAAAGTGCAATAAATATTAAATAAAAATGTCCAAAAAACCCCTAGAGAGAGAGTAAAAAACTAAACAAAAAAGATATGCACAGTGTTCATAAGTAGGCCTCGAGTGATGATTTTCAATGGCTATTGCCAGAAACACTACCTATAATATATACTTTTCATGCTTATAATCACACTTCTCACGGTATTCAGCGGATCTTTCTAAATATAGCTGCTTACATTTTGTCAAACAGCCCCCTGTATAATATACTTTCAAAGATAATAAACACCCTGATATGTATCTACATATTTACAAATGTACATGTATACATACAATATGTACATCTAGTAGATTCTACATGTGTTTTCTGATATACTAATACAGGGTTTGTGCCAGAGGGTAAAATGCAGATTGCTTTTTTAAAGTTAACCATTTGACAAAATGAATTACTCTTATCATTACTGTATGATTTTCTTAACCATAACACTAATTTTAACCCATTTTCTTCCTGGGGGAGACCACCATATCCCTTATTGACTGTGGTTGCATTCAATTTCATAGCACCATAGCCAAACATTTCTTCCTGGCAGGAACACTGTGTTACTACAGCACTTGGGGAAGGAAGGAAGGAAGGAAATGTTTTATTTAACGATGCACTCAACACATTTTATTTATGGTTATATGGCCTCGACAGCACTTGGGGAGAAAAACTTGACATTGATTAAAAGAAACTGACATACACCAGTCACGTTTTCAAATAGAAATAAATAAAAAGTCACAAGCAAAAATTGTACCGTTTGGAAAAAAATCTTAGACATGATATACTGACCAGACATAAAATAAAAATGACTATGCTGTCTCCTCACCCATACTCTCCCCCCCCCCCAGTGATAGAAGTTTGTTTTGTTTAACAACACCACTAGAGCACATTGATTTATTAATCATCGGCTATTGGATGTCAAACATATGCTCATTTTAACAGTTATAGTGAGAAAACCCGCTACATTTTTCCATTAGTAGCAAGGGATTTTTTATATGCACCATCACACACAGGATAGCACATACCACAGCCTTTGATACACCAGTCGTGGTGCATTGGCTGTGACGAGAAATAGCCCAATGGGCCCACTGACGGGGATCGATCCCAGACCAACCGCGCATGAAGAGAATGCTTTACCACTAGGCTACGTCCCTTCCCCCATCCCAGTGACTGATTCTGGAATAATTCTCAGTGGTCTGTTAAACATTAGCAAATACATGTACTTTCCGATGTTATGTTACACAAATCAATAGATTAACACTGCGATTACCCAACAGGAACTGTTTTACAAGCAATTCAATTCAGGGATCTGCATGTTGATATTGATTAAATGCAATGAGCCAATCCCTAAATATCTGAGTGCTGGATGTATTTACTTTTGTTTACGAATATTATATAATTAACACAGTACCCAGTAGCAATTCATTTTAAGTACAGTCTAACCGTTACTTTATAAAGCTAATTTTACGTCTACACATTAAAGTTGACAGCAGGTTTGTAGAGCTCTCTTGGGGTGAGGAAGTTTGAGGCCCAAAATATTAGAGCTGGGCGGTATACGTATACATACCGTTCGGTATCAGTATCATGTCAATACCGATTTACCATACCGAGCAAATTTAGTAATTAAAGCACTAACATTATATCCGATAAACGCAAAATAGCTGAAAAGAAGAGAGAGAAGAGGACCATGTGTATGGAATTTAATTTTATTTAGATGAAATTAGCGGGTAAGACTTAATTAACTTTGGCAAAGCCGAGTATACCGAAAATACCAAATACCGTACTGAAAAAAAAGAAAAAAAAAGAGTTTTATTTAATGACGCACTCAACACATTTTATTTACGGTTATATGGCGTCAGACATATGGTTATGGACAACACAGATTTTGAAAAGAAACCCGCTGTCGCCACTTCATTGGCTACTCTTTCCGATTAGCAGCAAGGGATCTTTTATTTGCACTTGCCACAGGCAGGATAGCACAAACCATGGCCTTTGTTGAACCAGTTATGGATCACTGGTCGGTGCAAGTGGTTTACACCTACCCATTGAGCCTTGCGGAGCACTCACTCAGGGTTTGGAGTCAGTATCTGGATTAAAAATCCCATGCCTCGACTGGGATCCGAACCCAGTACTTACCAGCCTGTTGACCGATGGCCTAACCACAACGCCACTAAGGCCGGTTTAAATACTGTACCGATACAGAGTTAAATCACCCCAAAAATACTGATATCATACCAAAACCAGCTCTATAACACATCGTGTGTGAGACTGCACATCTTGCACTGCCTGTAATATTTAATAATAATAATAATAACTAATACAGTAAAATATTTGTAGGGCTTATTTAAACTGCATGTTCACCAAATCATCAAAATGCAAATTAAAATGGAATTTGGTTGACATATTGCAATATTAAATCACCAAAAAGATCATTCAAAAATTAAATAAATACAATTATAAGCTATTTTGTTTGGTTATAACTAACTTGAATTTGGCTACAAATTTTCTGAACAAATTTGACAAATTTCTAGTATAACGTTTCACATCCATCTTACACTATGAATATGGATTAATAATTATTTCTTTCTGTTTAAAAATGTATGTCAAATGAAGGATGGCCCAGTCTAGTCTGTCTGTCGAAGGCAGAGGTTAATGAGTTCATGTAATACAGTGAAACTCTTCTAAATGGGACACCTATGAGACCAAGTAAAAAATCTGGGTATAAAGGGTACAGGTCTGGTTTACAGAGGTTATATTCTGTACTAATATTTAAAAAAGGACCATGGTAAAAGTCCGGTTTTGAGAGAATTCTGAATTAACAGACAGTTCAGTTTGATGGATTTAACTGTAATGGCGAATACTTAGGGCAGTTCAGAATTGATCATATCGGTGAAGCAAGATCAAGACACCGTAATTATTATTTTATGCCTGATGGTCATGCAGGCCTGTTTCCTTGTTTTTTTTTCTCTGCTCATTTGACTTAAATAACAGGACTTTTATTATGTGGTTGATCATGGGTGTATAATAAAAGATTTGCATGTGTTACACCTATCAATAATAATTAATAAATCAATATGCTCTAGTGATGTTGTTAAATAAAAAAAACTTTGAAAAAATGTCTCCATGGAGCCTTAGTAATACACACATGTATGTATATTCACTGTGCGCTGAGGCATGGCATCACTCAATGGTATAGTGCTTGCCTGACGTGCGATGGTCCACAGTATCGATCACCCTTAATGGACATGGGGATTTTCCTTTCCCAAACCAGTGTCCATGGGTCTAACAAGTGCATACAAAAATCCCATGTAGCCTACATGTATGTGGCAGCAGCAGGTTTCCTCTCTTTCTTTCTAATACAACAAGCATTCTGAGAGTACTGCTAAAGCAACTCAAGTCCCCTACTGGGCCTCCTCCTAAGTTCAACAGCCATAACTATGAAAAATAGGTAAACTGCCACGAAAATCAAACTTTATCTGTAACAGTACATGATAAAGCTATACACAAAACGTCAGCTGAATATATGGAGCCACTGTGAAAAAAAGTCTGGAAAACTTCATATGGGACAAATGGATAGACAGACAGAAAGATAGAAGGGTGGAGACGAAACCTATAGTCCCCTCCAGTTGCACAGATAGGGGACTAATAACTAGATATGTTAAACACGAAATATATGTAGCTAAAAATGTGCTGAGGTGTCATTAAACAAACATTCATTTCATTTCACTGTGGGCTAGAGCTGGTATTAGAACACAACTGCTCTACCTACATGTATGAAATGTATGAAATGAATGAATGAATGAATGAATGAATGAATGATGAACAATGAAAAATGAATGAACAAACAAACGAATGAACGAACGAATGGTTTACCAACACCCCAGCATGAAAAATACATTGGCTATTGGCTGTCAGACTACAGTATGCAAGCCACCTTCAACCATATAAAATTACCACTGGACCATTGAAGCTGACAGTGGTAGAGAAATATTGATAATAAAACTGTATGAATCTGTCATTATCAACCAGATGAGGCCAAGTGTTATGAAAGCAGAACCATGTGGTTCAGGCCAATTAAGCATGTGGTATTCCCGTACAACAAGCAATGTATGTACTCTAACCACAAACCAAACAGTCAAATACCTTGTGTTTGTGTGTCTGTATGTGTGTGTGTGTGTGTGTGTGTGTGTGTGTGTGTGTGTGTGTGTGCTATATTCCCAAGTGTACATAAACATGAACAGGTATGGAAATACACACATAACATGCATTACCTGTAATTGCGGTGCATGTTTTATAAGATGCTTTAATTCTGTAAACAAAACAGTTATTAAATTTAGGTTAAGGAACATTTACAATTATCAACAATTTCACACACACACACACACACACACAAATCTTAAAGTAAACTTTAGAATGGGGTGGTTGTGAAGAAAAAAGAAGTATGCTTTGTTTGCTTGTGAAAATGTAGATCTATGTTATCAATGATTCCTTACAAGATTTAATTACATACAGACCTTGACATGAAAAAAAATGAGGAGAGTGATTAATTGCTCACCCAATTTCAATTATGACGAGTCATTTAAGAATGACCACATTGATGCCGCATAAATTCATATTCTATGGGGAGATAAAAACTACTCTCCTTGAGCTTGGGGACTGAGGTCTGAATGTATACTACTCAAAAGAATTTAAGGGTAAGACGATATTTTCGACATTATTTTCTGAATGTCAATTATATTAGCTAGACCATAATGTCACGCATGGTATTGTTCCATTTTGACGAAAGTGGGTCTAAGCAACCCATAAATGAATTAAAATCCACTGTCATTGACACTGTCGACTAGTTCTAATGGCGAAAACATGCTTACATTTGCACGTAAATTAGGGCGAAAGCGAAAGGTCTGCTAAGTGCCCATAACTTGCTTTTTCACAAAGCGCTTCATTTGCACGCTTTGCATGTATATTCCATGTTCCCAATGCTGAATTTCCGTATAATTGGAGCTTGCGTTCGTGTACGGTGCACACTCCAAATTCGACAATGGTACGACGTCAACTGACTATCGAAGATCGAGGAAGGGCTTCAGGATAGCAATATGCAAAGAAATGTTGCTCTGAGACTTGGTGTCAGTCAGAGTGTCGTTGGCCGACTGTGGCAACGGTACCAAGCAACGAATTCTGTTCGAAATCGTCCACGTTCGGGAAGACCCCGAAGCACTACAAATAGAGATGACCGCTACATCACCAATATGGCTCTACGTCAACGCACAACCACTGCACGCCGATTACGTGACAATCTGCGGACTGCGACTGGAACTCGAGTGTCTGATCAAACCATACGCAATCGTCTGAGAGCCAATAATCTACGCTGCCATCGCCAGGCTGTTCGACCACCACTCCTACCACGTCACAGAACGGCCAGACATCAATGGTGCACACTTCATCTGCGGTGGCAACGTGTTCAGTGGGGTCGAGTGATGTTCACTGATGAGTCCAGGTTTAGTCTCCAGTTCAACGACGGTCGGGTTCGTGTCTACAGACGTCCTGGGGAGCGCTTCGCTGACGTTAACGTTAGACAACGTCACCGGTTCGGTGGTGGCAGCGTCATGGTGTGGGGCGGCATCTCTATCCACCACAGGACCCCCCTCTATGTGGTGGATGGCAATCTGAATGGAATATGGAATGAGATTATCCGGCCGTTGGTTCTCCCAGGCCTTCAGCAGATTGGCGGCGGGGCAGTTCTGCAGGATGACAATGCCAGACCCCACCGCGCCAGGGTGGTAACGGACTTTCTCAGACAACAAGGTATCGCCAGGATGGATTGGCCAGCATATTCACCTGACTTGGCCCCAATAGAGCACGCCTGGGACGAATTAGGCAGGACAGTTCGGGATAACCATGCCCCTCCGGCCAACCTTCATGATCTGGGTCAACTTCTTATGGCAGAGTGGCAGGCCATTCCCCAAGAGTTCTTCAGACGTCTGATCAACAGCATGAGGCAACGATGTGTCGAGTGTATTCGCGCCAGGGGTGGATTCACACACTATTTTAAAAACGAATGTTCTAATGTGTAAAATCCATGTTTGACAACCTTCAACTTTGACAGCATGTCATGTGACTTTCTTGTATACAGTGACGTTTATTTGTGTTTTTTTGTAAATATGGAACAATAAATTAAATTTTTGGTGTAGTTTACATCATCAATCTAATACACTCTGAAACTTATTTGGTTATAAATTTTTGACCCTTTTAAAAATTCTTTTGAGTAGTATATTAATATATTTCAATATTTTTCTTTTTCATTATGACTGACTTGTTTTCCTGTTGGGGCAGGATGCATCCCAGTGGTAAAACGACCGATTGATGTGCAGTCGATCCCTGTTGATGGATCCATTTGGTTATTCGTTGTTCCAGCCAGTGCACCATGACTGGTATATCAAAGACTGTGGTATGTACTATGTAGTACTAATGGAAAAATGTAGCTGGTTTCCTGTCTAAGATGATATATGTCAAAACTAACAAATACAGCCATCTACATTGCAAATGATTTGGTCAAATATGCAACCACTGTTTTCATTTGGCGATTAAAACATTTCATACTGTAACTATCTATATAAAAATGCAAGTAGGTGCCATCTGGCTCCTAGATGGAAAAATTAACGTAGAGAGCTGAAATATCCAATGATTCATAAATCAATGTGCTCTAGTGGTGTTGTTAAACAAAACAAACCTTAACTTTGTTTTCTTGCACCAATGCACATTGCCTGGTAAATTATGGGCCTGGTAACACATAAGTTATGGCACTTTTATGCAGCTAGCACTGGTACCCGAAATTCACTGCCATCTGTACATGCAGTGCAAACATAAATGTTAAATATTAATGGCTAAACTTAACACTGTGTTACAGTGCTTGCATCACATGTATGCACAGGGTTAATGGACTGATCTTCTCAGTGCATGCACGTTTGCAGGCAATTAAGCAAGGGGGTCTAGACTGGTGAGTGATGTTTTTAAGGGGTTCAGGTCATGCTGCCCCAGTAAATGTATTTTAAAAAAAATTAAAAAATTACCAGGTACTTTGAGCAGGGCGGTTTTGAGTCCTAAATCCCCCATCCCCTTTGCACGCAAGTACGCACACATTCTTCGAAGCATGTATACATGTGTATTAAACTTGAAAGGTCATGGTATGTACTGTTCTGACAATGGATATATTGCCAATTAGGATCCAACTTATGCAGACCTAGTGTCTATAGTCTGTCTCATCATTCTATAAAAAAAAATTGTAAGTAAGTTGGTTTGACATAAGAAGAAAATTAAAAGTGTTTTGGAAATAACAAATACTATTTTTGCGTGCAACTTACAAATCAATCGGCTCAGAAATAAATAATTTGTAGTAAATTCCATAGCATGAAAAATGGTGTTTTTTGTGGGACAGACTATAAGTCTATACTATAGTAGTGACAGGTATCTACTCTTGCACAAACTGGAACATATTTTTCACATACCTTTATTAAAAGTATTTTGTATTAAATTAAATAAATGTTGAGTACAGTTATGGCTAAGAGAAAAAAAAATAGTGGGTAAATTTTAGTGTATTTGTAGGCCTATTGCATTTTACAGTTTAAACACATCATCACATGTGATGATGTGACTGGGCTATGTCCTAATACCTATGCCTATCAAAGTAATGTTTTATTAAAAAATAATAATAAAATACTTTTTATAAAATTATGATTATTTTAAAAATTACATTGGGTATAGTTTAGTTTTCATCTACTCCATTTGGTTTCACTCATACACGTTTTAAAAACAAAAACAAACTTACCTCCCGATCTGTTCGCTAACTTCGTAATGATCTTCAAATGAGGTCTGGTTAAAATCCATTTTACAACATCAGAAACAGGCTGTGTGTTAAACATAACTGTTGTTCTTTGAGTAAAGTATCCTCCAGAATACCATGACCATTACTGATTATAAAACTACATTTTAATTAGCTGTGCACGTAAATGTAATACTCTGTTTATTTGCCGCGGTGGTGTCAGCAGGTTCTTTTCCAACTTTGCGACCGATGTTTATCATCTGCTAGAACATGTTGATAAGAATGTGAGGTGATCGTTCATTGGGTATTTATTTAAAACAAATACAAAAATATTTTGAAACCATATGATGCAAATACATAAAAAACATAACCTATTAATATATTTACAAATTAAAAATATATATACATATATTTATTTTAAAATTTAATGCGGTTGGGTCTAAAACCCCAACTTTAAAGAAAAATATTACGCCGTGACGAAGATTGGCGAATATTATAACTCTGTTCTAAACTAGTGGTGGCTTTCACTATAGCCTAATAAATTATAATATTGCTGCTCAAAAAGGTTTTGATTGTAAATATTTTCTTATACTGATATTGGAGAAAATCAAAGTTTTGAGTTTGCATGTCATAGGTGTGAGACGTATCCCAGTGGTAAAGCGCCCGCCTGATGTGCGGTCTATTTAGGATCGATCCCCGTCAGTAGGCCAATTGAGTTATTCTTCATTCTAGCCAGTGCACCACGACTGGTATATCAAATGCTGTGGTATGTGCTGTCCTGTCTGGGGGATGGTGCATATAAAATATCCTTTGCTACTAATAGAAAAAATACCAAATATATTTGACATCCAATAGCCGATGATAAAGAAATCAGTGCTCTAGTGGTGTTGTTAAACAAAACAAACTTTTACTTTAACTTTTAACTAAAAGTCATATATAATGGTTAGTTAAATCAATACTGTAAACAAACAAAAAATGTCATAGGCTACTAAACATATTTGCGGGTATTATATGCCTGATACTTATTTATTTGCGCATGAGAATAAAATAAAAGGCAAATGTGTGAGACTGACGCTGGACGCGTGAGATCTGAGAAGTTTGATTCGGACATAATGGAAACGGAACAAACTTGAATAGATTTCGTTATGCACGTTATGCACATCTTCATTTTGTACATTATATTCACATTTATATTGGGGGTGTGGTTGGGGGTATCTAAATATTCAGAAAATAAGGAAGGAAATGTTTGATTTAACAACGCACCACTCAATACATTTTATTTACGGTTATATGGCATCGAACATATAGTTAAGGACCACATAGATATTGAAGAAAGAAACCCGCTATCGCCACTTCATAGGCTACATGGGCGGATCCAAGGGGGGGGGGGACCAGGGGGACGCGTCCCCCCCCCCAAAATTGTTCAAGTGCCCTCAAAATGTCCAAGTGCCCTTTTTGTTTGTAGATTTTTTTTTTTTAAGTAAACAATAATTATATTGTAGATAAATGAAATCAAGATTTTCGTGTACATGCGCAAGCTTGCAGATATGTGTCTGTGTTATTGAGTCTCAATGGGGCCCCATTGAGGTTCTAACGCGAGTGACGCCAATTTACTTCATTATTGCTAGTATATTATGACGTAGAACTGTAGGAATTCATATTAATTGTAAATATCAAAACTTGTAGTAAGGTGCCCTTTTGACGAGTCAATGTGCCCTTCTTTTTTGGTCCCCCCCCCCCTAAAAATATTTTCTGGATCCGCCCATGGGCTACCCTTTTCGATTAGCAGCAAGGGATCTTTTATATGAACCATCACACAGACAGGATAGTACATACCACGGCCTTTGTTACACCATTTGTGGAGAACTGTTTCGAACGAGAAATAGCCCAATTGGTCAGTAAATAATGACATATTGTTGTAGCGGTTCAATGGTAGAGCGCTCGCCCGATGTGTAGCGGGTCTTAGGATCATAAATTGCCTGTGTTTTCCCACTTCAATGTGTTCCCCACGACTGGTACATCAAAGACCATGATATGTGCCGTCTTGACTACGCAAAAATGCATATAAAAGATCCCTCACTGCTTTATGTGTAGGGGTAGCCTACCTACCATTATCTCTGTCAACTAAAACAAAAATTAGTTTAGTCTGACCCGGCATCAACATATATGTTAATAATTTATTGTTTAAAATCTGTTTAATAGAATAATTTGGCCATGTTTGATAAACTCTTTCCTTCCTACATGGTTGGTAAGGCCATAGATAGACAGACAGACAGACAGACAGACAGACAGGTAGGTAGGTAGTTTAACGTGCCCATATACCACTAGGGTTTTAAACACGATTCCAGAGTCCAACCTCCGATGGTAAGGCCATAATCATAGGCATACGGTCTCTAATTTTTGTAGGGGTGCAGGCTGGATTTTGCCCGAATTAAAAAAAAATGTCTGAATCTGGATAACAACATTTTATTCATATTAGCATTACTACCAAACAGCTACCAAATAGGGTTGCAAACGAATCACTACGCATATTTACATGAATTAGGCTACAACTAATTTTAAGGGTAGAATGATTGTCTTAGGTTATCACATTATGCCCAAATATCTGTATAATTTTGCTCGTATTTGAGATTTTGCTCCAGCACTAGAGGGGCAGTTGCCCCACTTGCTCCTCTGTGGTCTGTCTCGTAGGCCCTACGCATATGGTCATAATAAAATAATTGTATTATTTAATATTTGTTTACTGACAACATTTAAAAAAAAAAAAATTTTAGTCGACGTGTGGTATTTTCATGTTTTAAAACTAATTTTTTTTATTTTTTATTTCATCACCTTCTCCCGCCCCCATTTTTAAAAACAATTTGCATGAATATCTAATATTTATTTTATTATGGGCTCGCCAGTTGTTTATTGAAGTTGAGGCTTTTAGACCTAACTGGCTTTTTGTGCGGCACTGAAAACATGGCTGACACATTAAGTCCGTTTGTGCTTTGGGGGCAAAAAAGTGACTATGTAACCCTAAAAGTAGAATTGAGAGAAGTGATGGTATTCATACTTCATGCCACTTACTTAGATTTGATGTCAGACAACTGACAGACATTGCATGTAATCTTAGATGGGTATAGATTTAAGTAAACTTTGTCTTTAACAGTGAGGCCCATCTGGGGTATATATATAGTAATGTTAAATGCATTAAAAGGGGACTCTGTGGCGTAATTAAAGAGTTTTTATTATCCATACTGACCCACCAAGAAATGTTCCATTGTACTCATTATCATATAAGCATAACATGTTTTGGGTTCAAGACTACTAGACAAATTGCCTTTAATTGGGGCCCGAACAATTAAAAAATCCAGGGTATGCATATCAGATTATCTGATCATGATATCATGCATTTATTTCTTTTTCCATGTAGATGGCTGTTTTGACATACTATAGCATTGTATATAGTAATAAAACAATTTTTTTACTGTATTGTTTTTCTTTGTTACAGGATGAAGATGTTGATCTTACAGACGAAAAAATTAAATTTACAGCTCAAGGAGTGGGGGTGAAAGGCAATAACAAATACAGCTTTGAAATCGACTTCTATTTGCCTGTTGATCCAGAGGTATAAATCATCTAGCAGGGGTGCAGAAATGGAAACTAACTAGCCCGCAGGACTAGAACCAACTACATTTTACTAGCCTGCCAGAATTTCGACTGGTCAGCCAGTCTTTAGAACAATATATTATTAACAATATTATAATATACAGTGTTTTCACTTCAAATGAAATATATAGATATACTGACAAAACATTATTAATAGCACTTGGTAAGTGTCACGTGGCAAACAAAATCTGAAAGACGGATAGACAGTCGGGCTGGTAGTTTTTTTAAATCGTCCGTAAATGTTTTACTCTCATTTGGAGAGCGGGCAAATACTTTCTGCAGCCCTGTCTAGATTATCTAGACTAGCACTCACACTAGAACAACTTAAAGTTTGTTTTGTTTAACGACACCACTGGAGCACATTGATTAATTAATCATCGGCTTTTGGAGGTCAAACATTTGGTAATTCTGTCATGTAGTCATCAGAAGAAACTAGCTATATTTTTCTTAATGCAGCAAGGGATCTTTTATATTCACTTTCCCACAGACAGGAAAGCAGATACCATGGCCTTTGATCAGTTGTGGTGCACTGTTTGGAATGAAAGAAAAAAAAAATCAGTCAGTTGAATGGATCCACTGAGGTGGTTCGATCTTGCAATGCAAGCACCTCAAGCGAGCACTCAACAGACGGAGCTAAATCCAATCCCCACATTTCTTTTAAATATATTAAAACTTGGTTAATTTAAGGAAAATGTTGCAGCCACTTTGAATAAAAATTAGCAATTTCTGAAACAAAACCATGTACCTTTATACAATTGCATAGATTTGCCTTTTTTAATACTAGTATAATGATATATTGATATCACTCGTTACAGGAGAGCAAATATTTTCACTTTGACAGAACTGCACAGATATGTAATTCTGTTATAATCATATATTTATATCACTTTTTACATAAGTGCAAATATTTTTACTTTGACACACACATGGGATGAGACGTAGCCCAGTGGTAAAGCGCTCGCTTGATGCGCAGTCTGTCTGGGATTGATCCCCATCAGTGAGCCTATTGGGCTATTTCTTGCTCCAGCCAGTGCACCACGACTGATACATCAAAGGCTGTAGTATGTGCTATCCTGTCTATGGGATGGTACATATAAATGATCCCTTGCTGCTAATCGAAAAAGAGTAGCCCATGAAGTGGCGACAGCAGGTTTCCTCCCTCAATATCTGTGTGGTCCTTAACCATATGTCCGACATCATATAACCATAACTAAAATGTGTTGAGTGCGTTGTTAAATAAACCATTTCCTTGACACACAGGATAAATTTTCAATTCTTTGTTTATATAGGGAATAACTAGTTAATGACGTCGGATATCTGCTTTATCCTGTGAAGGTAAGAATGGAAAATTTTGCGAGGCTCTGCCATGCAGAATTTATCATTCAGCCTGAACAGGATAAAGCAGGTATCCGACGTCATTAACTAGTTATTATCTTTATCCTGCAGACCATAAAAATTAAGAGAAAAAGTTATTATTTCTGTTATTTCAGCCACATTGTACGATGACCTAGAGATAAAATGAGGAATTTTGTAATGTAATGCGTATGACATCATATGAGTGACTTCAAAAGTCATAATCTACTAGTATACATTTATGACTTTGCTTTAATCGGTCATCATAATCTGTCAATAGAAACAGTGGTTGCTGGATAAAATAATATATTTATATCACTCTTTACAGAAGAGCAAGTACCGCGTGACTCCGACTGGTGTTGAAATCCGAGTTGAGAAGGGAGCTAAGGGCGAGGTTTGGCCGCGACTGACGGAAAAACCGATCAAACTGCCGTGGCTGAAGATCGACTTCGACAAGGTTATGTTGGAGGATGACTCTGAAGAAGAACACGATGACGGATCACTCAGAAATGTACGTTAATTCCAGGCTACAAATTTTAGAAGCTGTTTTAGCGCTACGATATCATAAACCCATTGTAGGCTATGACACCACAATACTCAACATAGTGACATCAAATCAACACCATAGTGACGTCACATCAACACCATAGTGACATCACATCAACACTCACCATAGTTACGTCACATCAACATTCACCATAGTGATGATAAAGCCTAAGATCATTTTACGATATCGTTGCTTAGCTTAAAACGTAGCTTAAATCATTTCTAACCAGACCTCTGATATTTGAGTAAATTATCGTTTCTTTTGTGCATTGCGCATTTGGCTGTTGTGATGTTCCGACTACACTGAGAATGGGATGAAATGTAGTTGGGCAAGAGATCAGTTTTGTTATTCATGAAAAGAGAAAACGATCAAAGGCCTAATTGTGGATGATCAGAAAATTTTGCCAAATTATCTAAAAAATGCCAAACAAAATATTAAAGGGACACACCCTAGTTACGGCTAGTTGTTAACCATTAAGGCGTTGTTTTTCGCTATTAAACCCATTTTTTCACAAATAAAATTGCACTTTACTTACCGTTTATTATTTAGAATATACATTTCCATTCACCTGAAGTGTTTTTTGGTAATCCTGGTAATCCTGGTGTTTGTAATACCACAAAATAAATTTTTCGTATTTCTTAAAAACGGACGCACAGACGTTGGTATACCACGTGACCATTATTATTTTGGTTCGGTTTGTTTTCTCGTGCACGGTTCGTGCAATCAACATCCGATTTGTTGTTGTTCATTTGTGAGATTTTTCTTCACAGTTCGTGAACATTTTCAGTAACAATAAAGTTCAGACAAGTAAGTGTCTCAATACAAAAAGTTACAAACCCTTAAAACCAATAATTTTGCTAAGTCTTACGATATCTGGAGAGGGGATACAACCAGGACAGAACAGTTGGAACATGTCCAGGTGAGGTGAAAGAAACGCACCCCAAGTCTGTGATATTTGTTGTGACGTAGGCATTGTTGTGCTTCGAGCGACATCTACCGGTGACATCAAAATACTAACTTTCAAAATTATTTCAAGCAATTGGGACATGGGGATTCCCATGGTATTTATCGATATAAAACCTGCTTTTTCACTCCATTTGATAAAAACGTGATCTAAGTGTGTTACAGGTTTGTAGATTAACCAAATTATAATTTATTTTCGCTGGATGGAACTAGGGTGTGCGGCTTTAATCACTACACACATTTTTTTTCTTCACCAAATCAAAAAGTTTTTTTTACTAACTGTTTTTAAAATTTGCGTTTTGCGAGTTGCAGTGCAAGCCCTGAAAGTTTTTTCAATTGGCATGGTTTAATCTCTGTATAAGATTAATGTGCTTGTACTTAATGTAGAAATTAGTTATATTGCTATTCAATATACCTGTAATTTTCTTTCTGTAGCAACAAGAAGAAATGCTCAATAGGATAGAAAACGATTTGATGAAGGATCCAGAATCAGGTGAGATATAGGCTTAAGAAGTCTTTGTAATTAGCTAACAGTCTGCTTTCCCAGCACTTCCCTTAGACTAGTTCAACGAAAATAATTTTGAGCTCTCCTTACAGGGCTCTGAAAATTGCGAGAACAATCGTTTCGTTTGCGCATTGCTTGCATGAATCTAATTTTGCATAACCTATTTTTTGTTCATGCGAAATTTGGAGCGCCATTTACTTGAATATAACATGTTATGCAAAATGAAAATGGGTTATCTGGATTCATTTCTGCATGACCGATAAATAGCGTATGCAGATTTTTAATTCTCAGAGGCCTGCCATAGCATGTGAATTTAAAAAAAAAAAAAAAAACGTAAAAGGATTAAATATCGATGCTCAGTGTGGTAATACTGTCAATCAGGAAATGTTAATGTGCATAAAATTTTAGCGAATTTAGCAAGGCCAAACAAGACTATAATATTTCATCATGCTAAATTTAAAAGAGACATATTTCAGACTGTTGTTAAAAAAAAATTGTGATTGATTTGTCGGTGATTAACCAAACACACAACATGCAATGGTTACATCCTATTGATTAAACCAAAAGGATAGCAGACAACAATAGTTAGTTAATTTACTGTAATTGGGTACCAAATGTATGTTATCTCGCCTTCATGTAAAATTCTTTAATCTCATTGGTTGTTTGCCGTTGGACAAATCCCTTATCCCCCTGTGGGCGGAGCCAAATTCTCTTATACCCCGTCTGTAATTTCCAAGTTTCCAGCCGCCCCAGTTAATGCTAAAGCAATAATTAGATTATAAATAACATTGATAATCAATCAAGTGTACACAATTAATTTTATTTTTACTATAAAATACACTATTTCAATACTTTTAAAAGCTGCAATGTTGAACTCGGCCACCTAATTACGGTCGTGGTGTTATTGTATTAATGCGCGATTAGCAACATTATTTTTTTTTTTTTTTTTTTTTTTTTTTTTTTTTTTTTACTACATACATTTCTGATAAAAAAAGTTGTTTTTTTTATTTTTTTTTTATTAATATCTGTTTCAGACAATTTCGTATTACAAACATTTGAAGTTAAAAACTCGTTTATCGATGGAACTATTTTTCGTCACTGGCAAGTGCTTTCGTTCGCGTCCACGTGGTACGGCTCCTCCGTTAATAAATTGTTAACAATTATTGTCTGGCGTTATTTTAATTATTTGGCTATATGGTTTAACATGTCGGCAAGATAAATTCGTTGTAGAAGCATCTCTCAGGGTATATGGCTTTTTATGTACCCTCTGTGTGCTCTTTTACCCCCTCGCCTTCAGGCTCGGGGTAAAAGAACACACAGAGGGTACATAAAAAGCCATATACCCCTCGTGATGCTTCTACAACTTATATTGTCTGCATGCTGCATAACATCAAAAGTGTTCAAATCGCCAGTTCTTCAAATTCGCAATTGGTTAATTTGGCGAGTGGCAGAGCTAGCCCTGTATAGTGTTACAAGTGGTGGTCGGTATCATGGCTAACGGCAACAGTGTACTGCTGGTCTGGGCCTATTTTCACGAAACATCGTAAGCCTAGTTTTGCACGTAAACATAAATATGCGACTAAACAACAGTTTGTATTACTAGTAAAAGTACAACAAATATAGTTTGAAGTACACATATTTCATTTTCTTTCATCCTTAAAGTACTCCATCTTCCGTAGTGATGTACTTTTCTGCGTGAAATAGATGTCAAACATGTGTAAACGAATGGCCGGTATAATTGTTAGTCACAGACGTAACCTTAGTGTTTTGTAAAACTGGCTCCAGGATTTTAACACTGTTGGAAGAACATTGCTGTCTTACAATAAAATTAATATCAGGAATGTGCACTAGAATATATAATATCAGTTCTAAATTTAAATCTCTTTAAAACAGGTTTTAAAAAACATTTAGCCTACTCAAAATGAATATGTGGAATGTGGGCTAGAATATATTATAATATAAGTCCTAAATTTAAATCTCCTTAAAGCAGGTTTAAAAAAATATTCAGCCTACTCAAAATGAATATGTGGAATGTGGGCTAGAATATATTATAATATCAGTCTTAAATTTAAATGTCTTTTAATCACAATTTAAAAAACTTTGAGCCTGCTACAAATGGCATTTAAAAATCCATTTTATGTGTTATTCTGTGTCAAAAATGTTTTAAAACAGTTTGTTTAAACAATATTTATTTGGCAAAAGATAATGAGATTGGTCAACCGGATAAGCCTCTCCCTACATTTTACTAGTGGATACATTTTAAGATACCCAAAACATTAACAGACCTACATAAACTTCAACAAAGAGTGTAAAAAAAAAAGAATGGATGAAGAAGTTTGGAAAAGGGTGTGTAGTGTTTCAGCTTGTGTTTTGTCCTTGCAGCACCACTAGACTACAAGCGGCTGTACCTGTTTCTCTACAACATGTTCCAGTTTGTTGGCTATTCATACATAGTCTTTGTTCTGCAGTACCGCTTTTACAAATATGGTGAAGGTATGGTTTTTGTGCTGATGTCGGTTATTGTTCTAGAAGATTATGGTAGCCGCACTACCATGGCTAGTGATATTCAATGTTGGGCTAGTAAATAACTACTATTACCATGCCCGACAAGAGACCAATATACATGTAGTACGCAGGGCTTTTAGGTTATGGTAGCCTCACTCCCATGGCTACTAATATTCAATGTTCGGCTAGTAAATAACTACTATTGACATGCCCAACAAGAGACTGACGGCTAGTGAAATTTTTTGGGTCAAATGTTCCAGTTAAGTCTATTTTGTAAATATGAATATCCTGCCCCCACTCCCAATGTTAGTGTGTTTAAGCTCTATCTCCATCTTTAGGTTACATATCTTCTTATTACTATTATTGAGTAAAATTGTATTAACTTAAAGTAAAGTAGGGCTAGTGAATTTTTAATCATGGCTAGTAAAAAAAATTAATCACTGATTCCATGGCTAGTGGATTTTATAAAAATTCTAGAAGCCTTGGGTTCAAATATGGTGAAGGTATGGTTTTTGTGTTTATGTTGGTTATGGTTCAAGCATGCTCTTCTGGGCACTCTCATTTCATTTCAGTTTATTTGTATGTTTATATCTAGGTCAGTCAATAGAGCACTCACCTGAGGTTTTTGGGTTAAAGAATCAAAATCCCTCAGTGGACCCATTCTCGGGTTGTTCCCTGTCCCATCCAGTGCCACATAATTGGTATTTCAAAGGCCGTGGCATGTGTTGTCCTGTCTGGAAACTGCATATGAAAGATCCCTTTTTGTTAATGGAAACATTTAGCGGATTTCTACTAAGACTACAATGTCAGATTTGCTGAATGTTTGACCTTCAATAGCTGATGTTGAATAGTTTAAAATCAGGGCTGACACTGGAATTTTTTGTATTTCAGCCAATTTTCAGATATGTAAAGCATTTCCTTGACAATTATTCAAAATTGCTTAATTTAAAGAAAATTTTATTATCCAAGTTGAAACACTAAATGTTGTAGCCACTTTGTATAAAAATTAGCAATAGGCTAATTTGGCAATGTAAAGGGTGAGCCTGGAAATATGATGAGATGTTAACTGAACGTTTCTTTTTCTTTTCCTCTTTGTAGACGACAAACACACAGCGTTTGAGACGGTGGGCTCCCAGGTGATGGTGTGTCAGTTTGTAGCCGTGATGGAAATTGTTCATCCTCTACTCGGACTAGTAAAATCAGGTTTCTTCGCACCATTCGCTCAGGTTGGTCTTGTCATGTGGACTCCTTTGACAGGGCAGGGCAGGGAACATGCATAATAGTCAGAATAAACGGTTGTAGCACACGCCTGTCATGAGTGCAGGTGTTGGACTTTCACCGGCTCCTCTGTCGAGGACAGGTCAGGTCAAAGGAGTTACCGTGCACATCAGAGCAAGTTTTTGTAGTGCACGCCTGCCATGGTACAGGTGTCCACTCTTACCAGTTCCTATGTTCAGGACAGGACTTTGCTTGTGTTCATTCCTATATTTTTATTTGCCAGTCTTTGATGGGTCATATTATGGTACAGTGTCTGTGGGATAATGCATATAAAAGATCCCTTGCTTCTAATTGAAAAGAGTAGAACACGGAGAGGCAGCTGCAGGTTTCCTCGGGCCTCATCCAGCCCGTTGCCAAATTAGCCAATTGTTAATTATTATACAAAGTGGCTACAACATTTGACATTTGTGTCATAAATATTTTATCCAGAGCTAGCTCTGGTACTTGTCAGTTGTGAATTTTAAAAACAATTGGCCAATTTAATTTGGCGAAATAATTTTATGTAATAATTGACACCTTTTTTTTCTCTCACAAAATAACTGAGTTTCTGCAATTTTTGAAATTTTGTAGATAATTTAGCAAAATTTTCTGCTGACCCAGAGCTAGCCCTGTTATTAAATTGGTCATTTTCAAAATTGAAAATTGGCTTAATCAAAATTATTCTCGGTCATTAATCATACGTCTGACACCATAAAATCATAGATAAAATGTGTTGAACGCATCATTAAATTCATGCATTTTTTTAAAATCTCACATGGCTGTGCTTGTATCTGTGGTGTTTTCTTTACTTACAGGTGTTTGGTAGAAACTTTATACTCTTTGTTCTGCTTCTCAACGAGCCCAGACTGCACACCGCCCCAGCCGTGTGGTATTTGTTTGTTGTTTGGTGTGCTGTGGAAATGGTTAGGTGAGTAATTTTTTTCCCCTCCTCCTTTTTTATTCCCCTACTGGCCCAACCAGATGGGACTACAGGTTTCATCTCCATCTGTCTGTTTGTCCATCCATCCATCTTTCCCACATATAGTTTTCCAGATGATTTTTTTTAACAATGCCTTGAGGTATTGAGCTAAAATTTGTGTATAACTTTATCATGTACTGTTACAGATTAAGTTCAACTTTGATGGTGATTTACCCATTTTTCACAGAGTTATGGCCCTTGAAGTTAGGAAATGAAGTAATTTGTTGGGCCTGGTAGGGGACATGGCTAATGCTTCAAGCAACTGCGTAAGGCTCTTGGGAAACAGCTTCTGTATGAATTGAACAGTTTTTGATGGTCGTGGCACTCAGGCCGTTGTGTAACGGCCTGAGCATAATAAAGTTCTCACAATGTCCTAGGCTTGTTTTACCAAATGAATGCCGTCACTTAGTGGTAACTAGAGATCATTACCTGACCTGGAGTAATTAATCCATGAATGAAATAACAAACTGAATGCACCTATCTGTCACGTGATCATCAGACTGTCATTTGTTTCTGTCCCGCAAGCGCAAATTGGGCATGAATACTGCGTCTACCTAAAGCACGTGTTACTAATTGCCACTCAATAACACAAAGCACATTTATTGTATACAACCGGTGGTCATCAGTGTTAGATTTTCACCAATCACCAGGTTAATTCCAGCACTACGATTAACTTCTGACCACACTGTTGGTGGTATTATCGAGGGGATTATCATGACTAAACGGAGTTCGGTTCAAAAAGGACTTTGGTGGATGGCAATTGTGGCAGTAAATTGAGGGAATTATACAGAGGTACAAACGGTACTTGAAAAGAAGTTAACGGTAGGTGGGGTTGGCATTAAATTGGGGGCAATAAATCGGGTGTACACTGTACCTGTCGTGGTGCACTGGCTGGAGCAAGAGGTAATATTCAGGAGACACCTCCATAATCTCACTCGTAAAGCTGCTCTCAACTGATATATATATATTACATCACTAGGAATGTATGCATTGTTACATATTACGTGACATCACATACTACCTTTAGTTACGAAATGATGTAAACAACAGGTAGCAATGGCTGTTTATGTCCTAAATGACCAATTTACCAATGAAAATGGCACATTACTATCTAGGGGACATGTGCTATACGGTTTTTCTAGCATGACTTTCTGGCACCTTTAAACTGATTGATTGAACTAGAAAACTTACATCAAGTGAAAACAAGTGTAGTATTCTATATGCCTTTATTTAAAGTGTCATAAAACAGACCGTTGTTTTTCTTTCTTGTACATTTTGACAAAAAGTTGAAAGTGATTTCCCTAGAAATTAGGTAAGGCATGGTAGACCAAACACTTTGGGGACATTCTCACCATTTTCGGGGCACTTGTTTTTCATTAAAAATACACAAAAATTAATTGAAATAAATATTATTGTAATTTATGTGCTTGCTTTAATAAATGACTGGCAAAAGATATAAAAGGCATACTTTATTAATTATGCCTTTTTTGGGGTGTTTTATAAAGGCAATTTTAGAATTATTGAAAAAGGCTTGTTTAAATCTCAGGGCAGCATGGCACTGATTAAGGCGAGATGGTGCTAAACTATTGAGGCATGGTGCTGCACCATGCTAAAACAAGCTAGGGAAAACACTAGTTGAACCATGATGGTCCACTGTACATAAGCAAATTGTCCAAGTGATGGGTTTTGTTCTGCTTTAACGAGTATAACTTTATATTGATTTTTAAAAATTATTTAATTTGTGGTCTTTCTGTTTTCAGATATCCATATTACATGTTGAACACGCTAGGAAAAGAAATAGATTTTATCACCTGGTTGAGGTATACAGTGTGGATTCCACTTTATCCGTTGGGTTTTCTCCTAGAAGGTAATTAAAATGTAATAATAATAGTCATACACACACACACACTTTAATGGAATCACTCCAGACAGTTCTCCGCAACTGGTGTAAAAACAAAAAGGACATGGTATACTATTCTGTCTGTGGGATGGTGCATTATAACAGGCTTTCAAGCGGGCCCTACTTTTCCTAATTTTACCTAATTTTTTGTTAGGCTCCTTTTTTGTTTTGAAAAATCCCTACTATCCCTACTTTTTCGTGCAAATAGTTTGAGCTAATCTAAATGTTGATTTTAATAAGAAGCAGTTTCTAGTATTTTTGTAGGATACGTTTGTTGCAGTAGGTCTCCAGTGCTGTAAGAGGGGTTCCTTGATGAGAATCACTGGAGCATGTTGACAAGTCAGAGGCACCCACTTTAGGTTCATCTCCTCATTCTGTTGCTGAATCCCTCTTGAAGCACTGGTTTCTAAGCAAAGATACACTACATGTACATCAGAATTGGTGAAAAAGTCAGTAGTCATTTATTTGTAAGTAAAGAGCCCTACTATCCCTACTTTTTGCCCTTAAAATCCCTACTTTTCCCTACTTTTTTGTTATTGGTCAATTGAAAGCCTGTGCATATAAAAGATCCCTTGCTGCTAATAAAAACGAGTAGCCCAAGGAGTGGCAGCAGCCGTTTTTCTCTCTCATTAGTCCCCTTCCGGTCCAACCAGATGGACTATTGGTTTCATCTCCGTCCTGTTTGTCCATCCATCTGTACATGCCACATATAGTTTTCGGGATATTTTTTTAGAATGCCTTGAGATATTAAGATGACATTTTGTGTATAGATTTATCATGTACTGTTACAGATCAAATTTGACTTTCCTGGCAATTGACCCATTTTTCACAGAGTTATGGCCCTTAGAATTTGGTTGAGCCTGGTAGGGGACATGTATTGCTTCAGCAGTACTCTCAGAATGCTTGTTGAGTGTTTTTGTGGTCCTTAAAGGGACATTCCTGAGTTTGCTGCAATTTTTAAGATGTTATCGACTAACAGACTTTTTGACGACCGTAATTACATATCAGATATATTTTTCTACATAAAATATTAGTGGCTGTATATTAAACACGTGTGTTTCTGATCGTTCTAATATTTGTATTAGGTTAAATTTCATTTTATTTCCTAAAAAAGTTTTTTTTTTTGTACATACGAAATTATTTTAAGACAAAATCCAGTTTGGGCTTTTACAAATATTAAGACGACCAGAAACACATTGAATATACAGACACTGATATTCTAAACAAGAAAATATATTCAATATGTAAGTTTAAATGTAGAAATATTTTATTGGTTGGAAACATCTTTAACCATATATACAACATATATATACAACACCATAGAACCATAATTAAAATGTTTTGAGTACGTCGTTAAATTAAAAAAAAATTCTGTTCTTTCATTGAATTGTTTTCTACTCAGCAATTACCACATATGTTGAACACGTAATAACAATGGATTAAGTCATGTGCAGGGATGGTGTTATACAAAGCTTGCCTTGCTTATATATTGCTGTATTATGTTGTTGTTTTTTTTCTTGTGAATATAGATTTCTTCTTTTGCAGGAATCTGTGTGGTCCTTAACCATATGTCTGTGATGCCATATAACCGTAAATAAAATGTGTTGAGTGTGTCATTGAATAAAACATTTCTTTCTTTCTTTCTTTTGTAGGCACCATCGTTATCATGTCTATTCCTCTGTTCACACAGACAGAGAAATTGTCAGTGCATTTGCCAAACTCAACTAATTTTGCATTCTACTTCCCCTGGTTGCTTCATGGATATCTTGCATTACTAGCAATTGGTAAGCATAATATTTTATAAACAGTACATTTCAGTTTGTGTTAAATTAGTTCAGTAAACATACCTTTTATATAGTGAAGTACACTTACAACGAACATGCTTAGAACAAACTACTGCATAGAACGAACTGATCGTAAAGTCCCATTTGTAATGTGTACCACAAACTACTGCTATAACGAACTAACCATCACGGTCCCTTCTGGTTCGTTACAAGAGTACTTTACTGATGGGTCAAATTTCCGAAAATTAATTATTGACATTTATTTTTAGATCTAAGTCTTGAATGGGATGGGTAAAGTGGTAAATTGCTCATCTGATATGTATTTGGTTGAGGATTGATCTCCATTGGTGGCCCCATTGGGCTATTTCTCATTCCAGCCAATTCTCAATAGCTGGTGTAACAAAGGTCATGGCATGTACTATCCTGTCTGTGGGATGGTGCATATAAAAGATTCCTTGCTGCTGATAGAAAAGAGTAGCTCATTGAGCGGCGGCAGTGGGTTTTTTTCTCTAATTATTTCTGTTCTCCGTAACCATGTGTCTGACATCGTATAACCAATTCTTAAAGTGTGTTGAGTGTGTCAAATGAAATATTTTAATTGTTTTTAGTGCATATGGATAAATTATTGTTAATTATTATATATACACGGCTGTTAAGGAAAGTTACACAGGGCTATGGGATAAATAACTTTCATACATTGGGCTGTGTTAAATCAATTCTTACGTTCAGTCTGATGTGACAATTCGCTCTTACCTGTTTGAAAAATAGTACTATTCATATGAAATTGGACTTTTTGGTATAATATATAAAGAATATGCTAACTATTTCTTCCAGGATTTGAAAAACAGTTCCTTCTATTTGATTTTTAAAATCCATTTACTTTTTTCCTTTCAGAACAAAAGTTACTATACTTATGAATAAATGTGCCATTCACTTTCTTATGAAATCTAGTGTTTCTACTCATTTTTGCTACAAAAGTGGTTGATATTAAATGTACCTTTTTTTTCTCTTTTTTTTCACAGCGGCATACAAAATGATGAACTATATGTATTTACAAAGAAAGAAGAAGCTAGGAATCGGAGAGAGGAAGAAAACAAAATAGACATTTTGAACATCCATTAACCTACAGACCAGCAACTGAAAAACATTGACTGTCCATGTGTGCTAACCATGGACACATACATGTTAATATCAAACTGCTTGTATATTTCTAATTATTTTTGTTGTGAATCGTATGTTGCTATATCAGTATTTTGTTCTTTAGAAACTGTTTGAAATGGACTTTTAAAACAAGAACACCCAATAGCCAATCATATATCGTGAAAACCTGTGAACCGGGCTATCCCATAAACCGATCTATTTACATATGACTTGTTTTTAAGGAATCTGCACAAAGCATAAACTGTGACATTGGAACACTTTTGTTGAATTAACAAAAACCTCTTGAAAACTACTGCACAGGAGAAAAAGACATTTTTATGCAGAGAGAAATGTATACAAAATTGCTTTTTTAAAATATTGTAGTTACTATATTAAACAATGTGCATTATTAAACAAACATAAAAAAGCAACAGTTTTACAACCCTGTTATTGTCAGAGTCTCGTCTGTTTTGTAGAGTCATTGCATAACAGTTTTGGTGAAGTCATCTTATCTCGCATGCTTCACTTTTGAAAAACAACAACAATAGTATGGTTTACGGAAGGTTCTGAGGACTATCAAACATTAGACTACGGGTTACATTTAATCTCTTTACAACAAAAACTGACTTGTTTATAAACATTTGTTGGTGGATTTCGATAGTAAATTGAACATTATTTTGATTGCATTGTATCTACTAATCCACAGCTTTGTGATGTTCCAGTGATGTTCACAGCTAAATAGATTTTAATTCCAAGCTGCATTTATATGTCTCATTACTTGTTGTATTTGTATGTCATGCTAGATCATTATTGTGCTCCTATGAGCCATTTAAAATGGACTCTTGATTTCAAGCAATGAAACAGTTCTTTAATTCTACAATGGTGACAGCGTTTTAGATGTTATATTTTGAATTATCACTGGTGATTCTTGATCAGTTATTTAACTTAAAGGGACATACCCTAGTTTTTAAACACTAAGCAGGGTTTCTGCCAGAGAGTAAAATGGGTACGGCGCCATACCCAAATTTTTGGGGATAAATAAATTTTTTAAGTTAACCTTTTGACAAAATCAATGACTGTTATCATTATTGTATGATTTTCTTAACCATAACCCTAAACATTAGCCATTTTCTTTCTGGGGGAGGCCCCCCATACCCTCTGTTGACTGTGGTTGCATTCAATTCTATAGCGCCATACCCAAAAATGTCTTTCTGGCAGAAACACTGCTAAGGCATATCTTTTACTATTATAGCCATTTTTGATAATTGAAATCATACTTTACTTAGATTTTATTGTTTAGATTATCCATTTCCGTACATTCGAAGTGTTTTTAGTCATCCTGGTGTTTTTAGTATCATAAAATGCATTTCTCATATTTCTAAAAATGCACATGCGTTTGAGAAGTAACAGTTATGGAGTCGAGTTTTAGTCTATTTTTAGAGGGTATTTCACCATTTCAAAGTCACAGACTCGTGTTTCACTCAATTGTTAATTTTCATGGTTTGAAACTAGGGTCAGTCCCTTTAATGTTATATATTAAATAGTGAATGGTGCTTTTATAAATGTTTTTTTGAAACACTATTCATTGCTTTTACATTTATTTTCACGTCCTAGTCGGTGAATTCTGGGTGGTGATTTTTCACCTTTTAATCCTACTTATTGTTTCCTTATTTTTTAAAATAATTTTCACAAACTACATTGTATTTGATCAAAAATGAGTGTTTATAGATGTTATAAGTTTGTACAAAAATAGTTTGTAGCAGAAATGGCTTTAAAAATCAAAACTAAAGTGTTAGTATATATACTGACTTAGAAGAGACATTGGTATTGTTAATTAACCTTGTTTTGTTGAATGACCAGACAAAATTTCCAGCAGTCCTATATGCTCAATGATTTGGGAAGATTTAATTCAATATTTAAATCACTTAAGTCAAAGCAGTTGCAGATTGATGTTGTCACTTCTGTTGTAGAAGATATATAATAATTGTTTAGTCATGATGCAGGGTTTGCACACATCTTGGAAAATCCCGACATTTCTGAAAGGGTAGTATCCTGCTTACATGGTTTGCACACATCCTAGAAAATCAGTTCAGTTCAGAAACTGAAAGGGTGGTATCCTTCTTACAGGATTTGCACATATCCTGGAAAATTCTGACAGTTCTGAAAAGATAGTATACCTCTTACAGGGTTTGCACATATCCTTGAAAATCCTGACAGTTCTGAAACTGAAAGGGTAGTATACGTCTTACAGGATTTTCACACGTCCTGGAAAATCTTGATAAATCTTGAAAGGGTAATAACCATTCATGCAACCATTGGTACCAATTAAATTCTTTGTTGTGTCATTAAGTAAAGTATTTGTCCTTTCCATATCCCACCTAAAATTATATACAGCAATAGAACAAATTATGTCTGTGTTTGTTTTGTAGTAGGGTAGAAACTGTTTAATATTTATGACGAACGTGTCTCCCACCTGTTGGTTTTACTGGTGAACTGTGTGAATGTATAATGGTAAATCCCTGAATTAAGGATGGAATAGAACTCTATGATGGACTGATCAGTCACAGGGCTTCTAGATTATGGTAGCCCCACTCCCATGGCTAGTGATATCCAATGTTGGGCTAGTAAATAACTATTATTGCCATGCCCAATGGCTAGTGAAAAACAAAATTGTGAAATGTTGCAATTATGTCTGTTTTGTAAATATGAATATCCTGACCTCACCCTAATCTCCAATGTTAGTGTTTTTAAGCTCGGTCTCCATCTTTAGGTGACATATGTGATTATTACTATTATTTAGTAAAATTATATTAACTTAAAGTAGGGCTAGTAATAAAAATTAAATCACTGATCTCATGGCTAGTGGATTTTAATTTTTTTTTACATGCCCCGAGTCCTAACTTCAGGGTTAAACTGATAGGTACTGGGGATACCAGGATGTACAGTATTTCCAAGCCCCGTGTCCTAACTTCAGGGTTAAACTGATAGGTACTGGGGATACCAGGATGTACAGTATTTCCAAGCCCCGAGTCCTAACTTCAGGGTTAAACTGATAGGTACTGGGGATACCAGGATGTACAGTATTTCCAAGCCCCGAGTCCTAACTTCAGGGTTAAACTGATAGGTACTGGGGATACCAGGATGTACAGTATTTCCAAGCCCCGTGTCCTAACTTCAGGGTTAAACTGATAGGTACTGGGGATACCAGGATGTACAGTATTTCCAAGCCCCGTGTCCTAACTTCAGGGTTAAACTGATAGGTACTGGGGATACCAGGATGTACAGTATTTCCAAGCCCCGAGTCCTAACTTCAGGGTTAAACTGATAGGTACTGGGGATACCAGGATGTACAGTATTTCCAAGCCCCGAGTCCTAACTTCAGGGTTAAACTGATAGGTACTGGGGATACCAGGATGTACAGTATTTCCAAACTGTAGTTAGGAAAACACAATATCATCCAAATTATGATGTGCTATAAACAGTTACATGCAAAATTGTTTAAAACTTTTTTAAACATTAATGGTTAAGTTTATAATAAAGTAGAGTTCAAACCAGAAGAAGAAAACAAGTTTTACAAGGGATGACATTACAAATGTTTTCATTTCCAGTACATGCTATTTCAGTTTTATTAAACTTACTGAAAGCTGTGCATTAAGACTGCTGTTTTGGCTAAAATTATTTAATGATGTTTGAGTTAACTCCCTTGAAAACAAGGATGACATAATTATTTATATATGACATCATTCTGGATCATTTTTGTGATATTTTATCTGACTGGTGCTGGGTCAGGTCAGGTCAGGTCAGGTCAAAGTATTTAACTGCACATTCAGAACAAGTGGTTTTAGCACACATCTGTTTGTCCTGGGCACAGGTGTCTGCCTCAGCCGGCTCCTCCGTCCAGGACAGGATGGTGCTGGGTAATATAAACTGGCTTATATAACAGATGCTGAGTCTTGATTACTGAGAAGAATCCATTGGAGGTCTACACTCTTTCTTTGTATTCAAAGATTTACAAACTTTTATACAAAAAATAATTTTGTGATTCTCGGTATGATGGTGAAGGTGGAACAGTTGGTGTACGTGAGATTTTGACTGATGAAAATAATCATGTCAGTTTGATGAGTGATTAATTTATTATTATGTCAATAAATTATGTTATTGACAAAATGTCTTGTGTTTTATTTGTGTATGGCTGTCTCAGAAATGTCCGTCCAGGACAAAAGTAACAGGAAAGAAGGAAATGTTTTATTTAATGACGCACTAAACACATTTTATTCATGGTTATATGGTTAAGGACCACACAGATATTGAGAGGAAACCTGCTGTCGCCACTTCATGAGCTACTCTTTTTGATTAACAGCAAGGGATCTTTTATATGCACCATCCCACAGACAGGATAGTACATACCACAGCCTTTGTTGCACCAGTTGTGGTGCACTGGCTGGAATGAGAAATAGCCCAATGGGGCCACCAACGGGGATCAATCCTAAACCGACCATGCATCAAGCGAGCGCTTTACCAGTGTTGGTGACGGGAGAACTTGGTGTCGTGTCCTTATACCTCCCTAACCGTGCATTTTCATTATGCGATTAATTGACCCGGGAAAATAAATAGACTAAAGTCGTTTTGCTTTAGGTGTTCCTCACAGTACGATTCGATCACATGCAATGGTATAATAACGCTTTTTTAAAAGACGGGGGAGGGGGGGGGGGGGGCTCGCACTGGATTGCAGCTAATAATGGGATATGAATCTAGCACTTACTCCATCAATTCCATTGGCAATGAATTAAATCACTATATGGGATCTAGTTCAGTCAGTAAAGTGCTCTCTTTAGGTGCTTATATTGAAAGTTAAAAGTTTGTTTTGTTTAACAACATTACAAGAGCACATTGATTCTTTTATCATCGGCTATTGGATGTTAAACATTTGGTAGTTTTTACATTTAGTTTTAGAGCAGAAACCTGCAACGTTTGTTTTTCCAATTAGAAGCGAGGAATGTTTTATATGCACCATCCCAGAAACAGGATAGCACATACCACAGCCTTTGACCACAAGTCGTGGTGCACTGGGAATGAAAAACAGCCCAGTGGGCTGACTGACATTGATCTTAGATTGTGCATGTGCTTTACCACTGGGCTAGATGCCACCCCTTGTTAGGTCGAATGATCAATCCTAGCAACCCCCCCCCCCCCCCCCCTCAAAAAAAAGAAAAAAGAAGAAGAGAAGGCTTTGGTGTGTGTTGTCCTGTATGTGAGAAAGTACATTAAAATATCCTTTGCCTTTAATGAAAATATTTAATGGTTCTCTTCTGAGTACATGTCTCAGTGACTAAATGTTTGTAATCCAATTGGCAATGTTTATTAAATGGTTCTTCTCCACTGATGTCGTTAAAACAAACTAACTTAAATTAGCAACCAATCAGGGCCGTAGCTAGGATTTTTCGTTTGGGGGGGGGGGGGGGCAACTGAGTAGTTAATAGTCTAAAAGTCCTTAAACGGTAAGAAGAGAATTTTCTTTGAGGGTTTTTTTTTTTTCTGGATTCAATAGTTTAATCGTTATATTACTAAGGCTTGCACTATGACACAGCAGTTCGAGATAGGCACATTGCAATACCTCATCATCTGTTACATCTGTACTTGTAACTGCAGATTTGAAATTCATCTGAAGAAGGTAAACAAATCATAAAGTTCATAAAAAAAATATAATTGTGGTTGGTAGTTCGTGGACGATCGTTTAGCATTTAATGCGTTAAACAATTCTACAGTTACTGAGTCTCCAAAATACATTTTTTGAGGTTGCACCGCCAGTCATGGCCAAGAACAACAAGAAAAGAAAAAGAAAACAGGTGTTTAAAGGGACATTCCTGAGTTTGCGGCAATTTTTAAGATGTTGTCGACTAACAGACGATTGTAATTACATATCAAATATATTTTTTGCATAAAATATTAGTGACTGTATATTAAACGTGTTTCTGATCGTTCTAATATTTGTACTAGGTTTTTTATTTCCTAAAATACGAAATTATTTTAAGACAAAATCCAGTTTGGGCTTCTTACAAACATTAAGACGACCAGAAACACATTGAATATACAGACACTGATATTCTAAACAAGAAAATTTATTTAATATGTAAGTTTAATCGTAGAAATATTTTATTAGTCGGAAACATTTTACAATGCAGCAAACTCGGGAATGTCCCTTTAACAAAAAGAAACCCACTAAGAGTGATTGATGCTACAAACCATCGCACTTGATGCAAGCGCTCTACAACTGATCAGGAGTAAATATGTTTAAAAGGACAAGGAGAATGATTTTAAGAACATAAAACCATTAAGTGAGTAGCTGAATGTATCTTCAGGTGATGAAGTTATTTTTAGGTAAAATATACTGATGGAAAAATAAGAGATCAGACAAATAGTAATAGCAAATAGTAGGTGGTTACAAGTGCCTCTTAACAATGCCAGAAGTAACTACAGAACACTCTCCGAAATGGTCAGACTAAGCCCACAGCTAAAAGCTGATGGGGAATGGCAGGTGTGTGGCACAGATAGCCACACGAGATAAGCACCTGTCGTGGTTGGAGAGACAAGGACTGGGATGTGGATGTGGACAGCGAAAGAAGTTGAAAGATAGGAGGAGTTACCAGATCGGGAAGAAGTGAGATGGAATTCAAGGAGAGAAAAAAAAGGGGGCAGTGGGATTCAAAAAAAAAAAAAAAAAAAAAAGAAAGAAAGAAAAAGTAATAGCAAAACCCACCCTGCAAAGTATCAGAAATTGATTGTGTTAATGGCGGTCAATTCAACTCTACTGACATTCATCCTCCCATTACAATTTTTTTTAATGGAATAGTTATATTACTGTGCTAGTAATAATTTAAATTTGGTCTAAAATTTCATGTGCTTACTTGTTTCTTTCCACCAATTTCCCACTACAACAAATGTCACATGACTGGTTTATCAAAAGCTGTGGTATGTGGTGTCCTCATAAGCCCCCCCCCCCCCCCCCCCCAGTGCTGGAGCAAAACCTCCAATTCGGGCAAAAAGTATACTGATATCCGGGGGAAATGTGCTAACCTGAGACCTTTCTATCACGTATTTCCATGATTCAACGCTCAAAATTAGTTGTAATCCATGAAAAAAGGCGTAGTGTGCAACCCTATGTAGACTACAGCTATTTGGTAGTAATGCTAATATTATGAATAAATGTCCAGATATGCAGATTCTGGCATTTTTGTTTAATTCGGGCATAAGGTAGCCTGCCCCCCCCCCCCCCACACACACACACACATATACACACCCCTTACAAAAATGGGAGCCCGTACGCCTATGGGTGTCCTGTCTGTGAAAACGTGCTTGTACAAGATTCTTTGGAAAGGAAGGAAATGGGTTTATTTAATGACGCACTCAACACATTTTATTTACGGTTACATGGCGTCTGACATAATATGGTTAAGGACCACACAGATATTGAGGGAGAAAACCGCTGTCTCCATGGACTACTCTTTTTCGATTAGCAGCAAGGGATCTGTTATATGCACCATCCCATAGACAGGATAGCCACGGCCTTTGATGTACCAGTCGTGGTGCACTGGCTAGAGCGAGAAATAGCCCAATGGGCCCACTGACGGGGATCGATCCTAAACCGGCCGCGCATCAAACGAGCGCTTTACCACTGGGCTACATCTCACCCCCAATGTAGCCTGTCTCAAAATTACCAAATGTTTGATATCAACAGCCGATGATTAATTAAGCAACGTGCTCCAGTGATATTATTAATTTGAAAGCCACTTAATTCTTATGTCTTTAAATTAGTGATGTATTAAACAAAACAAACATTTTAACTTTTAAATACCCATGAGACAGGTGGTACATACACCAGTATGTAATTGTTTGTAAAAGTGGGTATCGGTATGTGTATGTGTGTTAAGAATAATTTATTAAACGCGTTGTTGTACTAGGAATGTTTCATAAATGATGCAGTATCCAACGAAACCTAAACTATTGCCTAAAGCATCTTTGACCACGACGCTTGTTTGGAGAAGCGAATCACAAATTGCCATACAGTCGATTAAAACCTTTTAACAAGTCAGTCTCCTCCGAAAACAAGGTGATTATGTTATGCCATCAGTGTACACCTGTGGAGGTCCGTGTTTTAGGTCCCTTCTTTGTGTAACAAGGTGCGTGGAATTTCACAAACAAGGTGATGAAAATGCCATTTGAGATTTTTGTTTTTTCTTGCTTAAACAACGCCCCGTAGACTTTGAACGGGTTGAACTGTGTATCAACTACAGAATACTGAAAACAAATGTATTTAAAGAAGGAAATTTCAAAAGCTACCTAATTGTTGTGTTTTTATCTAGCATTTTTTGAAAACATAATATAATATTAATCAGTTCAATGCAGAATAAAAATCAATTCAATGTAGATTACTGCAGCAAATGTATCTTCAGATTATAGGTGTATTAACAAAAAGGAGAGAGAGAGAGCGAGAGAGAGAGAGAGAGAGAGAGAGAGAGAGAGAGAGAGAGAGAGAGAGAGAGAGAGAGAGAGAGAGAGAGAGAGAGAGAGAGAGAGAGAGAGAGGAGAGAGAGAGAGAGGGGGGAGAGAGAGAGGGGGGGGGGGGAGGGAGGGAGAGAGTTGAAGTTTTCGTGTTAAAAGAATACTTGATCAATGACATATCTTCAATTTAAATGACACTATATGCATAAAAATATAAATTTTAAGGGATGTACAATGACAAAATCCTATGATTAATTAATAAAATCAAATCAATTGAGTGTTTTATATCTTATAGCTTACTTTTACAAACTGACATATCAAAATATAATCCATATGAAGTATTATTGCAAATGCAAGATGTGAAATTTATCTTCTCAGCTTAGTAAAACGGGTTTGTTATACCCAACAATTTTTTGGGTGGGGTTTTTTCTTTCTGTCTTTCTGTCTTTCTCACTCACCCACCCTTGCAGTTTAACAATATTACAATCGACCTACATATGGTTTTCCAGAAATTTTAAAATAATAATCAATTAAATAAAATATTTGAAGGGTAGGCCTACATATACATATATATATATATATATATATATATATATATATATATATATATATATATATATAATAAAATTTTGGTTTGGGGTTGTTTTTGGGGTTTTTTAAATATTTTATTGTCCCCAGAATATAAAATGGCAGTGTCAGGGTTGGGGTGTCCTGAGCTCACTGACTCACAATATTTTTTAAATTACATATTGTATACATAGTTTTATATACATATATATATAAATGGCAAAATATATACACACGAATAGATATACAATGTAATCCACATACTTTATGTATATTGTTGTTGTTGATATTTTGTTTGTTTGTTTTGTTTGTTTTTTGTTGTTAATTTATTTTTTTAATTATCATTATGTAGGGCCAAAAATTTAAAAAAAAGGAAAAAGGAAAAGATGTTATGTACAGAATTAATATTGATAAAAAAAAAAAGTATTATGAAAAGTTTGAGTAGAAAGTGCGAAGAAGGTATTTTAGAAATAAATATATCTCAATATTTGATAGATTTAATAAGCTTTTATGATGTTTGAAATAAATTATACCACTGCTCCCATTTTGTCTTGAAATCTTCATAATTACCATTTTTAAATAAGATACATTTTTCAGTTTCCAACTTTTCTTTAATTAGTTTTTAAGGCACAGAAGTTTAATTTGGTTTGGTATTATAAACCCTACAACAAACTAAATATCTCTTTCATATACAAAACTGAGAAATAAAAATCTATATTTTAGGAACTGGGTTACAGAAAGATAACATTTAACTATGTCTTGACCTCTTCAACAAAACGTTCGTCTTCTGCTAACAAAAACGGTATTTTTAATACAAGTATCATCTTGTCAGCTCAACGGACAGGGACGCAACTATTGGCGTACGGGCTAACATTTTTGTACGTGGGGTGGGTGGGTGAGGCTGATCCCCCCCCCCCCCCCCCCCCGAATTAAACAAAATGCCCGAATCTGGATTATAACATTATTTTCTATAAGTATTACTTTTAAAGAGCAGCTATGTAGGATTGCAAACAAATCACTATGCATTTTTAAATGGATTACAACTAAATAATGGGTAAATAATGGGAATACATGGTGAAATGGTTTCAGGCCTGCTCAATAATTTTGCCCGAATATCTTTATAATTTTTTTCCCGAAATTGGGGTGTTTGTTTCAGCACTAGGGGTGGGGGTAAGGGGAAGTGCCCCCTAACCCTCTGTCTCGCTTATGTATGCAGTGCAGGAAAAGTTCAAATAAAAGAGGTTTAATAAAATAAAGAACACTTGAGCATGCCGCCATCTTTAAGTCACTAACCGTACCAATATCGGTATTCTTAAAGGGATTATCCTGAGTTTTAGGCGACTGTTAAAATGAGGTCGACAAGCAGAGACTATTTAACCAGACACGGCGTAAGAAAGTAGACATTGATGGGGGTGGGGGTGAGGGTGGGGGGTGGGGGGGGGGGTGAGGGGGGTGGGGGGCTGACCGAGTTTCTAAGGGGATTTACTACCAATAATAAGATTTACTATGAATAATATATATGTGTGTGTATGTATGTATGTATGTATGTATGTATGTGTGTGTGCGTGTGTGTGTGTGTGTGTGAATGCGTGCGTGCGTGCGTGTGTGTGTGTATGTGTATCTTGAAGGACGATTGAGGTCAGAAGTGTAATTTGAAAGTTGACGGGGTTTTTTTTATCAGTAAATCGCAAATTCAAACAATAAAAATGACAAAAAAAACAAAACAATAACAACTGTATGATCAACAGAATGAAAAAGATTGACAGAAATAATGTTCCACAGTGATTAATCGACCTTCCTGGATATATATATATATATACTTTTTTTGACGACATGGTGACATTGGTATGGTATGGTATGGTATGGTATGGTATGGTATGGTATGGTATGGTATGGTGTGGTATGGTGTGTGGTATGGTATGGTATGGTGTGGTGTGGTGTGGTGTGGTGTGGTGTGGTGTGGTATGGTGTGGTGTGGTGTGGTGTGGTGTAGTGTGGTGTGGTATTGTATGGTGGTATGATGGTATTGTATGTGTGTATGTAATGCGTGTAGATAGACAGGTACGTAGGTAGGTAGATAGATAGATATGAATGGATGGATGGATGAAACAATAGAATGGTTGGATGGTTGAATGGATGGATGGATGGATGGATGCTGAGATGGATCTATATCGGGTGGCCCAAAACAAACGATAACCCACTGAATATAAACATATTTTAAAAGTATGGGGACTGTAACTTTCATATTTCACACCCATTACTATGTGAATATTTGACACCTTCAGTGAAAAGCTAAATGGAATTTTATCTACTTTTATTTACTTGAAAAGGTAGTCAATGTATCTTGCATACAGGCACTGCCCGTAAACGATTTTGTTTTCATGAGGAAATCGATTTTCTTATTTCTTCTGATGTGATTTCTTCCCATTTCTCTCTTATTTTGCCCTTTAGTTCATTCTCTTTGACTATTGCCGTGCCGTAAACAATGGTAAATAAAATTTCACTCAGCTTATTTTAACTTACAATTTTGAATCTGTTGTATGGATGGATAGGTAGATTGATGTGTGTGTATGTGTATGTGTGTGTGTGTGTGTGTGTGTGTGTGGATCAGTTGGTGGATGGAGAGTGGGTTGATGGATGGATGGATGGATGGATGGATAGATGGATGGATGGATGGATGGATGGATGGGTGAATGGGCGGGTGGATGGATGGATGGATGGATGGATGGATGGATGGGTGAATGGGCGGGTGGATGGATGGATGGATGGATGGATGGATGGGTGGATGGATGGGTGGATGTGTGGGTGGGTGGTTGAGTGGGTGGGTGGATGGATGGATGGATGGATGGATGGATGGATGGATGGGTGGATGGATGGGTGGATGGATGGATGGGTGGATGGGTTGATGGATGGATGGATGGATGGATGGACGGATGGACGAATGGGTAGATGGATGGATGGATGGATGGATGGATGGATGGATGGATGGATGGATGGATGGATGGATGGATGGATGGATAGATGGATGAATACTTTATTGACAACGATCCCATCGAAATAATGTTTAATTTAATTTAATTGAATTTACTCTGGATCAATCGGCAGAGCTCTCATATGAGGATAAATTGTTTTTTCCCGACCTAACCAGTACTCCACGACTGGTATAAAGACAATGGTATGTGAGGTCCTGTCTAACGTATCCCTTGCTGTTCGAAAAATATATTCCTTGTAATGGAAAAATGTATTCCTTGTAATGGAAAAATTCCTTGCTAATGGAAATATGTAGCGTCTTTCGGTGATTAATTAATCAGTGTACTCTGGTGGTGTTGTTAAAACAACGTATCAATGCACTAATTAGAAAAATTACATTTTTGGAAATGCTTGGCTTTTATTAATCAGGCTACTACTATTTATCAATCGAATAATAAGAGTTTAAAATGACAAGACCGCACATACCACAGATTTTCATAAACCATGTAAATGTCTGACCAGGAGACAGCCCACGGACTCCTCAAAAGATTACGATCCTTTGGGGAGCTGGGCTCATTTGCCATCGACAAATACAAACTGCCATTTTCAGAATTGTGTGACCCCTTTACAAAATGTTGGATTATTATGTAACCTAAATTAGCGATTACAGTCAAAAGTAAAACTAATGTAAATTGTCAATAATTAATTAATTAAAATATATGTGAGCCTGCATCTTTAAAAATCCAGGCGCGGAGGGGGAGGGGGGGGGGAGAGGGGGGTCCACATGACTCGAACTCAATACAACCTTCATTCGCCACAGACCCCACCTCTGCTAAAACTCCTTCAAACGCGCCTGATTTGGGGGGGGGGGGGGGGCAACCCACTATGGGGGTCCCACACTATGTAAGTAGTATGTATGTATGTATGTATGATTTTATAAAAATTTAATAGTTTAAAAATAAAAAAGGTTTTATTGGGGTGGGGGTATGGCCCCCGTGCCCCACCCCAACCCCCACGCCTCTGACCTGATTTGTTTCCCCAGTTAATATTTTACAACATAATTTAGCACTTTGTATATGCTCTGTATATTTATTAACTTTTCAAAATGACAAAAATTCAAACACCAGTTGTAAAATTAGTTTGTACAATCATTCAACAGCTATTCTGTTGATACATCCCAGTTTTCAGCTCAGATAATAACAAATGTATTCAAAATTCGTTTGCAGTCTTAACGTTAGAGTCACGTGATACACAAAAATCTTTAAACAGTATTGTTGTTTCAGTCAGTGCAATGCTTTATTTTCCGAAATATTTCCAGATAAAATAATATCAACACTGATATTTAGTCCGGTTGTTTGATGTCCATTTTAAATGCACCTTGCCATTATTAAACGAATAGTTTTTTTTTCTGAATAAAGTCACATATTAACTAATTATTTGTTTTTAAAGATCCACGCGCGAATTAAGCACGAAACCTCCTTCCATCGTTTAATATAAACTATGGAATATTCCGAATTGGCGGAAACATATAGCTGTTTCCGCCAATGGGATTAATAACAATAGGATTACGACTGGCACCGGCTGGGGGTATGGTTGGTACAGCAAACGCAAAATGTTTGGTGGTTTTCTTAGAACCGGAACCGGAAACTGAAGGCACCGGAACCAGTTGTTTCATCAAAACATCGATCTTGCTCTTTAAATCTTTCAGTTCTGTTGGGTACGAACCACTTCCGGTTCCGGAATTTGCCAATGATTGTAGTTTCATGATTTGGTCTGGTGATAGGGCGCCGATACCTGTTTGCATTTGCTTGATCTTTTCTGCCTGTTCTTGTATGGTCGTTAGAAGCGAGCTTGTTTGCGATTGAAGCGAACTAATCTGCGTTTTTAGGTTCTGTAGTTCATTTTGAGTTGTCTGGCTACCGGAAGTTGGGTTGGGAGAGAGGGACTGAAGAGCAGATTGTAAGTTCTGCGTCTCCATGCTCAAGTCACTGATTCTCGTGATCGTCTGTTTCATTTCTGTCTGAGTTTTATTTAGGTTCTGCATCATAGTCCCAACTACGGCATTGGTATGCGTCTCTGCTACCCTGAGTCTGTGGGCCAGACCTTGTGACTGAGAACGTAGATTGCCCATCCCACTCGAAAGCGTGTGAACAGAGATTTTTAATCCATCGATGACTGACGTGACTTGCTGGTGCCTTTGTTCCTCCTTTTTGATGACTGCTTCCAGAGACTGTGCCAAATGTTGAAGCTGTGGCTGAAAACTTGCATGCGAGTTGCTTCCTTGTGGTGGAGACATGGTTGTGAAGACATTAGAAGAAGACACTGCTGCTTTCAAAGCGATGTCCATCTGTTTAATTTTGTCCATTGCACGATTAATCAGATCGGTTTGTCTTTGAATTTCTGCATCCAAGGCAGCTCGATTTTTGACATCTTCAACTGAATCTGCTTTCATGGCGGTCGAGAGGGTAAACAGTTTGTTTTCAATGTTATGGATCGACTGAATAAAATGATCCTTCGTGTCCAAGATGGATTTTTGCAACGCCAACACGTTTTGATTTCCAATACCGGAAGCTGACTGTCCAGTGAAATGACGTATCTGTTGTTGCACTTCCGCTACTTTTCCCGTGAATCTTGACATCTGAGTTTCCAACTTCGTCAGTTTTTCGTCAACAATGCTGTTCCTGGAAACGTATTGCGAGCGACTCCTATCAATTTCGTTAATTATTTCGGACATTTTCGTCTGTATCTCCGGATCGCTGACCTTGCAATTTCCGGAACTGCTCGGAACGGTGAATTCATATTTGCACTGCTGCTGAGCGTGCACCAAGCGGTCGCTGCAGAAAATGCTCAGCACCATTAAAAACAGTGACAGCAGCACGAAATTCATTTTGAGTTCTAGATGCAGAGTGCAGGTCCAACGTTGTCTTGATAGACCTCGAAAATTATCAGCCAGTGCAGACTCTACTTGCACGGGATGGCCTGTCCTGCCAGAAAATGATAGCTAGATTAATGTCTTAACTATTTATTACTTTTATTGGAGGCCTACGTTGGGTGGAACCAGTAACAGCCATCACACATGATGGAGATGTAACGTATAGATTACGCGGCTGGGTATCGCTGTTTGCGTTTGGAATCTTTCTGTTGTGTACACATACATAAAATAACAAAGTATCTTAGCTATCTTTAGCAGTAAAACAAGTTCAGACTATGTTTTTGGTGCAAATATTGCATATTTATGTGCATATTGGTGCAGAATTTCAAAAGAAATGAGCATAGATTGGGTAAACTGGTTGTTAGATGATGTAATTGGTGTTTTAAAAAGGAATGTTGTATAAACAGGGGATTAAGAAGGAAACAAACTGTATCGGGGTTTCGGGTCTTGTCATGAATCATCGCGCGGCTGTGCGATCACGAGTGGTTTGCCCGTCTCAGCAGGAATTGCACAGTTCTGAGTTGCTGCCTCCAAACGGATGTTTCGTGTAAACTGCGTCCTCTTGTGTTGTCCACTGTTTTGTCGGTTTTCACACCTACCGCGACTTCTAACTGAGAATTAGATAGGCAAGTTAACAGAGTGCAACTTTCATTTTGCATTCTGATTTAATTAGATACTGGACACCGCCTTAGTTTGTAGTTACAAGACCAAAATGTTAAAAGGTTGTAACGATGTGCAGCACGTTGTTAACGCTGTCTGCCAGCATGCACACACAACGTAAAGAAAACACATTTTATATCATTTTAACACTTGCTTCTTTTTTAACTATTCAAAAGTTATCAAAAGTAGTTTGCTCTCAGAAAACAAATAAAAAGAACTTTTGTTATACAAATTCTGCATACTGGCTTAATTGGAAATGTCAACATTACGCTCCTGGCGTAGCCAGTGGGTGGGTGATGGAGGTGGTTGGAGGGTATGATGGCCATGACCCGTTCAATCACACCTCGCTTTTTTACCAACCACCCTTTTATATTTACGTGTCGCCCCATATAACCCGTAAAGGCAGTGTGGGTGACCCCCAATATAAAATACTGGCTACGCCAGTGCCGGCTCTTGTGCCCACGACAGACGTGCGCTACAACAGCTTGTTCTGAATGTGCACGTAAAACCCTATGACCTGACCTGACCAGTGCTGTACGAATTTATACACTCGTACAGCTTGCGTTATAAACCATCTAAGTGTACATTATATATTGATTCCATCGGTATTGACGCAATCTGTTTAAAATCAGCTGTACATACTAGTTATTAAAGGGACAGACACTAGTTTTTAAACACTAAGGCATATTATTCACTATTAGAGCCATTTATGATCATTGAAATCAAACATTACTTATATTTTATTGTTTACTTTATCCCTTTTCGTACAACTAAAGTGTTTCTGGTAATCCTGGTGTTTCTTCTTCTTCTTCTTCTTCTTCTTCTTCTTCTTCTTCTTCTTCTTCTTCTTCAAGCTATAGTTGATCATGCCTTAGATTTGGAGTCAGGTTGTGGTGATAAAAAACGCTGTCTCTGTCAAGTCTTCTTTGGAACCCCAAAACTTGACAGCCAGTGTTGCTCCGTTCGGCCAGTGCTTTATCCTGGCATCATCGTAGTGGGGGCAGAATTGCAGGATGTGCTCTGGGGACTGTGATCCTGTTTGACACGGACATTCATCAGTGTCTGCCAGTTTCAGGCGGTACATATAGGATCTGAGATGGCAGTGACCGGTTCTTAGCCTGAAAATGGTTGTCTCTTGGTATCTCTCCACATGATGGATTGGATCCTTGGTTGTAACGTGGGTGCATCTGAACTTTCTCTTAATTATGGTTTTGTTTCTCTGAAGGAGATTTGATGATTTGGCTGTTCCATTGTGCTTCCCTCCTTTGCCAGCCTGGTATTTCTAATACCACAGAATGCATTTTTCATATTTTTACAAACGTACGTTCGTCTGAGAAGTAATGATTATGGAGTCGCGGTTTAGTCTATTTTTAAGGATATTTCAGTGTCATAGACTCTTGTTTCACTCTGTTTTATCCAAATTTGTTACAGGTTTGTAAATTAACCAAACTTAGTGTCCATTTCTGTGGGTTGAAACTAGGGTTTAGATGAAAAAATATCCCTCAGTCTTTAAAACTAGGGTCTGTCTCTTTAACCAGTGGAGCTGATTTTAACGAGATCGAGTACTGACTGTACACAGAGGTTATGTTGACTTGTTTAAGTTTGATAGCCTAAGACAGATTGCTTTCATCTTAAATATATGCATGATATAGATCATATCAGCATGTTATGGAGTTTATTTCAAAAGCAGTGCACGACAAAGTGACTGCAAACACCAATACCTTCCAGTATTGTCTGTAATGACTCTGTCACACATGTAGTTTGACCAAGAAAAAAATGCAATTCACGAAACCATGTATCTCAGTTGAACAAGAAAAGAAATGCTAAAAGATAAAGGCAGCAATGGTTCTTTGTGTTTATAATTATACATCTATCCGCCTATTTATTCATTCATCCATCCATTCATCCAACCAACCATCTATTTATCCATCCATCCATCCGTCAGTCAGTCAGCCAGTCCTTCCGTCTATCCATCGATCCCTCCGCCCGTCTGTCTGTCCTTCCGTCCGTCCGTCCCATCCATCCATCCATCCATCCATTCGCCCACCTACTTACCTACCTATGACTATACCTATGCTTAACATGTACATACACGTGCATATATTAGGTCTACATATGCATCACAGTACATTACATATAATACATGCATAGTAGCAAATGAGATGGTGTTGTGGGAAATAAGTGTAGGTAATGTATACCTCAAAGTATGTGTGGTCCAGCTGTACTTAAATTTGGTATGTCATATACAAAGTAATTGTATACGTTGTTTGTTTGGTTTATTTGTTTTTGTTTTTTGCGGTGTTTTTTTGTTGTTTCTTTGTGTTTGGTTTTATGTTTATTTGTTGTTGTTGTTGTTGTTTTTGTTGTGTGTTTTTGTTGTGTGGGTTTTTTTGGGTGTTGGGTTTTTTTTTTTTGTTGTTGGGTGGGTGGGGGGGGGGTTGGGGGGGGGAGGGGAAGTTTTTTCTTTCTTTTTTAAAATTTATTTCTTTACAAGCTGAAATGCATAGAATGAATGAATGAATGTTTAACGACACCCCAGCACAAAATACACATCGGCTATTGGGTGTCAGACAAGGGTAGATGCATGAATATGATTAATTTTTATTACAAAATTAAAATGATATAATTATATATAAGATCACAGTGTAAACAGCTGTGTGGGAAAGTACAATACAATTTAAAAATTAAAGTAATTATATTTTAAAATTTTATATACAAATCAAAATGTTTTAAAATGCATGGTAGACCAATTCAAAAAGAAAAAAAACCGGATTCCAAAATATCTACTGGAGGCAAAAAACACCACGAATTCAGCCAACAGGGCTATTTTTGCGAGATCTCGCGTGAGTTCACGATTAGCGTCCACGAGTTGCGCATGCGCAGTGGAATGTGAAAGAGGTATATTGTGATGGATATTTTTCTGTGTACTTCAATTTTTAACAAAGAATTCTTGGAAGAAAACCGCTGTTAAGCCCAATGGCAACATGTTACAATTTTAATATTAAGATAATTGTATAAAATATTATGGGTAGAACTGATTAATTTATATTTATACATTGATCACAAATAAATGCAGGAATACCGGTAGTAAAAATTGGCACTTGCTATTATAATAATGGACCGTACAATATTTTCGACTAATAGAACATTTTGTAACAGCTAAAATTACGTATTAAATACAAAATATCGGTATCTGTATATATATACAACATGTGTCTTGTTATCCTAATGTTTGTAGTGGCCCTAACTATTCACCTTAAAATAATTTCTTACGTTCGAAAAAACCCCAGCATTACGTTAGGAAGTAAAATGAAATTCGAACTACTACAAACATTAGGATGACCAGAAACACATTAGATATACTGAAACCGATATTCGAAACAATAGTCTGTATTCCAGATTTCACTTTAGTTGTCAAAAAGGATTTATTCTTTGGAAATAAATTTACAATGTTTGCAAACTCAGGATAGTCCCTTTAACTACTGCGCAATTAAAGGGACATTCCTGAGTTTGTTACGATTTTTAAGATGTTATCGACTAACAGAGACTGTTTAATAATTGTAATTTCATATCAAATATATTTTTCTGCATAAAATATTAGTGGCTGTATATTCCACGTGTTTGTGATCCTAAAATATTTCTTTTCATACGTATGAAATTATTTGAAGACAAAGTCCAGTTTGGGCTCTTTACAAATATTACGACGACCAGAAACACATTGAATATACAGACACTGGTATTTTAAACAAGAAAAATATATTTAATATGTAAGTTTAATCGTAGAAATATTTTATTAGTCAGAAACATCTTACAATGCAGCAAACTCAGGAATGTCCCTTTAAGGCACTTTCTGCTGTTGGCTTTCAAAAGCTCTGTTAAGCCCAATGGCAGCATATTGCAATTTTAATATACATTTAGATTAAATTATGCAAATATTATGGGTAGAACTGATTAATTTATATATATCTATATATATTGATCACAAATGAATATAAGAATACCAGTAGCGAAAATTGGCACTTGTATTTATAACAATGAAAGGCGGGACATAGCTCAGTAGTAAAGCGTTAGCTTGATGTGCGGTCGGTCTTGGATCGATCCCCGTCTGTGGGCCCATTGGGCTAATTCTCGTTCCAGCTAGTGCACCACGACTGGCATATAAAAACCCCGTGGTATGTGCTATCATATCTGTGGGATTGTGCATATATAAGATCCCTTGCTACTAATGGAAACAAATGTAACCGGTTTCCTCTCTAAGACTAAATGTCAAAATTACCATATGTTTGACAACCAGTAGCCAATGATTAATAAATCAATGTGCTCTAGTGGTGTCGTTAAACCAAACAAACGTTTTATAACGATGGACCTTTAACTACTGCGCTGCTGATATGAGGAAGTTTCTGTGATATAGGCTTTGAAGTATAAAGTGATGAAGCCAAGTCACACGACGAGTTCTGTGTATACCTTCTCAGTAAAACATCCTTCATTAACATATCGGTGTTGACAGAAACACCGAGACTGCTGGATTACCCAACCCTGGCATAGCAGGTAATCTGAACATCACCTCGGGTCAAAGGTCATGTCGACTTTGAGGATGTTAAGAGTTGTTGTACGTATTTACGGATTAAGGTGCTATCTTGATGTCGTGAGAACCAAATTTCTGTCGCAATCTGTTAGCGAATACCTGTCGTACAAACTGCAGTTTTCCATATACTAGTAGTTGAAACATAAATGGTGATGCTGTAGATATCAAGTATCAACTACTTCACATGCAATTCCTATGGTCTGATGCCACTGTGCGACCTTTTTATGGTTTTGTCACACTGGCAACTAAATTTTTGGAGACTTTCTTGGTCATTAAAAAAACAGTTACAGCAAAAAAAAAAAAAAAAAAAAAAAAAAAAAAAAAACCCAAACAAACAATAAACAAACAAAAACAAACAACATATTGATGTTCAACAAGTAAAATGCACTACATCCATTCATTCATCTATCCATCCATTTATTCATTTATTCTTTCATTTCTTTTTTAAATCGTTTATCCATTCCCATTAAGAATATTTAGAACGTCGTTCATGTTCAGTGAAAGTTTATGTAGATACCTTGACATTTGGCTTCTGTGAATTTTATACTTGATATCACAAAATGATTTTTTCAACTGCATTCCCCATACTTAGATATTTAGGGGCGGGATCGAGGTCAGTCAGTAGAGTTCTTGCCTGATGTGCTTTGGATGTAAGATCGAACCACCTCAGTGAACCCATTCTCCAATTGTTTTTTTCCCGTCCCAGCCAGTGCTCCACGACTGGTATATTAAAGACCGCGGCGCGTGCTCTCCTGTCTATGGGACAGTGCATATAAAAGATCGCTTTCTACTAATGGAAAAATGTAGCGGGTTTCCTCTGAGACTATATGTCAGAATTACCAAATGTTTGACATCCAATAGCTGATGATTAATAAACTTTAACTTTCCTAAAAGGGGTCAGCTATTCATGTAAACATTAGTAAAATACCACAACAATATCATAAGTTAGTTGGTGTAATATATTAATTCATGTTCAAAGTTTTGAAATAATTGGCATAAACCATGGTGCAGTGGGGTTTTTTAACTTTCTTATTTTAAGTCTCATTTTTTAGTTGATTATTGCAACACTGTAAATTATATTTCAGTGTTTATTTTTCTTTAATTACCCATTAATTATTCACTGGAAAGAAAATATAAAATCATTCTTTTTTTTCCCCTAGATGAGCGAATAATAAACGATTTTGTTCATTTAAGATCAGTTCCTTATTTCATTAGCAGCAAACAGTGGAATATTTCCTCCTTCTCAGATTGGGGCGGGATGTAGCCCAGTGGTACAGCGCTGGCTTGATGCGCGGTCGGTCTGGGATTGATCCCCGTCGGTGGGCCCATTGGGCTATTTCTCGTTCCAGCCAGGGGCGGGACGTAGCCCAGTGGTACAGCGCTGGCTTGATGCGCGGTCGGTCTGGGATCGATCCCCGTCGGTGGGCCCATTGGGCTATTTCTCGTTCCAGCCAGGGGCGGGACGTAGCCCAGTGGTATAGCGCTGGCTTGATGCGCGGTCGGTCTGGGATCGATCCCCGTCGGTGGGCTAATTGGGCTATTTCTCTTTCCAGCCAGTGCACCATGACTGGTATATCAATGACCGTGGTATGTGCTATCCTCTCTGTGGGACGGTGCATATAAAAGATCCCTTGCTACTAATCGAAAAGAGTAGCCCATAAAGTGGCGACAGCGGGTTTCCTCTCTTAATATCTGCGTGGTCCTTAACCATATGTCCGACGCCATATAACCGTAAAAAAAATGTGTTGAGTGCGTTGTTAAATAAAACATTTCCTTCCTTCTCAGATTAATACAGTTCAGAAGGTAGCCTATTGCAGTGCATTGGGTACTTGTTCACCGTACTTCGGTGACTTACATGTAAGTACTAAGGTTCGTACGAGAAACATCGTATTTTGTCAAAACTAGTCGTTTTAAAAACGTGTAAATAATTTACGGTTTAATTTTTAAAAAACCTGTTATAATCGTAAATAACACTGCCTAATAACAAAGGCCAAATATGATCGATAAAACAGTTATAGCGACAAAAATCGTATCTTTGCATAAGGATGATTTGAACAAGTGACTGCCAAACACATTACACAGTCCACATTGTAAAACTGTTCTGTTTGAAGCCGATATTGGGAGGCGAACCCAAAAATGTATGAGCCCCAAATCCGTTAGCTGTCCAGGACAGTGTTAGTGGTTAGTGACAGAAAAGTCGGCGTAGTGGCGTTTACATCTTAAATGAGATCTGCGCGAGAGCATGTACCGGGATGTGAACCCAGTACCTATCAGCCTCAAGTGTACCATCGATTAACCGATACCGGTAGCCAGTATAATTCAGACTGACGTTGTCTTTTCATTTCAACTTTATTTTCGTTCTTATATCCAATTAAGGTTCAAGTGCACACACCTCAGCTATTTGGGGTGTCTGTCCAGGACAGTGGGTTAGTTGTTAGTTGTTAGTGCAGTGGCCTTACACCTACCCACTGAGTCGTTAAAACTCGATCTGGGTGTGAGCCTGTACCCGGCTGCGAACCCTGTACCTACCAGCCTTATGCCCGAGTGCTTAACGAGGCCGGTTGTCGGTGTCTACGCAGACATCCGCGGTTAATCCTATTAGCGGATGTTTAGAAGGTTTAGAACGAAGCTGATGACTTAAACGGTAAAAGTTATGGGCGCAGCGTGGTTAGACGAAAGATCAAAGATTACGAGGGGTTTTCCACGCCAGAATAAAGCATAACAAGCAAATTCAGACCATCTAGCTTCCAGCCAAAATAAAACCACTGGCGTCTACATCAGTTGTATACAAAGTTCCTTGAAAATTCTTTTTCAAAAATATTTGATGTTTTTTATTAAAGGGACTGCCCTGAGTTTGCTTCCATTGTAAGATGTTTCTGACTAACAGAGCGTTTTTGATAACTAAAATAATAAAATTAAATGTTAGAGATGTTCCTGTTTAGAATATTAGTATCTGGGTAAACAGGGTGTTTGTTGTCGTCCCAAACTAGATTTTACCTCCCAATATTTTTTGAATGTATATGTTTGTGTTTATGTGTGTGTGTGTGTGTGTGTGTGTGTGTGTGTGTGTGTGTGTGTGTGTGTATATATATATATATATATATATATATATATATATATATATATATATATATATATATATATATATATACGAAGTAAAATTATAAATAATTTCTGCAAACATTAAGACACGACCACAAGCATATTGGATATTGTAACCAAGACAATTTATTTGGTAATTTTAATCTGTAAACACACTGTGTTAGTCGGAAACATTTTATAATGGTTGCAAACTCAGGACCGTCCCTTTGAAATGTGCGCTGTTATGAGAACGTGATGCTGGGAAAGTTCAACATTTCGAGACTGATAAAAACAAGTTTTAAAAAGTCAGAAGTGGTAATGAACTGAAATATATAGAAAAGCAAAGTTAAAGTTAAAATTTGGTTTGTTTAACGACAGCATTAGAGCACATTGATATATTAATCAATATTATCATCGATTATTGGATGTCAAACATTTGATAATTTTGACATAGTCTTATAGAGGAAACCCGCAACATATTTCCATTAGTAGCAAGGAATCTTTTATATGCACCATGCCATAGACAGGACAGCATATACCACGGAAATAAGAGCAAAACAAATGGGAAATCATTTTGTTTTGTTTTGTTACTGTTGATTATATTTCAAATACAATCAATAGTAACCAAAAACTAAATAGATATAAGCAAACAAAATGAAGAGATTATAAAGAAAAAAGTTGACTTTTATTATATTTCAACACTAAAGAATTCTTGAACTTGAATGAATGAATGAATGTTTAACGACACCCCAGCACGAAAAATACATCGGCTATTGGGTGTCAAACTATGGTAAATGCAAAACATTATTAAAATGATGAACCACATCAATATAAAAATTCAATATTTAAATAAAAACACAGTGTAAAGGACTGTGCAAAAATACAAATATCACAGATAGATCAAATTAAAATTTAGAGTAAAAGTCAGTATCTCGAAGAAACTGTAATAAAAGTTCTGGATGGAATCGAAATGATTCCATCTCTTGAACTTGATTACTTTTGTGAAATAACATTTAATTTAAGTAGCCATTAATAATAGGAAAAACATATACAAAAAATATTTAAAAAATCAGAATCTTTCAAAAATGTTTCATAGATGATTTGAAATATGATCATGAGAAACTTTATACATGGATAATAAATATAGGCCAAAGTATAAAACAAAATTATTAATATGTATTTAATTTTGTTTTAAATATGCAACTATGAAAAGGTGCTTGTAAGGATTTTTGAGAAGAAAACTTAAAGAGTTATAAGGAAAAGACCAAAAGCAACCTGGATGTGTATCAATAGTAAGAAAAGAAAAAAGAGAAAAAAAAAAGAAGAAAAACAAGAAGAAAAAAAAGAAGAAAGAATGAATGAATGAATGAATAAATGAACGAATGCTTAACGACACCCCAGCACAAAAATACACATCGGCTATTGAGTGTCACAAATGGTAAGTATATGAAAGTATTTATATATATTTATGTAAAACCACAGTGTAAAAAGCTGTAGGTGAAAAGTATAATACAAGACATAAAATCAAGGTAAGTACATTTTAAAACATTGTATAGAAATCAAAGTGTTTTAAAAACTTTACAATTAATTCTGGATGCAATTTAAAAGATTCCAAAACATTTCTATTGCCAAATATATCATTTCTCGTCGGCTTGAGATGATCACACTCCACCGAAATGTGGCGCACAGTCAGTGTACACTGATAATGTTCACACTGAGGGGAAGGGTCCTTCTTTAAAATAAATGAATGCGTCAAAAGAAAGAAAAGAATAAAGGAAATTAAAATAATTAATTAATAAGAATCGGATGACATTTTATAATCGATAATCAGTTAGCATCAACTAATCTGTTAATATTCGATTAATATACATTGTACATTGTTTCTGGAAAGAATTATGGTTGAGTTTTAAAACTTTTGATATGTACTTTTTTAAAACAAGAAATAAAATGTATTTATTTATTTATTTGTTTGTTTATTTGTTTGTTTGTTTATTTGTTTGTTTGTTTATCTATCTATTTTTTCTTCTTTCTTATTTCTCATTATGTTTCATCTTCATCTAAATTGTATGTATCAAAAGAATCAGTTGTTTATTGAATAATGTATATTTCTATCATTATTTTATTAAAGATTAAATGTAAACTGAATAGTAAAACTGAAAATGTATTCAGTGCATCAAATACCTAGGGAGGAGAATAATTGTGTATTCCCTCTGGTTTTGCTCGATCGAAACACGTCTACTCGATTAATTGACCAAATGCCTCAAGCGAGTAATTATCGAACTCGATTGATCAATTATTATAATAATTTCTTTGGATGCATTGTGATCGTAATCCTCTGGTCTTACGAAAAGGAGGGTTATAACTATAAGTGTGCAAAAAAGTTAGCAGGGGGGTGAGGAAGGAAGGAAATGTTTTATTTAACGACGCACTCAACACATTTTATTTTTGGTTATATGGTGTCGGACATATGGTTAAGGACCACACAGTAAAGTTTGTTTTATTTAACGACGCCACTAGAGCACATTGATTTTTTATCTAATCATCGGCTATTGGACGTCAAACATATGGTCATTCTGACACTGTTGTTTAGAGGAAACCCGCTGTCGCCACATAGGCTACTCTTTTACGACAGGCAGCAAGGGATCTTTTATTTGCACTTCCCACAGGCAGGATAGCACAAACCATGGCCTTTGTTGAACCAGTTATGGATCACTGGTCGGTGCAAGTGGTTTACACCTACCCATTGAGCCTTGCGGAGCACTCACTCAGGGTTTGGAGTCGGTATCTGGATTAAAAATCCCATGCCTCGACTGGGATCCGAACCCAGTACCTACCAGCCTGTAGACCGATGGCCTAACCACGACGCCACCGAGGCCGGTAAGGACCACACAGATACTGAGAGAGGAAACTCGCTGGCGCTACTTCATGGGCTACTCTTTTCGATTAGCAGCAAGGAATTTTTTATATGCACCATCCCACAGACAGGATAGTACATACCACGGCCTTTGTTACACTAGTTGTGCAGCACTGGTTGGAACGAGAAATAGCCCAATGGGTCCACCGACGGGGATCTATCCTAGACTGACTGCGCACCAAGCGAACGCTTTACCACTGGGCTAGGTCCCGTCACAACGGGGATGAGGGTGGGTGGATCCGAAAAATAAATTGAAAAAAAAGAAGAGCAAAATGTGATTGAGCAGGGTCGGATTTCGACCCCCGAAACCCACCACTGCACACGCGTTTGGTGTAGACATGTCACAGGTTTTGTATAGGTAACCCATCAGGGGTCGGGGAAGAGGATAGATCCGCGGGGGCCATTCCCATCACCCCAACCTCCACACTTTTCCCTGTTAATGTGATCAGAAGACTGAAAATGCCATATTTCAACATCTGAAATTCATAATTTTCTCGGAGGAACATAACCCCGAACCCTCGGAACAGATTTAAGTCCTTTGGACTCGGAGCCATGGCACTGATAGTGGCTCCAGCTTCAAAAACACACCGCAAGCCCTTCCCTTACGTATGAAGCACTCTCCTGATTTGTGATGGGTCGTAAGTTTAGTTTCCTTTGCATACATCATTGGGTTATCTTTCGTTCCAACCAGTCCTCCACGACTGGTATACCAATCAAAGGCCGTGGTGTGTGCTGTCTAATGTGTGGAAACGTGTTTATACAATATTTAAAGGTACTGATTTCTGACTCATGTAGCGGCTGTTAGTTTCTTGTTGAGATAAAGTTTTATACTCACGGTTTGTTAGACATATACAATATAAATTTAAAGCTTGTTTTGTTTAACGACATGACTAGAGCAAATTGATTAATTAATCATTGGATATCAAGTATTTGGTAATTCTGACACGTAGTCTTCGGTGGAAACCTGCTACATTTTGTCGTTAGCAGTACAGGGTCTTTTATACACAGTTTTCGACAGACAGGACGGCACATATCACGTCGTTTGATATATCAGTTGTGGGCTCTTGATACAATGGGGGTGGGGAATCAGAGAGTAGGTCCATCGAGGTGCTCATTTCGCAGGATCGAACCTCCTCGGCGGAACCATTATTTTTTGTGTCTGTCCCAACCAGTCTTCCACTATTGTTATATCAAAGGTCGTGGTATGTGCTGTCCTGTCTATGGGAAAGTGCATATAAAAGATGCCTTGCTGCTAATGTAGCGGGTTTCGTCTGAAGTATATGTATCAGAATTACCAAGTGGTTACATCCGAAAGCCGATGATTAATTAATCAATGTGCTCTACTGTTGTCGTTAAACAAAAAAAACTTTGCCATATTATAGACGCTTATTAAACAGTGTAGGCCTACTGGAGTGCTGTTAAACACCGTTTTAATTTCCTGTCTTATTGTATAGAGAAAATATGTTGAGTGCGCCGTTAAATAAACCATTTCCTTCCTTCTTATTGTATAAAGCTGCGACTTTAATGGTATGAAATGTTTTGTGTGTCTGTTTATTTTTTCAAATGTTCAGTTGTCGAACTGACTATCGACCATATATACCAAACCATCCTTCAACAGGCCAAACGATATTTGGAGTGGAGATGCAATCTCTAGTTAGGGAGCCACAGTCTCGGCGGTGGTGGGGTGGTGGGGTGGGGCTTGTACAAGCCACATTTTAATATATATTTATATTGAGTTGAACAATTTATTTTACATTGTTTCCCCTCAAGTGTACGGGCCCCTGCCCTCCCATCCCCCACCCCGGGTCCTACCGGCCTGTTCAGCCCTTGTTTAAGACGAGAATCCAACCAATACAACCTCATGGTTTCAGTACCAACTAGTGCTACATAAACAAAATTGTCGTGTGTGTGCTTCAGACATTTGTATGTAAGATTCTTACCTCTAAATAATGTCTCTTCTCCAATAATGTAGACCACCTTCTTTAATGAAGTCAGGATTTAACTTAGTCATAAGAGTGCCTGCTTGAGGCCATACCATTGCTCTACGACTGGTATATAAATCATTTTAAACTACCTTTTTGACCCCCTCCCTTAAAATATTCACTGAATACATGTCAGATAGGAAACAAAAATTAAAATTGTTGGACAAACCAAAATAAATTTTTTCTCAAATTTCCCAAAATAATTAGCAATAAATTAAGATGAAAACTGGAACATCAGAAATGACCATTGTTTTAATTGTTAATTACCATTAAATATATATAAACATATTTTCTAAAACACTAATGCAAATAAAAAAAATAGATCTTAACATTGATGTTTATGTTAATTTATGACCATTGTTTTAATGTTAATTACCATTAAATATAAAAAAAAAAACATATTTTCTAAAACACGAATGCAAATAAATAATAGATCTTAAAATTGATGTTTATGTTAATTTTTTTATCCATATGTCAGGTTTTGACTGAATCTGCAGTCTAAGTGAGAGTTCCATATGTAACCAATGTGTCCACCCAAGTTCGTTGAAGCACCATGGTATGCATATTAATGCGTCCTTGCCTAACTGCCCAGACATTTTGTTGCAGTGTTATTAAACATTAAACCACTGCTACAATACGTGTTAAAAATATACAAAATACAAAAACCAACAACTTTGATTTGTACTGTCCTGTTTGATGCGCGGTCGGTCTAGGATCAATTCCAGTCAGTGGCCCATTTGGGCTATTTCTCGTTCCAGCCAGTGCACCACGACTGGTGATATACCAAAGACTGTGGTATGTGATATCCTGTTTGTGGAATTGTGCATACAAAAGATCCCTTGTTACTAATGGAAAAATGTAGCGAGATTCCTCTCTAAGTAAGACTATATGTTAAAATTATCAAATGGCTGACATCCAATAGCCGAGGATTAATAAATCAATGTGCTCTAGTGGTGTTGTTAAACTTTTTTTTCAATGACATGCATATTTAAATAATGTTTGATGTTACTCAAGAAAGAGTAATACGTCTACTGTTTCACTCTAAACATGTACTGCAGTTATTTTATTAATGTTTTGGTGTGGTGTTTTAAACACATGTTCTTTCCCTTTCCTGGGGTCGGGATCCAGTAGAGTCGATAGAGCGCTCGCCTGCGGTAATTGGGTTGCAGGACTGAATCTCCTTGGTGGACCCATTAGGTTTTTCTCGTCCCAATCAGTGCCTAGTATATAAAAGACCGTGGTATGTGCTATCATGTAACGGGTTTTCACTGACTACATTGCACGATGACCAAACGTTTTTCATTCAATAGCCGATAATAATAAATCAATGTGTTCTGGTGGTGTCGTTAAATAATAAAAAAAATAATCCACATTCCTCATCCAGAATTATTTATTATTTGTATATCAATCAAGAATCGGTAAAGGTACTGACATATTAAATCTAACCTGGTCTTATTTTGAAATGCACCGAACTTTAAACAGTGCATTAAAGACTGCCCAGCCTGTCATTAGTGAAATATGTAACAGCGCCCCGTTGCACGAAGCGATCTTAGCCCTAAGATCAACTTAAGTGCATAGGGTAGCTATGCGCCTAAGGTAATCTTAGGGCTAAGATCGCTTCGTGGAACGGGGCTCAGGACTTGTCATAAAATGTTGTAGTCTCTGGTCAGCAAAATCTTCTAATTTGATTTTAACAATACTGAACAACGAAAGAAACGCAAACCAGAGTTATGGTTAGTTTGTAGTTAAAATACGTTTACTTGATTACAAATGCTCAGTTCTGATTAAGGTTTAAAATTATTCCACCGGCTTTAGTTTTCTGGAAATGTTTAATGTTATTACAGTAAATATATGATGATGATCATAATCATCATCGTCGTCATCATCAAGTTACTGTCTTTCAAAGTTAAAGCAGTGTGTGTGTGTGTGTGTGTGTGTGTGTGTGTGTGTGTGTGGTGGACGCTTAAGAGTAAACTAAACAAAACAAATAAAATTTTGTTCAGAGAATATTGCATCCCTGATCTGATTTAATTCAAAATTTGACGAATAATATATAAATATCATGGCTTTATATATATTTAGCCTCACCAATGGACGATTTGCCGCAATGAAAATAATAAAATATTAAGTGCTTATTACGTATGTACACATCACAAAAGACAAATAATTTGCAAGTCCATTTATAGAACGCAGACCGATATCCGTATACATTTTATATAGAATATAATAAAATATATTTATTAACAAAATTAACAATCATTTTGTGGTAGTAAAATATAACATATTTAATCATTTATGTTTCATTTTCAAAATCTTCATACTGGACCAGTTAAAAAAACTTACACTATTAACGCCCTGTCGGTTTTTATAGATGCGTAAATTCCTTGTGAAATTGTCCAACACTATACTCCTTTGCAGCAATGTTGCAACATTGTTAATAAAAATATATGTTTATCACATGTTCTTAACACTTCGGTCTAGTATTAACCATGCAACTTTGGTGGAACAGGGAAGTTCGGGGTTGTCTTCGCAACACCGGGCTTCGTGGGTACCGCAAACGCCGTGGAACCCGGAACCGATGATGCGGAACCTGATGACGTAGTTTTAGACAAAAGACCACTGACTTGCTTCTGAAGTCTGGCCAGATCGTTTGCAATCTGGTCCTGTTTCTTCAGTTTCAGGTCAAAGTCTTTCAAGCGCCCGGACAGCAAATTGGCCAGCATTTGCAGAGACTGTATGTCGTGTCCTTCCTGGAAGTTCTTCATCTTTATACCCATGGAGTCCTTGCCTAGCGTGTGCAGCTGAGTTCGAAGATCGCTCATTCTCTGTATGAGAACCTTCGCGGAATCCTCGGCGTGCTTTATTCTCAGTTCATTGACTCTGCGAAACTGAACGATGTTGTCGTGGTTTCTCGTGGCTTTCTTGTCAATGGCGCCAACCAAAGCATATGTTCCGTTCGTCTGAAAGACCAAGTCCGAAATCTGTCGGCTGTGATTGGCAAGTAGAGCTTCAGCGTGGTTTGTTTTTGTTTGTAACTTCTGCAACTGCCCGTTCTGCTTTTGGTCTATTGTATGCAAAAGATTTTCCAAATTTTTCACCTTCGTCTCAAGATTGTTCAATGCTGCAGAATTGGCAGGAGGATTTACAACACCGGAAGTAGTTCCACTAGCGGAAGTCGTACTGCTACCCGGATGTGCTTGCAGTGTCTGAATCGCCCTCACCAAGTTCTTCATTTGCTTTTCAGTTTCGCCGACTTTATTAAACTGTTGAGTCATCTGTGCCTCGATGGCTGCGTTCACTTTGGACTGCTCTATCGCATCCTTCTGGACACCCTGGGATAGACTGAAGATTTTGTTTTCAATGTCATGCATCACTTTTATGAAATAATCCTTGGTGTCCATGACAGCTTTCTGGAGGTTAGCATTAGCGCCCTGTCCCAAAGACAAAGAATCCACGTGGGTTTTTAGCGCACTGAGCTCGCGGGTTAGACCTGTAATCTGACTGTCCAGCGAACCACGCATGTTCTGAAGCTTTGCTAACTCTCCCTGTACAGCCGAGTTCTGTGTGATGTACTGTAGTCGTGTTCTGTCCAAGTCCTGCTTCAAAACATCCACCTGTGAAGCGAGCAAAGCACTTCCGCTACTACAAGCTCCGTTTTTGGCCGGCACTATGAACTCGAACTTGCAGTTCTTGTTGGGGATTCCTCCTTGCCCCACAAACGGCGGGGCCATGGCATCAGCGTGTACAGCGATGGCGACCACAACTGCAGCACAGACGACACATTTGAAAATGGCGGCCATTGTCGCTGGCGACAAAGATTGAACTGTGATGAAGACACTCCCGTCAGAGTCGGCGAAGACTTGTCGGGATGGCGAAAGGAAAATGAACACAACACGAGGATTTGCTGTTTAAATACAAACTTGGGTGGGCAAAACTTGCTGTCAGAAGTGAAAACATGGGGTGACGTCACGGGATATCTAAAGCTCAGGGTCCGATCGTTTATTCTTCGGGGAGGGGAGTGAATATTTCCTCGATGTAGAGTATCTTAATTTGAAATATATATATTTACAGTTATGGTTTATATATTAAAAATATACTAAAACAAGATATCAGATGTGTACGATTTACGTGTTTTACTTTGGTTTTTCTGTTTTTAGAATTTCATCTTCTCATCCCAAAGATTAACTGATCGGTCCCTGTATTAGGCTTGGTCTGTTATCTTTTAATTCCATACAAATGGACGCTGGCAGAGTTTGATATCTATAAACAAGGTAGTTATTATAAAGAGCCATTAACCGTGGAATGCGTACATTAGAAAGTGTCGCAAAAACCACACCATTTTTATAAAACAAAAAACAAACACATTTGTACGTCGTTAAATGTAATCATTCGAGGTGATCAACGACAGAGAAACAAATGAAGTTTTTGGCACGGAATGCGTGATGAAGTTTTATCGCTGTTTTCGCTATTTGTTTGTGCTACCTTATATAGCTATGCAAATAACCGGAACTATAAGTTAAGTGAAGTTGTGTCCAGTGTGATGGCTAAACAACTTATCATTTTAAAGAGGTAGTTTCTTTGATGAGCTACCCGTTTACATTTTAACGGACACAGTTAAATACCATTGTGTGAATCTGATTGCAGAATAAACTGAACACTTCTCCAATCGGTCCGTCTCTTCCTCATTTTCTTTATCCCTCCTCCCTCCCTCTCTGTCTCTCTCCCTCTAACGGTATTATGATTATAATGCCCTTAACTGCTTCCCTCTCTCTACAAATTATTCTTTGTAAACAATGGTAGAAGGAGGACCAATTACTTAACAATGTGTCTAATACACATTTATTCTAACAAAAATAATCAGAGAAAGGAAGACCATGATGTATGTCATAAGATTGATACAAATTTGTTTATTTGTATTTCTTTTACTTCTCTTTCTTTTCTCTGTCTGTCTGTCTCTCGCTGTCTGTCTGTCTGTCTCTCTCTCTCTCTCTCTCTCTCTCTCTCTCTCTCTCTCTCTCTCTCTCTCTCTCTCTCTCTCTCTCTCTCTCTCTCTCGTCTTCAATCGGCTGAGTGCTCGCCCGAGTTGCATGCGTCACAAGATCGAACCTCATTCATTCAACTGATTGTTTTTTCTCGTTCTAACCCGTGCACCACAACTGGTCAAAGGTCGTAGTATGTGCTTTCCTGTCTGTGGGAGAGTGCATATAAAAGATCCCTTGCTGCATTAGAAAAAATGTAGCAGGTTTCCTCTTATGACTACCGAGTCAGAATTACCAAATGTTTGACATCCAACAGCCGATGATTAATTAATCAATGTTTTCTAGTGATGTCGTTAAAGAAAACAAACCTTGATTCAATTTATGGTATTGGCATTTCGGAGTATTTTTGGCACAAGCATGTGTGAATGTGTTATCGATATTGTTAAAGTTTTTTTGTAGGAAGTATCTCTCTCGCGCGCTCTCTCTCTCTCTCTCTCTCTCTCTCTCTCTCTCTCTCTCTCTCTCTCTCTCTCTCTCTCTCTCTCTCTCTGTCTCTGTCTCTGTCTCTCCCTGTGGTCAGCTCTTGCCTTCTGTATTGTGAGGTAAATCTCACCATGTGCATGTCTTGATTTTGTTATATACATATATATATATATATATATATATATATATATATATATATATATATATATATATATATCATAATTTTACAATAACTACGCATTAATTGGAGTAGTGTTAAACGCCAATTAACTGTGATAATTCATATAATACATTAGGCGTCGGAATCGAGGTGCGTGTATGTAAGGGGCAGAGGGTACTACTCCAGACTTTGAAGGTTATGCTTTGCCCTAGTTATAAGACAATATACAACAGCTCCAGGTTGCCAATGTAATAATAAGTAGATGACAGTATTCAGTATATGAAGTATTGCTATTTTATTTATATCGTTACCAATGTTGTTTTATATTTTCTTCTTCTTTTTTTGTGTGGTTGTGTGTGTGTGTATGTGTGTGTGTGTGTGTGTGTGTGTTTTGTTGTGGTTTTTGTTTGTGTATTTGTTGGGGTTGGGTGCCGTTTTACTTTTAGTTGGGGTTTTTTTTTTTTTTTTTTTCTTGTTTTTTTTTTTGGCTGGGATGTTGTTTCGTATTGTTTTGTTTTATTTTGTATCATTTTGTTTGTTTGTTGGTTTTTGTTGGTTTTTACAAAATGCATATAAAACACAACATGTTTGTTATTTTCAAAACAGTTTTACTTTTCTTTTTATGTCAAGCCAAACTGGAATTACTGACAAAATAACACCAATAGTATTTTGGGATAAAGCAGCTATAACAGATTATATAAAATCAAGAACAGTTTTCTAGTTAGCATAGAAGACCGGCTTAGCCAAGGGGGCATTGGGACCATGACCCCTCCCCCCAATCACAGGTCTTTTTCACCCCATCACGTTTTATAACACGATTCGTAGTGTGGTTGGTCAATCCAGGCTCAATAACTAGGCTGAATACGAATACAGTATACTCTGGGCCATTTGTCGAAGACAAGAGGTTTATGTACAGTCAGTGAAACGTCGTTGTAATGGCACGCAATCTGCTTTGATTTTGGTTTGTTTTGTTTAACGATACCACTAGAACACACTGGTTTATGAATCATCGGCTATTGGATGTCAAACATTTGGCAATTCTGAAACGTAGTCATCAATCTGATTAAAATTAGCTCTACTGGTCTACTACTAAATCTAACAGCATTGTGTGGACTCCCATGTCCAGGTGACATTTCATCTATAAATAACAATTTAAATATCAACCAATTACACTTCGCCTTTTATAGTGTTATTCGGGAACCTAAAAATATCGGGCGAAACTATTTATGCAATAGGCGAACTTGTTGGTCTATTTCAACATTAAAAAAACAGGGGGAAAAGTGCAGTAATAAACTCTGGATTGTACACTAGTATAAACAGATTTTATGGCTGACGTAACATTTTTATCTTATAATATGGGACATTAATTACATGAAATTTAACTCTTAACAAAAACAAATCTGTGGAAAACAAGACATCCATCAATATTCTTGGGTATCATGTTGGTAATGGCGTCATCAAACCAGATGAAGAAAGACTTAAACCTCTCCAGGAATTTCCTCCTCCCACCAATGTGCGTTCTCTAAGAAGAGTTGTTGGTATGTTCGCTTACTATGCCAAATGGATACCGAACTTTTCTGACAAAATACAGCCACTTGTGAGTGCTAATGCCTTCCCATTAAGTAAGACTGCCCTTGAAGCTTTTGATCTACTAAAAAAGGAGCTTGAAGGAGCAGCACTACAATCCATAGATGAAAGTCGTCCTTTTGTGGTCGAGTGTGACGCTTCTGAAGTTGCCATATCTGCGACATTAAACCAAGGTGGTCGGCCAGTTGCATTCATGTCAAGAACGCTGCAGGGTAGCGAACTACATTACCCACCTGTAGAGAAAGAGGCGACAGCTATCATTGAAGCTGTGCGCAAGTGGCGCCATTTTCTGGCTGGTCGCCATTTCACACTGGTAACAGATCAGCGCTCTGTAGCTTTCATGCTGGACAACAGGAAACGTTCAAAAATCAAGAATAACAAGATACAAGACTGGAGAATTGAACTAGCTTCATTTTGCTACACTGTGAAGTATAGGCCTGGAAAGAACAATGTGGCACCAGACAGTTTTACTCGTGCATTTCTTCAGTATCAACATTTAGCCTAGATAATATCCATAAAGCCTTGTGCCATCCAGGTGTGACTCGAATGTTGCACTTTGTAAGATTAAAGAACTTACCTTTCTCTACTGAGGAGGTGAAGAGAACATGCTCTACTTGCAAAATTTGTGCTGAATTGAAACCTCAGTTCTATCATCCAATACCTGGTACATTGGTCAAAGCAACACAGCCCATGGAAAGACTAAGTATTGATTTCAAGGGGCCATTGCTTTCGGCATCACGCAACGTGTACATACTGACTGTAATAGACGAGTATTCACGTTTTCCATTTGCATTTCCCTGCCCAAACATGCACTCGTCTACTGTAATCAAATGCCTCGACCAGTTATTCACTTTGTGTGGATTGCCTAGCTACATCCATTCTGATCGTGGATCATCCTTTCTGTCGGAAGAGATTAAGAACTACTTATCACAACGAGGGATAGCGACAAGCAAAACTACTCCATATCATCCGATTGGGAATGGACAGGTTGAAAGGTATAATGGTATCATTTGGAAGGCTGTCCGTCTTGCACTAAAATCCTCGAGTCTGCCAGATTCACAGTGGGAACATGTGCTTCCAGATGTGCTACATTCAATCAGATCGCTTCTCTCAACATCCACAAATACAACTCCTCATGAGAGATTCTTTGGCTTTCAACGGAGATCATCTTTTGGTACTTCAATCCCAACGTGGCTGACAACCCCAGGTCCAGTCCTACTTCGTAGATTTGTCCGATCAAGCAAGAATGATCCGCTGGTTGACCAAGTCGAGTTGAAAGAGGTTAACCCAACTTATGCCCATGTGCGGTATATGGATGGTCGTGAATCAACTGTTTCTCTCAGAGACTTGGCTCCTTATCCAAACAATACCTTAGATGCTCAGTGTGCGTCACGGGACAGTATATCCGATGTTACTGATGATCATCAGGATAGTCATGCTACTGATGTGAGTGAATCCATTACTCCACTCACTACTGACATGAGTGATTCCACTGTTCCACACACCAATGTGTTTGACCAAGAACTAATCCCTACTAGAGATGTGCCTGTGATTCGACGTTCCACTCGTGAGATAAAGAAACCTTCTCGTTATGGTTGGTGATAAGTGATTTACCCGTATCCTTAAGACAGTGAACTTTCTTCTAGGAGGGAAGAATGACGTAACATTTTTATCTTATAATATGGGACATTAATTACGTTGCACCGGTAGTTCCAAATAACTTAGCACCGGTGGGACCGCCATATTGGTAATGTGGTATTATGGGTTGAATGTTTATTTCTTTCTATTATGTAAGTTTACAGTTAATTAAAGCCTACATTGGATACAACAATGGCTATACGATCACGGGGTTTTTTATTGAAATTAATTTTATATTGAAATTAGTTTCCGGCATACTTCGTAATTCACCCGAATCATTTCGTATACCCTCGGCATAATCCTGAATGTTTTCAAATTCTTTTCAAATCACCATCCACAGGATCGTCAAGGCCCTTTTCGGCAACGACTACCGGAGTGTCATAACCATACTCGCCGACCAGAGATGGAAGCACTTCATCCCCGCCTTTGCCGGTTCTCCGCTCATCGGTTCGCCGTAGGCCAACCTCCAACGGCCTTAACGAGGCCACTCACGTGGACATATATATAGGACTTTAAACATTTAGACCTTCGTTCAAAATTTTATGTCGAAATTACTTCTTTTTTTTTTAATATTATTAAATAGTCCGATCCTCTTTTCTTTCTCTTATTTATTTTTGGACTGTCCTTCTAAAATGCCGAGCAGTCAATTTTTTTTTTTTTTGGCTTGTAATTTTTTTTTTTTTTTTTATTCTATTAACTTTTTACTAATTGCTATTTTCAAAATTCTGCCCATTTTCAACACTACACCCCCCCCCCCCCCCCCCCCCCCCACACACACACACACAGATCCCGAGTCCGGCCACCGATCTTATCGGAGGTCAGACTCGGGATGGGCGTGTTCGAAACCCTAGTGGTATATGGGCACGTTAAACTAGTTATCATCATCATCATCAAATCACTGGCATGATTTTGCAAGAAAGGTTTTGATTGGTCGAATGAAAGGTCGAATGAATGGACATCAGCTCCAACGGGCTGTTGTTAGATCCACAGATAATAGTAAATAACCAGTGGAGATAATTCTAATTAGATTGCGTAATCATCAGAGGAAACCCGCTATATTTTTCCTTATGCAGCAAATGATCTTTTATTTGCACTTTCTCACAGACAGGAAAGCACACACCACGGCCTTTGACCAGTATTGATGCACTGGTTGGAACGAGAAAAAACAACAATCAGGTAATCTGCTTTGAAGCAAATGGGATACGAACCCAGTACCTACTAGCGTTATTTAAGCCTATACTGTAGCAATGACAAAGTCTGACAATAATCTGCAGCTGGTGACAGGAATGTAAGTGAGGTCAAACTACCGCGGTCCCATCATAGACGTACGTGCTCTCAGATAAAGCACCTGGCAGCGATTCCTGGAAACAATCACAGCCTTGCCAAAATGGTTTTTCGTCTGCCTTGTGTGAAGGTCCATACGATTTTAAAACCGCTCAAAACATTACAGACGTAAAAGTGATTTTCATTGGCTGTTAATTATTCAGCAGCCAATTGACATTCATGTAACGAAAACGGGTCTGTTCAGCATAAATGTTTTTTTTTAATCAGTATTTTTATTTACCTAAAACGTGAGATTATAGTAGCGTTGCGTGAAAGCGTGGTTTTGGTAAATTGCGTGAGACTCACACCGCAAATGCGTGAGAGTTGACAGGTATGAAACCAGATCATCGATGTCTGCGTCAATGCTGCATTGACGTCATCACTTCTGTACATTAATGATGACCTTCAATCCTTCTTGGCATCTTGCAACCTCGAAAGCCTCCAGCGATTGGTCCATACTGAATCGATGCGTCACCATGTCAAGTGGTTTTACCTGACCTGCAGTCACCAGAGAAATAGCCGCAGGGTAACTGAAATTACAATTATTTTAGTTTCAATGAAATGAACTTTAAAATCACAGATTTCGTAAACTAGTTAGATATATGTTTGAAAAATAACGATATAATATTATGTAGTTATCTTGAAAAAAACACCCACACAAAGTAAATAAAGTTTGTTTTGTTTAACGACACCACTGGAGAACACTGATTAATTAATCATCAGCTATTGGATGTCAAACATTTGGTAATTCTGACTCGTAGTCGTCAGAGAAAACCCGCTACATTTTTCCTAATGCAGCAAGGGATCTTTTATATGCACTTTCCCACAGAAAAAGCACATACCACGGCCTTTTTCCAGTTGTGCTGCACTGGTTGGAATGAGAAAAAAACCCAATCAGCTGAATGGATCCACAGCCCCTGCGCGTGCTGTAACCTCACCGTGGTGCAGGGGTGTAACTTTCTCTTTGAGAATGGCCAATACAGCACAAATTGAAATTTTTAGTAGAAATCAGTATCTCTCTGTGATATTTGTATTTTTGCACAGTTCTTTACACTGTTTTTAGTTAAATCTTGAATTTTTATATTGATGTTGATCATCACCTTATTTGTTTGCATTACCATAGTTTGACACCCAATAGCCGATGTATTGTTCGTGCTGGGGTGTCGTTAAACATCCATTCATTCATTCATTCATTCATTCGGATCCACTGAGGTGGTTCGATCCTGCGACGCAATCACCTCAAGCGAGCACTCAACCGACTGAGCTAAATCCCGCACCCACAAAGTAAATAACTAATAAACGTAAAAACTAACTAAATAATTAAATAGATAGATAGATAGACAGATAGATGGATATCATTGTAACGAGTTTAGTTATATGGGTGTTTTTTTCTGTGTTCCGATTAGCCCGAGTACTCTAACTGTAAGCGTGGTTAGGCCATCGGTCTACAGGCTGGTAGGTACTGGGTTCGGATCCCAGTCGAGGCATGGGATTTTTAATCCAGATACTGACTCCAAACCCTGAGTGAGTGCTCCGCAAGGCTCAGTAGGTAGGTGTAAACCACTTGCACCGACCAGTGATCCATAACTGGTTTAACAAAGGCCATGGTTTGTGCTATCCTGTCTGTGGGAAGCGCAAATAAAAGATGCTGCTAATCGCAAAGAGTAGCCCATGTAGTGACGACAGCGGGTTTCCTCTCAAAATCTGTGTGGTCTTTAACCATAATGTCTGACGCCATATAACTGTAATATAAAATGTGTTGAGGGCGTCGTTAAATAAAACATTTCTTTCTTTCTAACTAAGAGAGCTAGACGGACAGTTGAAAGGTTTGGAAGAACATTTGTAATGAGAGCGTATAACCTCCGAAATGTCCGTCTAGCTCTCTTACAGTCAGAGTACTCGGGCTATGTTCTGATAAACACAAACGTTTAATAGGCAAACGTCATCGTAGGAATTCAGAAGTGGAAGGAAATGTTTTATTATATAACATTTAGTAAAATAATTTCACTATTTCACTCTAAAATGTGTTATCGTCACTGTAGAAAGTATTATCTTCACTGTAAGAAAGCCAGAACTATTTTGCTGCTGGCATTTTAAAAATAAAAGTGCATTGCTAAAAGTTATATAAGCGTGACTGGTGAGATATGACAGCAAACTTCACACGATGAAATATAAATCCTATTTGACAAAAACCATGAAATTTATTTATTTAACGACGTACTGGGTTAACTGTGAAACAAATCCCCATCCTCACCTCTGACACAAATTAAAATTAAAAATAAAATAAGGAAGGAAGGAAATGTTTTATTTAACGACGCACTCAACACATTTTATTTACGGTTATATGGCGTCGGACATATGGTTAAGGACCACACAGATATTGAGGGAGGAAACCCGCTGTCACCACTTCATGGGCTACTCTTTTCGATTAGCTAGCAGCAAGGGATCTTTTATATGCACCAACCCATAGACAGGATAGCACATACCATGGCCTTTGATGTACCAGTCGTAATGCACTGGCTGGAGCGAGAAATAGCGCAGTGGGTCCACTGACGGGGATCGATCCCAAACCGACTGCGTATCGAGCGAGCGCTGTACCACTGGGCTACGTCCCGCCCCCGAAATGGCAATGATGTCCAATAGTATTACGATATTCAATATTATAAATTGTAGCTCGCTTAGGTTGTTTTTCTATTGACAAAAGTGTGCAATAAATCTGTATAACC